>NW_016107376.1:4158780-4300395 GCF_001604975.1 Cebus imitator
GTTGGTAGTAGTGGTATAGGTGCACTTGTAGCACAGCTCAGAAACCACTAAAATCTCCTGCACCTATATTCCATGTCTTTAATTACTCCTTACTCTTTTTTCCTCAATTCTTGAAGAATTATAAAGTTTTATCTTTTGCTTTACAATTTTTTTTCTGCAGCATCCAAGCTCATGTATGCTGCCATCAATCTTATTTTTGTTCTACATTTTAAACTCCATGCAGTATCTGCTGACTTCAGTTTCTTCTCTTTCGTTTTAGATGCTATATTGCTTGAATTACAGACATACCCTGAAGCAGAACATTCCCCCTGTCTATTTCAGGGGCAGGTATCTACTCCGATTCTTCGTGGTCTCACTGTTATTTGAGTCTGGATTGTTTTCTTCCAGGTCTGGTATATTAACACTTCTGCTTGCTTATCCCTACAGCAAGAGATCCATTGGCTTATAGCTGAATTCAGCATTGAAATGGAGCCTGTCAAAGACAGATGTGGAATTGTGCCCAATTCTTTCATGTTTAGACAATAGGGAAAGGAAAAACATAAATCTACCGTAAATTATCATTCCCAATTCACAATGCCAGCAGCCTGCACAAGTGAAGTGGAAGCTGAAATCCTGCATAGTCCCAGCAAAGTTCTGAGTCTCTGTGTTATTTATTCTCTGTATTTAGTGAACTGCCATGCTGGGTTCCAGCTGTCAGGATAATCAATTTCCGTTTGGCAAATTCAGTGCCAGGTATGAGCTACAGCAGTACCTGGCAAGCCCCGTGTCCCTCTCCCACACAATGCTGTCATTCAGTTTATTATAGCTTATTCTTGCAAACACAAATCGATGAATCAGCCATAGTGGTAGCTGGCTTTGTAGCATGCTAATCCACATAATGTTAGGAGAGAGTCCCCAACAGACCCACCTTTGCTTCCCTCCTCTGTCACCTATCTGACTAACGTGTTGTAAGTTGGGTTTTTCTCACTTAGTTTCTTGGGATTCTGCTCTTTCATATAAGAAATATTTTCAAGTTTGCTGTCTACATATATTCTGACCCATTTAGTTAGTTGTTTCAATGGGACAGTCATTAAAAATGTCTATTTGCTGCTCACTCTATTGCCAGAAATTTCTCCTATTAACTTTAACACTAGTGTTGAACGTCACCTTCAGCCTCAGATTGCTAATATCTTTTCTCTCCCCTTCTTTTCCTTTGTTAAAACTTTCTGAGCATACTAAAATTCCTCCAGAAACTTAAAAGCAAAGCATGGTACCTTCAGAAACTAAGCAGTGGACTATTAGAGCATTTGCTGCAGTAATTGTGGTAGGTCTAGCAATCATATTCATTCATTTTTATTCATTTATTCATGCAGCAAACATGTACAGAACACCAACTATTTAAGTTTCATGCTGAACACGAGTAATCATAGTTTTAAATGTCCTCCTCCATTAAAATGTCATGTGAGGCAGACAATAATTAAACAGACAGCTATGATGTAGTATGTTAAAAGCAACAAAAGATCTGGCTGGAACACCTAAGGAGGGTAACCCTGAATATCATTATTATCATTGCAGAGTGGAATAGATTTCCCAAAAAAACTTGATGAGTGAATTTGAAAAATAAGCAGATGTTTGATATGGTTTGGATGTTGTGTCCCCTCTAAAACTCATGTTAAAATGTGACCTCCAATACTGGAGGTCAGGCCTAGTGGGAGATGTTGGGTCATGGAGGTGAAAGATTCATCAATGTCTTGTTGCTGTCTTCATGATAATGAGTGATATCTCACTCTGTGTTCATGCAAGATCTGTCTCTTTAAGAGTGTGGCACCTCTCACCTCTCTCCCTTTCTAGTTCCCTCTCTCTCTCCATGTAAGACACCAGCTCCCCCTGAGGCTTCTGCCATGACTGGAAGCTTCTTGAGGCCTCATCAGGAACAGATGCCAGAACCATGCTTTCTGGACAGCCTGCAGAACCATGAGTCAAAATAAACCTCTTTTCTTTGTAAATTACCCAGCCGTAGGTATCCCTGATAGCAATGCAAAACAGACTAATATAGTGTTGTTCTAAGGGGCTTTTTGGGTGAGAATGGGAAGAGAAAATTTCAGCTGTTTTTTCCCTCAGACTTTTTATTGACTTCTCCTCTTCCTTTCATTCCTTCATCGTTCATCATTGATTCATTTAAGACAAATATCGTCTACTGTGAGCAGACACAACACTTGGTACTGCTTTAAAAAACTACCTCCTGAGACTGGCTAATTTATGAAGAAAAGAGGTTTAATTGACTCACAGTTCTGCTGGAAGCATGACTGGGAAGCCTCAGGAAACTTAAAATCATGGCAGAAGGCAAAGAAGCAGCAAGGATTTCCTTCACATGGTGGCAAGAGAGAGACAGTGAAGGGGGAAATGCTCCACTTTTAAACCATCAGCTCTCATAGGAGCTCACTCTCTATCATGAAAACAGTATGGCAGAAACCTGCCCCATGATCAAGTCACCTCCTACCAGGGACTCCCTGTGACACATGGGGATTACAATCCTACATGAGATTTGAGTGGGGACACAGAGCCAAACCATACTAGGGTTTGAGTAGTGTGCAAAATTCATGTGGTCCCTGCTTGCTTGGAGATAAATTAAGCATATTGCATTGTACAATCTTTGTCTATTCTCGTCTAATTTCTACCCTCTTTCTCACAATCCCACCCACTCCCATGACTTTAATGACCTTTGATTCATATCCTTCACATGATCTTTTCTACTAAGCTTCAGACTTAATTTTTCATTTGTCAACTATGCTTTCCTTTTGGATCCCTTGCAGGTGCCCCACATTGAACATGTCCCAGACGGAAGTCGTTGTCTCATCAACACTCCTCACACTGGCTGCAGCTGCTCTGTCAGCACTTGCTGCTTTGTTGTGCACTTTTATGTTACGAAGACAGCTTCTTTCCTTCAACCTCATGAACCAACCTCTGCTGGCTTCCAACTTTTCTTGTGCGGCTTCATCGCCTCTCTCAGCCTTCACAGAATTGAAGGGAGGTGGTGCCTTGCTCTTGATTAGGCATTGGCTTAAGGAAATATTGTGGTTGGTTCGATCTTCTATCCAGACTGCTAAAACTGTCTCTATATCAGCAATAAGGCTATTTTGCTTTATTTCTAGCTTTTGATTTAAAATAAGAAACGTGCAACTTGTCCTTTCACTTGAATAGTTAGAGGCAATTGTGGGGTTATTAATTGGCTGGATTTCAATATTGTTGTGTCTAAGGGAAAGGGAGGCTGGAGGAAAGGAAGAGATGGGGGAAATGGCCAATTGGTGGAGCAATCAGAACATAACTTTTATTAAGTTCACCATCTTATATGGTCATGGTTCATGGTCCCCCAAAGCAATAACAATGGTAATATCAGAGATCACTGAATACACCATAACAGCTGTAATAATAATGAAACAGTTGGAAATATTGTGAGAATTAACAGAATGTTACAAAGTGTGCACGTGCTGTTGGAACACTGGCACTCACAGACTTCGTTGATGACAAGTTGCCCTAAACTTTCAATTTGTCAAAACCACAATATTTGCAAAGTGCAATAAAGTCAAGCACCATAAAACAAGGTATGCCTGTAAACACCATTCCCCAGGTCTTTTCGTCTCTGATAAAACGAGCAGGTTAGGCTCAGGTTAAATAGTTTCACCTGAGGGTAGACCTTGTTAAGAGCGCAGAATGCTCTGGTACATTTCAAAATGGCTTGCTTTGTCCCGCTGCTGCTGGAAAGGGAAGGAATGTTTCTCCAGTACCGTTACTGAGGACCTGGTAGAGATCCAGACATACAACTCCAGAAAATGTGGGGCTTTCCCAATGACGGGGTCTCCCTGGAATTGTCACGTCTCAGACTCCTCCACTTAGAGCCTCCGTGAATTCATCAGTTATATCTCAGCTATCCCTTCACAGCACTGCTTCCTGGGCCGTTTGGGCTCTGGTAAGTTGTGATTCTCTGTATTTGCCGCTGGTCTCTTACGTCTTCGGGATAGCAGTTTGCCTTTAACCTCACTTTTTATGGATCTAGGGAGAGTTGTTGGTTTTTCAGTTTGTTCAGCTTTTTACTTGTTATTAGGATGGGACTGCAGCTTCTTATGTGCTGGGCTGGAAACCAAAAGTCCAAGGAAAACCCCTGGGTGTTTAAGAAGAAAACTTGATGGATCTAGGAGGATTGTGAAAGGCTTCTTGGTGTAAGCATTGGTTAATTTGAGTGGTGAGCATTGTGAAACTGGATCAATTCAAGGAAAGAGAGGCAGGAAAGTGCATGTACACAGGACTCCATAAAACGCCTGTGGTAGTATTGGAGATGGAAAGTTTTATAAGCTGCTTCCAAGTGTTTGATATCAACCTTTGCTAAATGTAATGAATAACATTCAGAAGACATTAATCTGACCCAGGCTGGGTCTTTTTGGTGAAGAAACAAGCCTCGATGAAAGGGGACCCTATGTGATTTACTTTTTTTTAAATTGTACTTTAGGTTCTGAGGTGCATGTGCAGATCATGCAGGATTGTTGCATAGGTACATACATGTCAATGTGGTTTGCTGCCTCCACCCGCATCACCTATATCTGACATTTCTCCCCTTGTTATCCCTCCCCAACCTTACCCCCACTACTGCCCCTCCCCTGTCCCCCCCTCCACCCACCCTCAGCAGACCCCACATGTTCTCACTTAAAGGCAGGTGTTGAACAGTGAGAACACATGGACACAGGAAGGGGAGCATCACACACTGGGGTGATTTACATTTTAAAGGATACAGAGACATATAATGGAGGAAACAATGGCTTTGATGTCACACAACTGGGTTTGGACTTTGGCTGGCTTACTAGCTGAATGACCTTTAGGAAGTTGTTGGCAGTCTCTGAGTTCCCTCCACAGGTTTACCTGGGGAACTGAACGGATGAGATAGCATGTGTAGTGTCAGGCACTTACTAAGTGTAACTTTTCTTAAGAATCATGTTGAAAAGATCCTACTGTCATAAGGGATGATGTTCCTTTGTGTCTCATTGTTTGCATATTTTTGCTGATACTGAATTAATTAGATTGGCATATAATGGTGTGTGATAATCGGAGTGTGAACAAATTAATTCATTCATGCTGTTTGGTCTTCACATGTTTAAATGGTTCTATCCTTCATTTACTTCCTTCAGGGGACTTTAGCCCTTCTATCAGTTGAAGTATTTTTTAGTTTAAGTTTGTTTCCCCCCTATTTTGAAAATGCTTGGAAACCAAGGACTTGGTCTTATGCTTCAACATAGCTCAGCTGCCTAGCTGATGTCTCTCTCATAGCAGGAGCTGAATAATATCAGCTGATAATCATGAAAGACTAGATCAAGTAAGAAAACAAATTCGTAGACCACTATGCCTGTCCTCAGTAGATTTAATACTCCGTCTTCAAAACCATAAAGGTATGTTATATGTGATAGGTGTTTATATCAAAGTAGAAATAGATGATTTTTCCTTTAAAACATGGAAGACATATAAATACACAAGAATGAATCTAGAAGAAAGTTTGTATACATATATAAGTTTGAGATAGGAATAGCAGATGATTAATAAGTAAAATTCTCCATGTAGTCTCAACTTTGGTTAAGGTAAATGACACACTTTATGACTCAGCAAACTCTAAACATATAACTCTAGGTAGACTAAAATCCCACAAAATAAGTTGATTTGGAGTCTTTGAAATTAGTTAGAAGGCTTTCATTAATAAAGCACAAGTACATAAACAAAAATCTTAATATCTAGACTTAATGGCTAAAAAAATTTGTATCCATTTAAAAATAGAGATTCACATTTGTGACTCTTGTAAAAGAAAATAATGGAATCTGACATTATGTGACATTATTGGACATATGTGGCAAATTTATGTAGGCGGCCGTCCACTACCACTCTGCCAGAAGGGCCTTCTGTTGACATGAATTCTTCACTGGCCAAGCTAATTCCTTTGTTATGATAGTGATGTAAGGCTTGGGATCATTTTCCCCAGTACAAGAGTAGAAGAATAAGAGACAGTGGAGATGAAGTTTTCAATTACTTTCCCTTGTCTACTTTGGAATGTAAAATATAAACATCACACTGAAATTTCCTAGATGCCTAGGTTCTCATCGCTAATGGATTAATGGCACTTCGTGAATTATGATTAATAATGAGAGTTATGACAAGACTGGATAACTCCTGCTTTGGAAATAAAAGTTGTCGAACATGTAGTAGGTCAATGCATAATTGGTCTGCTATATCCACAGATTGTTCTTCATATGTTTCTCCCGTAGTATACATGGAAAGAGAAACAAATAGAGAATGGTGATTTTGTTTCCAACCAAGAGGATTAGATAGCACAGTATTTAAGCTTCACTGGATGGTGGAATTGCTCTGTCATTCTATGTAGAAATAGCTCTTAACATTTTATCTAATGTACAGTGCATATTGGATATACTTGCCATACTTGCCACGTTCTCATCGCTGAAATGTACAACACTGCCTGGTTCATTTGTGTCTATGTTAGAGGAGGTATTGGTTTGGTGGGATGCTTCTCCATGATTTTAAGTAGCACTACATGACTCTGTACCCTTTGAGTTCAAATATCTTTATGTTCCAGAATCTTTGCAAACACAGAGGACAAAACTTATAGTAACAATATTCTGTTTTACAACTTTGTTGCTGATTTCATCTGAATCTCTTAAATAAGTGGGCTTTGATCCACTGATGTAGAATCCATATTTTTCTTCTCTCTTGTTATTTCCAAAGCTAGTTCCATCCCTAGGAGGATGGCATGTGATTTCTCTCATAATTTTTGATCAAAATGCACTTGGCCTCCCAGAGCTTAGTGCCAAGATTATGCCTTGCCCTCTTTTGATTCTTAAATATCTGCTTTCTCACTGATACCTTCCACAGTGTCTTTATACATGCACAGTTTTCCACTTACCTTAAAAATAATTTGAAGTTTCTTCCTCCTCTGTTAACCTCCTTATGGTTTGCCTTACTTTTAGCTCTCAATCTCATAATTCCTATCCACTACCTACGTTTTCTCAACATCTGTTGCTTACTAGGTCTTTGAAATTCTGCTTCTATACTCTAAAATCACTAAGGAAATATTTCATGTCAAATTCAGTTACCTCTTCTTGGAGACTTCTCTATGAACTTGGAAATTGTTGATTCCTGTTCTCATTCTTGAATGTTCTCTACATTTTATTTCCTTGGCTATGTACATTACTGAGTCTCTTCCTATTTCTCTCTGTTTTGTTGAGTTCTATTTCTCCTACTACTCCATACTTTTAAACATAATCTAGTTCTTACATACTGTCTGCTTCTGATCTCCCTAGGCATACAAAAGAGTGAACCACTGCTGCTTCCTCGCTGTAACCATTGTTTCCTTGAGGGTGACTTCTTTTGAACATGAGTCTGTCTTAAGCACAAGCCCACATCTGAACTTTAGACTCCATCTCCAACATGTTGTAACATATTTACCCTTTTTTTGTTTCTTTTTTTGTTTGTTTGTTTTTGCTTTATGCCAAACCCAATGTGTAAGTATCAATTTTAAAGGCTGGCACATGTTAGAGTTCAATAAATTTTTGTTAATAAATGAACAAATCCTTATTAAGAGGTGAACAAATGTTTTTAGATTCTTTTGCTTTTTTGTTTTGAAACAGGTTCTTGCTCTGTCACCCAGGCTGGAGTGCAGTGGCAAGATCGTGGCTCACTAAAGCCTCGTCCTCCTAAGTTCAAGCAATCTCCTACCTCAGTCTTCTGAGTAGCTGGGATTACAGGCATGCACCACCACACCTGGCTAATTGTTTTGTATTTTTTGTAGAGACAGGGTTTTGCCATGTTACCCAGGCTAGTCTTGAACTTCTGGGCTCAAGTGATCCTCTTGCCTCTGCCTTCCAAAGTGCTGAGATTACAGGTGTGAGCCACTATGCCAGGCCTCTTGGAAATTTTCTAAATTATTAACTAACTCTTTTTAGCTCCCATCATCAGCCTTTGAGTTCTAACCTTTATTATCTTATGCCTAAGATCATCTTCTAATCAAGTTACTCTGACTTTATTTCTCCTTGATCCAAAACAGCCTATATATTGTTACCACTTGGCTCTTCCAAAATGCAAATTTAATTATATCACTTGCATACTGATAAATCTTCATGTCTCCATACTACTTAGAGGACATAACCTGGCACACATTGCCCTCCCCAATGTAAGCTCGCCACTAAAGCTAGATCAAACGGTGGATGCATTTGTAAATGCAGTAGGTGTGTAAAATTATGTGTTGCAGCAATACTCCTGTTAAAAAGTGTCTCCTCAAAAGAAATGAGCTATCAAGCTATGAAAAGACATGGAACACAAACTTAATGCCTGTGACTTGGTGAAAGAAGCCAATCTGAAAATGCCATATACTGTATCATTCTAACTGTGTGACATTCTGGAAAAGGCAGAACTGTGGAGACAGGAAAAAGATCAGCAGTTGCCAGGGGTTATGGAGGTACAAATAGGCAGAGCACAGAGAATTTTAGAGCTATGAAGCTACTGTGTATAATACTCTAATGGTAGATGCATGTCATTATACATGAGTCCAAATCCAGAGAATGTACACACCAGGAGTTTACCCTAATGTAAACTCTCGCCATTGTGTGGTAATGATGTGTCAATGTCAATTCACTGATTGTAACAAATGGACCACTCTGGTATGGGATGTTGGTCATGGGGGAGGCCATGCATGTGTGGGGACAGGGTTATATGGCACACCTCTGTACTTGCCACTCAGTTTTGCTGTGAACCTAAAACTGCTCTTAAAAAATAGTCTATTTTAAAAAGTCTCTCCCCAAAGCCTCACCCACAGAATAGGTGATAAAACTTTTAGATTTTTGTCCTTATGGTAGGTGAAAATAGTATCTTGATGTAGTTGTCATTTTTATTTCTCTTACTGTAAATGAAGGAATTTTTCTGTGAACTCCATTCATGACCTTTGTTCATTCTATAGGGTTGCTAGTTTTGTCTTACCCATTTTGAAGAGTTCTTTAATAGTGTTTTAAAAGAGTTTCACTATGTTTCGCTTTACTTTGTTGAATTCCTTTTAGGTATAAGAATTTTAATTGGTATTATAAGTTCTTTTTTTACGCTGTTATATAATACCTTTAGCCTCCTAAACCATCTATTGGATCACTAAATTTCATGTTATTTCCCCTCCCTTCCCTCTTCCACCATTCTGTTTTAGTCAGTATTTTTCACTGTTTAGTTTTGTACTCTTAAATACATTTATTTAAAAAAAAAAAGAACTTTTATTACCACACTTGTTTTTAAATGATACCCTTTAATTCCTTGCTATCATAGATGATAGAATCAATGAACTCTATCTTCCACTTTTTTCTCTTTTCCTAATTTTTAACATTTGTGGTATTTCTGCATTAGCAGGTCAAACAATATTTACTTTCCTTCCTTCACCCCAATCGACACACCTAGTTTTCTGTTCATCAATTAAATATTTTCCACGTGTACCAACAGTGCTTTCATCATAATTTCTATCATCGTCCTTTGCTTGGCCAAAGACATCCTCTAATATTTTATTCAAGTGCATTTTGGGGGAAAGTATCCTTTAAGTTCTGGTATGTTTCATGTTCTTTGTCTTGCATGTTTGAAAAACTTACTAGGTATCAAATTTCTGACTTTTTGAATTTGAAAATCTAGAATGTTGCTCTACTGTCTTTATGTTGAGAAATCTGATGTGAGCCCAATGTTTCCCTCTTAAAGTAGGGTGGTTACAGTTCCTGCTTTGTCCTAGACAGTCTTGCTATATGTCTGTCTCAGCATCTCACTGTATTTAGCATTTCCTCATCCCTTTTATTCTCACGAGTGTCCTAGTTTAGATGATAAATTAAGTAGCCATCCTACTTTATAGTAATGTGGCCCTTTGCATGCCTTTAGAATTGAATAATTTTATGTTTTTTTGTTTTCAATTTTTTGTTTGTTTGTTTTTTGAGACAGTCTTGCTCTATTGCTCAGGCTGGAATGCAGTGGTGTGATCATGGCTCACTGCAGCCTTGAACTCCTGGGCTCAAGCAATCCTCCCAACTCAGCCTCCCAGGTAGCTGGGGCTCCAGGCATGTGCTACCACACAGGATAATTTTTACATTTTTGTCGAGATGGGGTTTTGCCATGTTTCTCAGGCTGGTCTTGAAATCCTGAGCTCAAGCAATTCACCCACGTCAGCCTCTTAAAGTTCTGGGATTACAGACATGAGCCATTGTGCCTGCCCTTGTGGTATGCATTAACATTGAGAGTTATGAGACAATTTTACACTACTATGTGGCCATCTAAACTGTAGACCCAAGTCGTGTTTATTTCATGTAGTTTTTAAGATAACTTTAAATTGTTTTTTCTTAGTCTATTGTTTTGGTCAGTATTTTGGTTGTCATCAGTGGCTGCAATTATGCATATATTGAGCCTTCTTTGTCTCTTTTATGTACCATTCTTTCCTAATACTTTTTTAAGCCTCTATATTTTCATTTTAATGACTGAAATTTCATTGCACCTGTTGTCTCTTGTATTCCTTCCAGTTTTGTCTTCCCTTCTGAAATGACATTTTTTCCTGTTTCTTTCCTGTACTCTGCTGATTTTTATTGTTTCATCATCTGAATTTTCATATTTCTGTTTTTTTGTCTTCCTTCCTAGAAACTGACTTCAATTGTTTTTTCTAATTTATGGAAAAAATGTTTTGTTAACATTTTCTTCTGTACCATGGTTACTTTTTAATCCATTTTCTTTTTTTTATTAATAAATATTACTTCCCTCCTCCTTTCTCTAGATTTTTTTTTTCTTATGGTATCTTCGAGTTAGATTCTGAGTTAGTTCTTTTTTTCCATACTCATCATGGAACGAGATGAATTTTTCTGGAGCGGATATTTACACATATGTTGGGTAGGGAGGGGGGGTAGGCAAAGGAGAGGACCCAGAACAGTTTCCGGACTAAACTAGTTTCCCATTCCAAAGATTCTTTATGTCTCTGTGACTGCTGACTCCTGACATGGTTTCTCTGGCTGATTCTTTATGTAGCTCTGCCTACATTTTCTGAGTCAACCCAGATTCCAAATGGTTTCTACCACCAGCTCCTCTTATCCAAGTTCCTACACCCATTTTTGCAGACAAGAAATATAGTTCCTGTACTTTAATGTCGCTGCTTAATTTTAAGATGTGTGCTTTTGCTAGTGCTTTTCTTGAGGTGCTAATGTTGAGCCCTCTTGCCAGTTTCATGGTTATTATCACTTTCTCCTGCACAGCTTTTGCCTGATCTCAGCTGGTTTAGATGGCTTGCGCATGTATTTTTGCCAGCTGTTGATTGAATGTGTTTTCAAAGATTGCTGAAAGTAGATTTTACCTTCGTTTTCATCTGACATTAGGTTTTCGGTGACTTCCAGGAGAAGAGAAAAAACACTGACCTGACTTTTGCAGACATCTGATGAACCTTTTGTTTTACTGTGTTCCTAATCATCTGAGAAGAAAAAATGTCAGTGGTTACTTTCTGCTAATTTTACTAAAGTTACATTTCATCAAAATCAATAGTTGTCCTAAATCAAAAGGAAAAAGTACAAAGATGATTTAACATTACATTGTTTGCAACTCGCTTTTATATTCATTTTAGTGAATGATCTTCAGTCATCTCTAGGAAGTCACAAGATATATATTATTATTCCCATTTCACAGATAAGGAAACTGTAATACCACTAATTCTACCGTGCACTATGGTGACAATATCATAGAGAGGTCTTACTGGCTAGATCATGATGTTCCACAGCTCTGTAAGACCGTTTTCCGCATGAATTGACACAAGGTATTCTTAGATGAACAACCAAGGAGACTTTTTCATCAAATGCTTCAACTTCCTTGGGGGAACTTGATTTCAGATATGCTCAGTAGACATAAAGGTTTCCAAGGAATTGCGTTGACATTCTGGGGGGACGCACAGGGTCTCCTCCCTATTGATCCATGTTGTACATTATTAGGTTTCTGTGTGAGAATTTATCTGCCACAGCAGTTCTTTAGCTAAAGAAAATAAATAAATACTAGAAAACTGCTTACGTACAGAATAAGAGAAAACCTTATCTATGTCATCTTTGTGCTAATTCCAGGAAAATCACATTTCCTCATGAGTTACCTAATGTTTTTATTTCTGCAATAGCCAGCAGAAGGTGAGAGAGTGCTTGGTTTATAGTTCATCAATTAGTACCTTGGACTTCCATAAATATGAATGTTCAAGCTTGAGTACATTAGAGAAGGAGGGGATGGGTGTCAGGCTTTGGGGGTGACAGCATACATGTGGACAATACATGTGTGGATTTACATACAGTACAGAGTGACTGCAGTGTCCTGTGAAGAAGATGTGCTTCCTTGCCTTACTCCATCTTTAGGAACTAGAGGAGCTATTTTTGTTTTCAATCAGCTGTGATCTATATATAAATATGTGTGCATGTATTATGTACCTATAGTTGCCTTATTGAAATAGGACACTGGCAGGACTTATTTTTCTGTCCAGAGAGGGTGAAGTAAAGAAGTTGGCCATAACCAGCAGATGGCACCAAAAGCATCTTCTAGTTGGCCTAACTGATCATAAACATAAGATATTCCCTACAGCGCCATGACAGTTTACAAATGCCATGGCAACAACCCAGAAGTTACTGCCCCTTTCCATGTCAACAACCTGGAAGTTACTGTGACCTTTCTAGAGGTTTTTGAATAACCAGTCCCTTAATTTGCATGTAATTAAAGTTGGGTATAAACATAGCTAGGCAGTAGCCCACAAGTGCTGACTTTTGGGTACACCGCCTATGAGATTGACCTGCTCTGCAAAGAGCAGCTCTGATTTAATGAAAGTTGCTGTCTAATACCACCGGCTCTCTCTTGAATTCTTCCTTAGGCAAAGCCAAGAATCCTTCTGGTCTAAACCCCAATATTGGGCATGACTGCCCACTTATATCATTATGATGGCTTTCTTTTTGTTTTTTTTGAGTATATACTTATTCATGAAAGTTTAATAGGGTGGCTTGGGAAGCATGGGAAAAGTCTTTTGCACATAGTAGAGGAGCACATAAGAAAGAATACAAGGTCTCTCTTCTCATCCTTCTTCCTCTGAATTTTATCTTATAACCCTCTGAATTCTCTACCACAAAGGTTGGTACATTACACTCACAGGCTAAATCTGGCCTATCAGCTGTTTTGTTTTTTTTTTTTTCAAATAAAGTTTTATTGGAACACAACTATGGTTATGCTCTAGGAAGGCACTGACATAATGCTAATCAAGCTTTTTGCTTGTATTTTCAATCTGCACTGATTTAATCCCACCTATAAATACTGCTTTTGATGAACATTTAGTGTTCTGTCTGTTAACGTTACAGTTAGTGTTTTCTCCATCCTAAGAAAATTCTCCCTGACCTTACTGTAAAGTGTGGAGCCTTTTCTCCACTGTAAGCCCTGTATTATGATGACTTTGTGATGGTACTTTCTAATTTTACCTATTTCTACATCTTTTATTTTTTCTTTCATAATCTCTTATAGCTCCCTTGACAGAATAACTGAAGACAACACAATTTTGAATCTGATGCATGGGAAAGAAAAAGAACCTTTTCAGAGGCTCTAAGATCAGAGCTTGTTCATCAAACTAAACGAGTCACAAGTTGGTCCCGTGCCAGACAAGGAAGTGTTCACTGTGCTGTATTTTTCCTTCATCTTCTGACATCCGAAGTTTCTGTCTGCCTTCTCTATAGCAGAACCTTCCTTGTGACACATCCATATGCTCTCTCTCCTCCCATCTCTATCAGGGTTTATGTAGAAGTCTTTATGAATTTAAAAACACGAATAACTTATGCGAACTTGAATTTGTCTATAAAGAACATTAAAAGACAAAGCCATTAAGTTTAGAATAATCAAGTGAGGACAATCTTGTAAGAGCTAGTCTGGAATTTTCCTCAGTTGAGAAGGTCTAGACTCAAAGCCACCCTGGTTAATATCTCTTGTCAATTTGTGCCTTTCATGATGTAATTACATTTCTCTACCATCTTGCATTCCCTTAATGGTTCACAGGTAATAACTGACTCAGGTCAGATGTTCTCAATTTTGTTGTGCCTCACTGAAGTGCTCTGGAGAGGCTGAGGGCAGATGGGAGGTGGAATTATATCCCACTGGGTGTACATCAGAATTTCAGGGGTCAACGAGGTTGGTAGTTTAAAAAATTGACATTTTTCTGATGTGATGGGTCAAACTCTTTCACTTAACCATTTTTACCCCGACTCTATGGCTAACCCAGTTTGGATTGTTTTCTTACTGTCTTAATGTTTTATATGATATGCCAAAGGAACAAACTGATTTTCACAAGATATTTAAATGTCATGAAAACAGGAGAGGAAGAGGCTGCTCAGGATAAACATCTCAAAAGTGGGTGGAAAAATTACGGTGGCAGGCTGACTGGTCCCTGACAATGCAGCTGGGTTTTATAATTACAGTAAAATGCTGAAACCAAGAAAGTATTGATTATGGAAACTTACAGTGAGACCACAAGAGTGATATAGGGTTTTACGTATATCTCCATATTTAAAATACAGCCCTTTGAGCTAACTGAGAGACATGGACACCCTAGATATTGAGGCACTATGATGCTTATGAATTGATATGATACCATCTAAGATTCTCAGGCCAAACACATTCCATTTATTAAATGATCCAATAATGTTTATACAACCCAAACATGTGATTTGTAACCACACCAATCCCTCCTCTTAACTAAGCAAGTCCATGGGCTTGGCTAAGAGTCAGCCTCTCTCTTCCTCTCTCTTCCTCTCTTTCTCTCTCTCTCTCTCTCTCTCTCTCTCTCTCTCTCTCTCTCTCTCTCTTTATATATGTATCTCTCTCTCTCCCCTCTCTCCTTCCTGTTCCCTCCAGCCCCCCACCTCACCATCTCCCCTTATCCCAGTCCTTACCTACATTCTTCCTTTTCTCCCTCTCTCCCTTCACTAAGTCCTTTCTTTCTCCTCATTTTGAAGTAAAATATGGACAGACTGAGCCAAACGTTTGCTGAATCTCATTGCTGGGGAAGCATTCATTCGAAGGTCCATGAACTTCAACTCCCAGTGGCCGTGGTACTCAGTTACCTTGTTCCAATGCTTTTTCAGCTCCTACTCTGTTTCACTGAGCCTACTATACTTCTAATAAACACATTCTTTGTGAAGTAATTTGGGTAGGTTTAAGTCCCTAGCAATTAATATTTTCTATGACATGGTCGTCCCCTGCCCTCAAGGAGCTTACAGTGAAAGTAAAAACTTAATATAATCCTGGGAACTAAGTGCTTCCGTAACTAGTTTATAAACTGGACCCAACTTCCTGGGGTATAAAAATGAAATGGGTTTATTCCAATTACAGGCTCCTTTAATATCATATTGGCCAGATTCTGTACTTCTTCAGACACCTGCAAGCTAGGTGAAATTTCTCATTCCAGTATTTAAGATTCAGTCTGACTTATTTAAATTTTTTTAAGTTTCACATCCAACTCAAAGTTCCTCTTCTCCTTTCTCCCTAGAGAAGGGGATAGAGGGGGAATGCAGCTATCAAACACTTTTCTCCTTTCCTCTTCGAGGTCTATTGCTCCTTCTCTGTTGCGGATTAGTGAGAGAGAAGAGACAGAAAAGAGTACATAAGTGTTTCCTTCTCTGGGCCTGTAGATGCCACTGTTCCACCTTTGGCTGCCTGATTGTGGGTATGCTCTGTGTGACTGGAACATTGTTGATGAGCTCTGTGTGGGGGCTGTGGTTAGGGGCTGTGTGTTCAGGTTGTATAAATGAGTCCTCACGTGTAGCACCCCTGCAAGTTCTTGAGGAAGAACCTATGGGAAGCACACCACTACTGTTTCTAGACATGGGAGATTTATTTTTGACTTGACCAATTCCATCATCCTCCCTGCATTCCGTAGCTTACAGCACAGATGGATTGTCCCACAGCTTCCAGCTGCTTGGATCTTCTTGATCTTCAGTGGAATTCCAGCGAGTTGACCCAAATCACAGCCCTCAGTGTCCATTTGAGCCATGGGAATTGCACAGCTTTACCATGCTAAGTAGTGGGAAGGCAGGCTGCTTTAATACTCCTCCTGCAATCACCCTTGGTATCTTTCTCTTTCTCCCACTCCAAGATAGCTCAACAGAATTAGACACATTACAGTTTCAGAACAGATAGCCCTGGACCCATCTGAGTGGGCATCCAGCTCAGAGGCTCATCAGCTTCACAAGCGATTACTCTTGGGATCTACCTCCCTTGGCTTCATGAAGAAAATCCCTCTTCTGTCCTGAAAGAGGTGAAGTCGAGGAGTTCCCTATCTCAAGAGGGATGTAGTGGCTCAAGTAAAATTTCCTCAAATGCCAAGAGCTAAATAATTTTCCAGGAGAGGGACAAGAATGACAAAGTAGCAAGGAGATGAGAGAGAACACAAGACACTTTCCCCATAACTAGGATCAAAAGTCTCTCGCCCTCCAGATCCTGGCATGCAGGTAGCACCGTATCAATGTTTATTGACAACAGCTCTTCACCCCACAGGGAGATTTCCCGGGTGATCGGGCTGATTATTCCCTGTTAAGTACCATTTTCATTTATACATTTTACAATGATCACAAATATCCCTGAGGATACTTTTGTGGCCACCTTCTGTGGTGGGCTGCATTATTCCCACCCCCTAAAAGATGTCCACCTTCTAATCCAAGAAACTTGTTAATATTAGGTTGGTGCAAACATAATTTTGGATGGCAAAAACCGCAATAATGTTTGCACCAACCTAATAGGTATCTTATATAGTAAAAGAGACTTCGTGGGTGTGATTAAATTAAAGATGCTGAAATGGAGAGGTTTTCCTGGGTTATCAAGGATCCTTTTAAGAGGAATATGGGAGGAAAAAGATCAGAGAAGACAATGTAACTGTGAAAACAGAAGTTAGAGTGATGCCGCCATGTATTAGTCCATTTTCACGCAGCTGATACAGACATACCTGAGACTTGGGTAATTTATAAAGAAAAAAGGTGTAATGGACTCACAGTTCCACATGGCTGGGGAGGCCTCACAATCAGGGCAGAAGACGGAAGGCATGTCTTACATGGCAGCAGACAAGAGAGAATGACAACCAAGTGAAGGGGGATTCCCCTTATAAAGCCTTTGGATCGCATTAGACTTCTTCACTACCACAAGAATAGTAGGGAGAAACTGCTCCCTTGCTTCAATTACCACCCACAGGGTTCCTCCCACAACATGTGGGAATTATGGGAGCTACGCTCAAAGATTAGATTGGGGTGGGGACACAGCCAAACCATAGCACCCCATGAGCCAAGGAATATCAGCAGCCTCTACAGGCTAGAAAAGGCAAGGAATGTTTTCTCCGTTAGAGGCTCCTGAAGGAACACAGGCAGCTGATAGTTTGACTTTCGTGCACCACGAGTGATTTTGGATATGGTTATTTGTGACAGCAGCAGAAGAAAGCAAATATACTTACCCAGTTTCTTGACCACCTGTGATGCCCCCTTCACATTCTAAGAGTTTCTCTTCCCTTCTTCTCTTTTTTTAATTTCAGAGATCAGTGCTACGTAAGCTTGCTTTCTTCCTGTCTCAAAGAGTTCTAGCGTGTGATCTCATCAACGTGTGATATTTAAACTGTACAGTTTTACCCTACATTTTACAGTTTCCATAGGCTGCATGGTGCCAGTCGTGTCTGCGTGCAGTCTTCACCTGAAACGGCAATCCATTGACTGGGCTCAGTCTCATGGCGGGGTGTTAAGGCAAAACTGAAGGAGGTGCTTTGTCATCGTTTGAGTGTTTGGTTTATCCTTGAGTCTTCAACGTTGTAAAACACCTTTGCACAGTGTCTCTCTTGCAAGGAAAACTAGACATGACTCTCTCTTCTCCCAGCATTTCCCTGACCCTCTTTCATATCATCAGCAATAATAAGGAATAGGAAAGGTACATCTCTGTTGTGAAATAAAAGATCTGAAAACGCTACTATGAGTGGATAAACCTTCTCCAGCCCTTTCATTCAGAATCTAGTCATTTGAGTCAAAGGATAAAGAGCTTCAGCATCAATAGCCAGCTATTAGATGACTAAGTGGAGAAAATATCTAACCCTGTCAGAAATTGAAGGTTAAGGCCAAATTATACTTAAATTCCTTGCTATGCTTGTCTTTTGTGTTATTAAGATTTGGAAATTACCTTAGGTGGCATTTCTGAAGGCTTCATGCCCTTTGTTTTTCTTTTGTAATTAAAAAAATAAAGGACAGATTTTAGAGTTGATGGGAATCAGTGTTCTAGCCAGTGAAGGAACTGCCTCTGTAATATCCTCCACAGATCTTATCAGAGTCTTCTTAAACGTCTCCAGGGTATGTAGTCAGTATCAACTAAAGTTCCCTTTTCAAGAGAGTAGAAGTAAAACCGTAATGTTCTTCCCCATTAAACTAAAATTCTATATCACAATGATACATTTTTCTTGGATAAATCAATTCTTCTAAGGAAATGTGTATGTGTATATTTGTATATATATAAACACATGGTTTTCTTTTGTGTATTTAATTAGACACTGGATCAAAGACATGCAAATAAATACTTTGAAAATGCTCTCAGATTTCTAAGGTAACCCAGATGCCTGCCGATACCTCCTGCCCCTCATAAAAGTGGTTGAACTTGGCTTAAATCCCAAACCCACAACCTGTGACAGCTCAGAGCCCTCCCACAATTTTTCTGGCATCCTTGATTAATTTTTTTTTTTTTTTTGAAATAGGGTCTGGCTGTTATCACTCGGGCTAGAATGCAATGGCATGATCACAGCTCACTGCGGCCTCAGCCTCCTGAGCTCCAGCGAGGTTCCCACCTCAGCCTCCCAAGTGGCTCGGACTACAGGTGCATGCCACTGTGGCTGGCTAATTTTTGTAGTTTTTGAAGACAGAGGGTCTTGTTATGTTACCCAGGCTGTTCTCAAACTTCTGGGCTGAAGACATCCACCTGTCTCATCGTCCCAAAATGCTGGATTACAGGCACAAACCACTGCACCTGGCCTAATAGAATTTTTATTCTTCTCTCATCCCCCAGGTGTTTCTATCCTTTTAAATCGGGACACAAAGTATCGATCTGCTGTCCAAAAGATATGCACCCACTCTGGGCTATTCCATATGGTATGTTTCATTCTTTACCTGCAATTTAGGGAGATCCACACATCGTCCAAAAGACAAGCACCTGTCCCAAGCTTTCCATGTGCTTCATTATTCACATATTTCCATGTGCAGATTTGGAGGATCAGGGAGATGTTCATAATACAGAACATAGCCAGTACAGTGGCTTATACCTATAATCCCAGCACTTTGGGAGGCTGGAGTGAGCGGATTACTTAAGGTCAGGAGTTCAAGACCAGCCTGGCCAACATGGTGAAACCTCATCTCTACCAAAAATATGAAAAATTAGCCAGGCATGGTGGTGCATACCTGTAATCCCAGCTACTCGGGAGGCTGAAGCAGGAGAATTGCTTGAACCTGGGTGGCAGAGGTTGCAGTGAGCCAAGACTGCACCACTGAACTCCAGCCTGGGCAACAGAGTGGGACTCCATCTCAGTAATAATAATAATAATACAGAACATAAAGACTTCTGTCTTCCCCTGGGTCTGCTCCCATATTCTTTTTCCTTCTTTCTTTCCTTCTCCTCCCAATTAAACCACAAAGCTCCTCTCCTTGCCTGGTAGAGGGCAAACTCAAACCAGTTGTGATCTAGAATTCTGCTAAGGCTGACTTGTTAAGTAACCTCATCCAGACACACACAATGCTCTCCTTCAAAGGAACTCTGCTGGATGCATTTTATTCCAGCTTTGGCACAGACAGAATGACTCAATCATATCTCTATCATGGTGGAGTGGAAATTGGCCTTTTTATTTCCCCCCTCCTAATTGCCGTTGTAGAGAAAGAGGTATCTCAAGTCTCAGTGGTCAAGTCTGCAGAAGACAATCCACCCTTGTGCAGAGCACTGGATGGAGAACTGGAAGTCCGGGCACCATCCGACTCTACAAGCCTTTGTCCTTGATCATGCAGCCTCTCTGAAACTCAGGACTTCAGAGTTTGGGGGATGTTGGAATTCTCTCTTGTGCGTGGAAATAATTTGAATGTGCCCAGTCCATACAGGTGTATGTTATGATTATGCCTGTGATGTTCATTTAAAGCAACAAGCAGACCATGTGTAGCTGAACAGAGTTGTAGGGAGAAGCCTGACTGCTCTCGATAAGCTTCCCAGATTTAGCAACATCTTGGCTGCCTGTGCGGCCAGGAAACTCTATAAAGATCTGTTTGCTGGGGAGAGAGACTAAGGACTTCCTTCTCTCTTTAAGGCTCAAATTTGTGAGAGTGTCCTTTCTGGGTGTTTTTTTAACAAGTCCACCTCCAGTCCAGATGGCATAAGGAAGCACAGTGGCAGGACAAAATAACAAACAACAGCAATTACACTTTTAAAAATATTCATCATTTTTGTATGCAATTCAGGAGACTGGGAAATGTTTGAGGACGACTTCAAGGATAAACAAGATCAGCAAAATACAGGATATCAGTGATTCAGAGGCAGGGAAGAGTGAAGTGACATTTATTTATGCAGGGCCAGGATAAACAGTTTTATTTTTGAGTCTCTTCCCCAACTGTCTTCTGCTAAGAGCCACAGGAAAAAGGTGAGGGGATGGCAGCAGCTGGGTGGGCACCCACCGAGTCTGGAGCAATGCCAGGCTCAGGGGAGTCACCAAAATGAGCGGAAACAGCGACAGAAGCTCACACAGGAAGTCCAGGATGCAGTGACTCATTTTTGCTCCCAATTCTTTCTGCACACATTTATTAGCCAGATAAGCATCCTGTTAGCCACCATCCTCTCTCCTCCTTCCTAAGGTCATCAGAGGCCCTGTTATTGCCAAACACAATAGTTACATATATTTTTTTAAACTCCTGTGTTAGTTTTGGGAGTACAGGTGAAGATTTTTTTTTCTTTTTTTTTTTTAATTGCATTTTAGGTTTTGGGGTACATGTGAAGAACATGCAAGATTGTTGCATAGGTACACATGTGGCAGTGTGATTTGCTGCCTTCCTCCCCATCACCTATATCTGGCATTTCTCCCCATGCTGTCTCTCCCCAACTCCCCACCCCAACTCCGCACCCATCCCGTCCCTCCCCTATTTCCCCCTGAGAGACCCCAGTGTGTGATGTTTCCCTCCTGGTGTTCACGTGTTCTCATTGTTTAACACCCACTAATGAGGGAGAACATTTGGTGTTTGGTTTTCTGTTATTGTGTCAGTTTGCTGAAAATGATGGTTTCCGGTTTCATCCATGTCCCTGCAAAGGACATGAACTCATCCTTTTTTATGGCTGCATAGTATTCCATGCTGTATATGTGCCATATTTTCTTTATCCAGTCTGTCATTGTTGGGTATTTGGGTTGGTTCCAAGTCTTTGCTATCGTGAAGAGTTCCGCAATAAACATACATATGCATGTGTCTTTATAATAGAATGATTTATAATTCTTTGGGTATATATCTCGTAATGGGATTGCTGGGTCAAATGGTATTTCTATTTCTAGATCCTTGAGGAATCACCACACTGTCTTCCACAATGACTGAATTAATTTCCACTCCCACCAACAGTGTAAAAGTGTTCCTATTCCTCTACATCCTCTCCAGCATTGGTTGTCGCCTGATTTGTTAATGATTGCCATTCTAACTGGCATGAGGTGGTATCTCACTGTGCTTTTTATTTGCATTTCTCTAATGACCACTGATGATTAGCTTTTTTTCATGTTCGTCATGAAAATGGCCATACTGCCCAAAGTAATTTATAGATTCAATGCTATCCCCATCAAGCTACCAATGACTTTCTTCACAGAATGGGAGAAAACCACCTTAAATTTCATATGGAACCAAAAAAGAGGCCGCACAGCCAAGGCAATCCTAAGCAAAAACAAAACAAGAAAACAAAGCTGGAGGCATCACGCTACCTGACTTCAAACTGTGTTACAAGGTTACTATAATCAAAACAGTACGGCACTGGTACCAAAACAGAGATACAGACCAGTGCCTCAGAAGGAGCGCCACATAACTACAACCATCTGATCTTTGACAAACCTGACAAAAACAAGCAATGGGGAAAGGATTCCCTATTTAATAAATGGTGTTGGGAAAACTGGCTAGCCATATACAAAAAGCTGAAACTGGATCCCTTCCTTACACCTTATACAAAAATTAACTGTAGATGGATTAAAGATTTAAACATGAGGCCTAATACCATAAAAACTCTAGAAGAAAACCTAGGCAATACCATCCAGGACATAGGCATGGGCAAGGACTTCATGACTAAAACACTAAAAGCAATGGCAACAAAAGCCAAAATAGACAAGTGGGATCTAATTAAAGTTAAGAGCTTCTGCACAGCAAAAGAAATTGTCAGTAGAGTGAACCGGCAACCAACAGAATGGGAAAAAATTTTAGTCTACCCATCAGATAAAGGGCTAATATCTAGACTCTATGGAGAACTTAAACAAATTTACAGGAAAAAAACAACCCCATCAAAAAGTGGGCAAAGGATATGAACAGACACTTTTCAAATAAGATATTTATACAGCCAACTCACTATTTTTAAAAATTAAACTCATCCTCTCCTTCCCAAGCCTCCTGTCCCATGTTCTCCCCATATTCCTCAAATCCAGCCCCACCCCCCACCCACTCCAACATCTGCCCCACCTAAGGTTAACACTTTTGTTTCTTCTTTGATTGCTCTTTTATCTTCCTCAGTTCCCTGTCCACCATCCCTCTCCCCAACCCCATTGGCAAACCAGATGCCAAGACGTCAGTTTTACCAGTTTAGATTTCTTAATTGTTTTCTATCTCTATTTGCATTGCTACCATCCCTAATCAGGGTCACTAACTTTTGAATTATTTTGTTTTGAAATATTTCAAACTTAAAGAAAAATGTACATATAAATGTAAGACATATCTGTGAAAATGCCCAGATATTACAAATATTAGTGTTTTACCATATCACCAGAGATCCCTTTTTTAAAGAAACATAAAGCATTCAAGATTATCCCCTCATCTCTTCAGTCATCTCTACTATAGATCTCTTTCCTCTTCCCCAGAAGTAACTGCCATTCTGAAATTAAAAAATTTCCTTCCCGGCCAATTTTACACCATTAACAAATATGGGTGTGTTAATAACATAGAAGATCATTGTGTGGATTTGCCAAAAATTTTATGAATGATATATTGCTCATATCCTTTAACTTGTTTTCTTAATCACATAAATTATTCTTTGAGATTAATGCATAATGATTCATTCATTTTAATTGATGCATTAGTTTCATTGAATGCTTATACCACAATTTAATCCTTTATGGATGATGTTGATATTGTTCTCAGTCTTACATTACTACAGTGTCACATTGAACAATGCAATTCCTTGTATATGTGTTAATTTTTTTAAGTTGTATACCCAAAGTGGAATTACTAGGCATATGTTTCCTCAACTTTACCAAAAATTATAAAGGCTTCTCAACTTACAGTTGTTTTACCACCCGATTAACCTGTTTTAAATTGAAAATAATATAAATAAAGAATGCAATGAATACACGTAGTCTACCTTAAAAATGCTGAAAGCACATTAGCCTACAGTTGGCAAAATCATTTAATAGAAAGCCTGTTTTATAATAAAGCATCGACTATCTCATGTAATTCATTGATTACTGACCTGAAAGTGAAAAATTGTTGTCTGGGTACTTGAAGCGTGGCTTCTGCTAAAGGCATAACACTTTTGTCATTATAATGCCAAAAAAGTTTAAGTCAAATCATTGTATGTTGGGGGCCATCTGTATCATCCAGTTGCTCTCTAAAGAGTACCACCACCAACGTATAAGAGAGCCTATTCTCCCATAGGCTTGTCAACACTTGATATTATCAGTATTTTTAATTTTTACTGATTTAATGAATGCAAAACTATATCTGATTGCTGCTCCAAATTGCATTTGTATGGATACTAGTAAGATTAAACCCTCTTTCATATATTGATTGAATATTTAGGGTTTTTTAAAACATACCACCCATAAATATTTCTTGGTCATTTTTTTCTATTTAGTTTTTTATGTTATTGTTATGAATTTGTAGGATTTCTTGAACATTCTGAATGTTCAATATAATATTCTTTTGGTTGTAATCAAATACATTACAGTTTATATCATTTTTAAAATGATGTACAATGTCTTTTGTTGCATGGAAAATATTTTTAATGAGGTCAGATTTCCAAACTTTATTTTTAGAGTTTTTGATTTACGTTTAATAATATTTATTAAACATATTCTTCTCTACTTTTTAAACAATTTTTCATGTTTTGCCATTCTTTCAAACCTACTTTATAATGCCACCGTTGTCATATGATATATATGGGTATGATAGGGGTTGATTCCTAGTAATGTGCGTCTTTCAGTTATATTTTATTCTTCAAGGCTTCCCTGCATATTCTTGGGCCTTTGGCTAACTCAGCTTTCTCTGATTATAAAATGTAAACATTAAAATTATTTTGTAAATTTTCACAAGCAAACTAGTTGAAATTCTTACTGGTATTGCATTAAATTTATGCAATATTTCAGGGATAATCAATATTAATTTTCATATCTGTGAGCATGAATATTTCTCCATTTATTTAGGCCTTCTTTAATTTCTCACTATAATATTTTTGTGGCTTTTAGTGTAGTAAAGTACACTAAAAACTACAAAAGTACACCATTTGTTACATTAATTCCTATTTGATAGTTTAGATTCTACTGTGAATAATAACACTTTCATAAATTTTGTCATTAATACAAATGCAATCTATTATTTTAACCTCATTTTGAGTGATTTTGTAGACTGGCTTATTAATTCCAACAGTTCCTCTGTAAACACAAAAATGTCATCTGCAAGTGACCTTTTTTCTCTTCTTTTCTAATACTTATAATATTTTTCTTGTCTTACTGTTCTAATATCTTCAGTATAATATTTAAATCAACTTATATAATATCTTTGATTTTTCTTATTTCAGGAAAGAAGCTTTCAATAATCTATCCTTAAATATGAAGTTTACTACATTTTTTATTTGTAGTTACTCTTTATTCAGTGAGAGATTTTCCTTTTATTCTTTGTTCACTAGGAATTTTAAAGTCAAGCCTAGTCCTTCTCATGGAATGATATGAAAAATCTGAAACACAACACTATAATATTAAATACAGGCAGTTAAGGATAATAGAGTATTACCAAGTGGCTCTCATTTCAGCAGTGCAAAGCGGTTCGTTGATAATTATTTAATCTAGTTAAAAATTAATTTTATTGATTACCTCAACTGACAAAAGAGGAAAAATCATGTAGTCAGCCTGATGGATGAAGAAAATGTATTTGACAAACTTCAGTAGTCAATTAGACAGAAAGCACAGGACTCTTTCTCTTGCATCTGTAGTGGAAACCTCAGCAGCAGACAGTAACTGTACTAAGTCTCTCAAATAGATATACTTTTTTGTCTGTTTTTTCTATGAACTGTGGAGAGAGACATATAAAAGTCTTACATTATAATTATGAATTTAATATTGTCCTTTTAGTTCTGTAATTTATTTTTACATTTTAAAACTGTTATTGGATATATTAGAATTATATTAACTGTGTATTAAACCCATAATTATGAAATATACACATTTATTTCCAATTATTCCTTAATCATCTGTGAAAATTAACCTCTGTAAGGCTATACAAGCCATCCCTTGGTTAGTGTTTCTGTAGTTTCTCTTTTTCCATTTTTTTTCTTTACAACAATTCTGTGTTCTTTTATTTGCAATGTGTTTTTTGTAAGCAGCTTATCGTTGAATTTAGTTTTTATAAGCAATCTGTTAATTTCAGTCTTTAAATTGGATTATAAGCCCATGTGCACTTCATGTAACTACAGTTTTGTGTTTAAAACTACAGTCTAAAATGTTCTCTATTTTCACCCCCTCCCATTTTATATTTTTTCTTTATTCTCTTCTGTCTTATTGACTAATAAAGGTGTTTATTACTCACCTTTTCCCTCTATTAACTAGCAAGTTCTACATTCTCTTCCTATTTCCATTAACGGCTACTTTGTAACTTAAAATACGGTATTTTACTTAAAAATGTTTATGCAGATTACCTGACCACTTCCCAGTTGATGCTAGAGTTATTAATTAATTTAGTAGAGACAGGGTTTGGCTATGCTGCTCAGGCTGATCTCGAACTCCCAGCTTCAAGTGATCCTCCTGCCTCATCTTGCCAAAGTTCTGGGATTATAGCTGTCAGCCATCACACTCAGCCAATGCTAGAGTTTTAGAGCATACCAACTTTATTTACTCTCTCACATCTTTGTATTACTATTATCATACAATTTAATCTCACACATATTTTAAACATCCAAGACTATCTGTTGTTTTTTACAGTCAGTAATCATTTATATTTACAAACATCTTTTCCTTTCCATGGATCTTCAAGTATTGTTACATTTCTCTCCAGAATTTTCCTTCCACTGAACTCCTCTTACAATTTTCTTTAGTGTAGGTCAGCTGGTGAAAGGTCTCACTTTTATTTGTTTAACAATATGATCATTATGGAAAGAATGATACCTTTCTATAATAGACACTGGGAGGATGGGAAGGGGGTGAGAGATAAGAAATTACTTAATAGATACAGTGTACACTATTTGGGTGATGGTTACACAAAAGCCCAGACTTCATTTTTTCCCCCCTTTATTTATTTTATTGCATTTTAGGTTTTGGGGTACATGTGAAGAACATGCAAAATTGTTGCATAGGAACACACGTGGCAGTGTGATTTGCTGCCTTCCTCCCCATCACCTACATCTGGCATCTCTCCCCTTGCTATCTCTCCCCAGCTTCCCACCTCCCACCGTCCCTCCCCTATTTCCCCCCAACTGACCCCAGTGTGTAGTGCTCCCCTCCCTGTGTCCACGTGTTCTCATTGTTCAACACCCGCCTATGAGTGAGAACATGCGGTGTTTGATCTTCTGCTCTTCTGTCAGTTTGCTGAGAATGATGGTTTCCAGGTTCATCCATGTCCCTACAAAGGACCCAAACTCATCGTTTTTGATGGCTGCATAATATTCCATGGTGTATATGTGCCACATTTTCCCTGTCCAGTCTATCGTCGATGGGCATTTGGGTTGGTTCCAGGTCTTTGCTATTGTAAACAGTGCTGCAATGAACATTCGTTATCACACACTACATCCATGTAACAAAAATATGCTTGTACTCCTTAAATGTATGAATACTTGTAAAAATACAATTTTATTTTCCTGTGGTTTCTATAACATGTGGTAAAATCAGCTTCCAGTCTTGTACTTGTTTTCTAAAGTTAATATGCACCTTTTCTGCTCAACCATTTGAGATTTCTTTTGGTCTTTCATTTTCAGCAGTTTAACTGATGTTCTTTGGTACGGTTTTCTTTATATCTGTCCTGATTGAGGCTTAAGGAGCTTCTTGTTTCTATGGATTGAGGTTTTTCAACAGCTCTGAAAAATACCTGGCTGTATCTTCAAATATTATTTCATCCGTATTCTCTCTTTTCTCTCTTTTTGGGACTTTATCCAAGTTTAAAGAATTTTTACTATTCTTCGCTATCTTACTTTCCTTGCCTTTTTCTTTTTGGACCTTAGTAAGTATATTTTTACTGAGTTGTCTTTTAGTTTACCAATTTTATCCTTTATGCTTGTTTTTGGTGAAGTGGAGTTTTTCCCCCAAAAGCCCAAAAGCCTTTGCCTTTTTAAAAATTGAGTTGTTTTCTTATTATGGAGTTTAGAAATTCCTTTTTACGCTGGATGGAAGATCTTTATCAGGTGTGTGTTTTGCAATATTTTCTTCCCATCTCTGGTTTATCTTTTGATTCTCTAACAGTAAAATTTAAAGAATAGAACTCTTAATTTGAGGAAAGCCAATGATAATTTTTTTCTTTATTTATTGTGTTTTGTTAACATACCTAAGGAATCATGATCAACCCAAGGTCACAAGATTTCTACCTGTTCTTCTTTAAGTTTTAAAATTTACATTTCGCATGTATGTTTATGATCTATTTTTTAGCTAATTTTTGTATATGGTGCATAATAAGAACCGGGATTTACTTTTTCCCCTATGTATATACCATTATTTCAGCACCATTTGTTACACTAAATACCTTTTCTCCATTTAATTGCCATTTCTCCTTTGTTGAAATGTATGATTCTGTATCTAGACTTCCTGTTCCGCTGATCTATATGTCTATCCTTTCATCAATCTCAGAGTATCTCTGTATTTATATCTTTATAGTTAGTCTTAAAATCAAGTATTTGGTATTTTATGATATCTTTCTGTCATCAGCTTTTAATTTGTTATGTTAAAAAAATTACTTTGTGTGATTGCTATTCTTTTAAATTTGCTTTTTCCTTTTATGGCTCAGAATATCTTGGTTAATGCTCCATATGTACTTGAGAAGAATGGTTAGTCTGCTGGTATTGAATGGAGTGTTTATAAGCATCAATTTGATAAAGTTGATTCATAGTGTTATTCACATCTTCCATAGCTTTGCCAGCTTTCTGGCTGCTTGTTTTATTACTGAAGGAGAAACATAAATTTTGTTATGATTGCAATCTTATCTATTTCTCTTACAAATTTTGTAAGTTTTTGCCTTGTATATTTTGAGGCATTGCTAGGTGAATATATATTTTGGATCATTGTATCTTCTTGGTACCTTGACCCTTTATTATTAGATAATATTCCTCTTTATCTCTCATATTCCTAGTTATGAAATAAACTCCGATAAAAATGTAGTCACTTTAGTTATATTTTTCTTTGAATGGTTTGTTTTATAACATACTTTCTCTTTCTGTCTGTCTTTATATTTCTGGTGGGTTACTTATGAATAATATAAAGTTGGGTTATTTAATTTTTAATCCAATATGTCTTTTAATGATGCATTATACCATTTATATTTAATGCAGTTGTTAATCTTGTTGATAAAAATATACAGTTTTTCTAGTTTTCTACTTATCTATTCTTTGTTTTTTCTTCCTCTTTTTCTGCCTCCTAATGCATTGAGTACTTTATGATTCCATTTTTATGTTCACTATAAACTTATTACTTATAGCTCTGTAAAAAAAAATACAGTCATTTCCTTAGAGTTCATAATACACATCTGTAATTAATAACAGTCCATCTTCAAATAATATTATATAATTTAACATGTAATGACTTTACAACAGTATACTCCCAATTGCTTATGTACATCTTTTGTACTACGGTTGCTATGGGAACTATAGTACATATGGCTTTTAAAAAAAAAAAAAGTTTACTACACACAGCATACAGACTACTAAAATACAATGGATTGCTACTTATTTGTTTTAAAGAAACAGTTTTCTATTAGAGCAATTTAAATGGGAAAATAAATTTTATTTTTATTCATGCCATTTCCAGCACTCTTCATAGATTACAGTTTCTATCTAGTATCCTATTTTTTCTGCTTGAAGAAATTCTTTTAACTTTTCTTGAAACACAGATATTCTTGTTATACATTTGTCATTTTTTTGGAGTCTTCTCAGTTTTTATTTGAAGACTTCTTTATTTTTCTACTGTTATGGAAAGATATTTTCATTGCATATATCCAGTGGGGTTGACAATTTCTTTTTAAATTTTAGTATTTTAGTGATGTAAGTCAGTTGTCACTTGTGTCAGAGTCTTTCCTACTGATGAGCCCATCAAAGACATTATTTCTGTTATAGTGCATTTTATTTCTGCATTACCATTTGATTTTTTTCTTTTTTCTTTTGCCTGCTGAAACTCACTATCTAGTCACATATGTGGTGCATCTTTTTCACTATTAATCATATTAACACATTAATCACAGCTATTTTAAATTCCCTATGTAAATTTCAACATCTGGAGCATATTAGAGTCTGGTTTTGTTTATTTTATTGACACTGTGTATTTTCTTGTCTCTTAATGTTTCTGATAATTCTTGTTTGAATGTCAGACATCTTGCATAAAACAATGGTGCCCGAAATAAATAGCATTTTTGCCTGCCAATGGGCACAGAATCTTAATTTGGCAGATAATCAGTATGGGGGTTGAGTCAGTGTAGCCATGACTTGACCTGGATTTTGGTTTTGTTTTTGCCGTGGTCACCTTGAGTGCACCCTAGAATTCACATTCCTCGAGTGGACCTTTGTGCTTAGGGTTATGGCTGTACTGCTGGAATTGTTTTTGTTTATTTTATTTTATTTTTTTCTGTTACTTTGCCACTCTCAGCTTTAGACTTTCCCTGTGACTTGAGCTCTCTAATGCATTCAGGAAAGTTTAAGATTTCATAGACATACCGTCTTCTTTTTATTGTAAGGGTGCTGGACATATTCTTATTAGCTTTCTACATCTTAAGCCAAATCCCTGAATACTTGGTTTTTATTTTTCTTTCAAACTAAAATATTCTGATACAATATCAAGTACAGAAAAATATCAGGTAAAGATTGTCCAGAGCACTTCAAGAGAGATTGCAGAATAGATTGATGGCCTGTATTTTTACAACATTTTGCTGAGTGGCCATAATTCTAATATGCCACCATGATTTACAGAGATCTGACAAGAAAATTCAGGGGTTAACTAAAAGTAATAATAATGGCTAATGTGTATCAAGTGCTTAAAATTTGCTAGGCACAAAGCAAGGTGTCTTACATCTAGCATTCTATTTCGTTTTCTTACCATCACTATAGGATAGTGAGTGATACGATCTCTACCTCATCCAAGAGGAAACTGAGATTCGGAAAGCAGGAGACCCGCCCAAAGTCACAGAACTATAAATTGTTCTGTCAGTTTCCACAGATCCTAGTCTTGGCCGCTGTGCTGTACTGTTTCCTTCTCATGCTATCAGGATAGTTTTTCTCTTGTGAAAAGTAGACTCATTTTTCTCTGTTCCTTTTGTGATATTTTTTTAAAGTAGCCAATGTTTAAGAGTTTGGCAAAGTATCATATATATCACTGGTTTTGACTTTGTTTTTCTGTTACAAAAGATTGATGAGTGGTCTACCATTTAGATCTTATATATTATTTCCTGTATGATATAAAGTTTGTAAAAGTTTTGAGACTGGAGTACAGAAAAATTCTCTATTTTTATGTGAAACTATCATGCTTATCTTTCAGTTCTAGGAGCGTTCGTCTGCTCATAAATTCCATCACTCTCTTGCTATTTCTGTCTAGCAAATTATTTCTTTATTCACAGAGCAATAAAAGGTCACTGGAAAGAAGAATATAATATTCAGTCTCATAAAATAAAGTTAAACAGTATTTAGCATTTATATCTTTCCAGTGTAGTAAACAAAATATGGTTTATTTGACTCAATGAAGACCTATGATACCAAAAACGATAAATCTAATGATTTGTTTGAACACAGGAAAATAAATCTTTCATAGCATGCCCTCAGTGATGACATGTTGCCATTGTCCTAGTTTTCTGTAAAATTAGATAGAAAGGCAAAGCAGGCTGGGCTTCTTGTTGCCAAACATTCAGATCCCAATCCAGGACTATGGTCTAAGGCCATCAGCTGAACAAGTACAATTCCTGTTTTGTTCACTTGGTTTGCTTTTTAAAATGCTATTTATTGAAATAATATTGACATGTTTTATATTTGCAAGGGAGGCTAGACAAAGTAAAGGTCAATTGTCTTTTTAATTTGCTTTAATTTCAGTGGGTATCTGAGAAAATGTAACATTTCCTGACCTTTCTTTAGGCATGTCATAAGATAATTATTTTCCTTTTTTTTTAAGGCATTCAGATCTGTGGTTAAAAATTTTAGTACGTGCATTATTAAAACTGAGTTGAAATGTAATATAAATGCCAATTTCTTATTTTTATAAAATTTCGATGGATTTTGCTTATAAACATAATGTGCACACAATTGGCTTAAGAAAATGGCTCTTTATAGCTTTCAGTTTCTTTTGTTGTCATAATTAAAATAATACAACTAAAACACATTTAGTGTCTCTTAACAATCCAGATATAAAAACAATGTGTTTCTCCTTATGAACTACACGGCTTGATATCTTTTTATGGAGTCCTTTCTTGTGGGAAAACTGAGGAGAAAACTGAAAAAGCAAAGCAGTTAAAGCATAGGTTATAAACTCTAGAGGGACCAGTTTCTGTACCCAAGTTTCTCAATCTGGTCACTTCCAAGAAGTTTTGATGCTTTTCCATATAGAAAAAATAAATATAGTTACCAAATGTGCCAATTTTCTCTAAAGTTATTTAGAAGAAAAGAAACTTCATCTAGTACTACTCCATTGCTTAGTCCTTTTTGCAATTTCATTTTTACACATTTTGTTTCTCATTTTCAAATAAAAATCTGTCTCATGCTGTTATAAGCCTTTTTATAAAAGACTCCCTTCACTGAACAGGAGAATCTGGCCTTATTATCTCTTTAATTAAAATATTGCAACCTAGAGAAGCCATCAGTTAGTTCTCAGTAAATGGCACTTATTTTGTCTCCTTTTGTATGGCAAGAAAAATAGTGAAGAGAACAGAAATGTTCTGATCCCTAAAATTAGGTATAAACCTGCAAATACTCAACCTGCAAAATCCTTTGGGTCTATAGAAATGGCACCCAGTAATTTATTTCGACATTAATCAACTTGCTTTCAGTCTGAATCTCAGCTCTGCTGAGCTCATTTTTCAAAGGAGCTTAACAGTTCGAGATTGTTCATGCCTTCTGGAATCCTATGTCTATATTTTCTTTCTTAACAGATTCTCTGAAGTTTGAATCAAAGATCATACATCATGATACAACTCCACTATTTAGTAGACTCATCATTCTGGCTACCATTTTGTGTGTGTGTATTTTCACACCTTCAACTAAGCCTTATTGTTAAGATAAAGGATTATAAAGATTTTTAAAATTTTTTATTTGTAACTTTTGTGGGTACATTGTAAGTATATATGTTCATGAGAACATGAGATACTTTGATGCAGGCATGTAATATGTTAATATAAAACAAGTACATCATGGAGAATTGGGGTATCCATCCCTTTGAGCATTTATCCTTGGTGTTACAAATAATCCAATTAAAACTCTTTTAGTTATTTTTAAATGTATAATTAAGTTCTTATTGACTACAGTCACCCTCTTATTCTATCAAACAGTAGCTCTTATTCTATTTTTATGTGTGTGTGCTCATTAATCAAAGATTTTTTTTGGAAGGGGGGGCTTTGAATAGTAAAACCTTATGTTCTATTAGCAAAGGCACAGGTAATATCTTAATAGCTGTACAAACTAGTGCCTCGGTTTTTTTTTTCTATATCCCAAGGATACCAATAAAGCCATGAGTATTGGACACATTGACCTAATAATGGGCTGCTTGATAAAAATTGCTTTTCCATGACACAAGTTTACCTATGTAATAAACCTCCGCTTGTACACCTGAATTTAAAATAAAAGTGTAAAAATCTGCTCTTAATGTACATTAGCATTAATAAAGAATATCAAGCAAATGGCAAAATCTAATCATATTTAATAAGCATCTGTAAATATTATGACCATTTGAGCATTTATAAATACAGATTAATTAAGATGAGCTTTCTCAAGAAATTTAGTTTCTGGTGTAAAGAGACCAAGAAGATGTTCAGGGAGGGAATATGTGTTTGAATGGCTCAGATATACATTTCATGTCAGAAGTTTTATAATTTCATTTTTTAATTTTAGGGTTAGGGTGCATGTGCAGGTTTATTACCTGGGTATGGTGCATGAAGCTGAATACAGGAATACAAATGATCCTGTCACTTACGTACTGAGCATAGTACCCAACAGTTAGTTTTTCAACCCTTGCCTCCCTTCCTCCCTCCCTCCCCCTTGTGGTAGTCTCCAGTGTTTATTTTCCCCATCTTTATGTCCATGAGTACCCAATGTTTAGCTCCCACTTGTAAGTGAGAACATGTGGTATTTCGTTTTCTGTTCCTGCATTGATTTGCTTAAGATAATGGCCTCCAGCTGCATCCATGTTCCTGCAAAGTTATGTCATCATTTTGGCTAGACTGTGTATAAAGGGTATGTACAATCTGTGTGAGAAAAACAGAGTCAGTGGTAATCATGTTGGAAGTAGTCAATTCATAAAAGTGGCCAAATTTACTTAAAGCAACAAAATCATCAGGCCTAGTTCAGAAACTAACAATTTCACTAGTAATACGGCATGGGATTTAGAGTTAGGAAGCTTAGATGTCATTCCTAACTCTGCCAGTAAGTGCTGAGTTATCTTAATTAACTGGGTTGACCTTTCCAGATCTTTCTATCGGTTGCTTATCCATAAAATAAGTGGTTGGATTTTGTGGCCTCCAAGGTCATGTCCAACTCCACAATCTAAGGAGAAAGGAAACTCAGAGAATCCTTTGGATAAGAATTGACCTTTCAACCAAAGGAAGAACGTTTTTCTATTTTCCAAGAAGCTTACGAAGACTGCCAAAATACAGAACTTCATTCCATAAAATCTTAATTCTGCAGATATTTGCAGAAAACACTGAAAATAACTTTAGTTACCCCTTATGTGATCATTTCTAGCATAGGTAAGGAGCCATTTCTGATGCACAGTATATTAGAACTAACCAAGCAAGGTCTGTGTTTTAATTTTAGAACAATGTATATTTGTGAAAAGAGCTTGGACTTTGGAATCAAATAGACCTGGCCCTCCCATTTCTTAACCATGTGAATTTGAACAAGCTACTTCACCTCTCTAAACAGGAGTTTCCTTATGGAAAGGGGGTTTAATGATATCTATTTCAGATAGACACTAGGATCAAATGGAATGATGTATGTTGAGTCTAAGGCTGTGCCTGGCACTCTGTAGGCACTCAATAAAGGCTAATTCCTCTTAAGAGAGTTAAAGATTAATATTTTGAAAATAGACACTTTGATTAGGCTACCAATCATGCAACATATTTTCTTATGGGTAAGGGTGAGTTCCACTGATAGAGATTGCTCAGACAAAGCAATTAAACACAGACCCCAACTAAGGAAACAATATTATTTACAGTAGCATCAAAAGCCAAAATGCTTAAGAATCAATTTTACCAAGGAGGTGAAAGAATTGTACACTGAAAATTACAAGAAAGAAATTTAAAAAGACACAAATAAATAGACATCCTGTGCTCTGGAATTGGAAGACTTAATCTTGTTAAGATGTCCACATGGCCCAAAACAATGTACAGATTCAATGTGATCCTTATGAAAATCCCAATGGCATATTTTAAAGAAATAGAAAAATAATCCTAAAATTCATATGGAACCACAGAAGACCCTGAAAAGCCAAAGTGATTCTGACAAGGAACAACAAAGCTGGAGGCATCAGACTCCCTGATTTTAAAATATATTACAAAGCTACAGTAATTAAAACAGTATGATACTGCCATTAAAAACAGATATATAGACAAATGGAACAGAATACAGAGCCCAGAAAGAAACCAACACATGTACAGTCAATTGATCTTCAACGAAGTGCCAGGATACACAATGAGGGAATGATGGTCTCTTCAAAAAAAAAAAAAAAGGCACTGAGAACAGTGGGTAACCATATGTAAAAGAATGAAATTGGAACCTTATCCTACACCATATACAAGATCAACTCAAAATGAATGAAAATCTTAAACATAAGAATTGAAACAGTAAAACTTGTAGAAGAAACACAGAAGAAAAGCTTTATAATTTTGATCTCAGCACTGACTTCTTGGATATGTCATCAAAAACACTAGCAATGATGGCAAATAAAGACAAGTGTGACTGGCCAGGCACGGTGACTCATGCCTGTAATCCCAACACTTTGGGAAGCCAAGGTGGGTGGATCACCCGACATTAGGAGTTATAAACCAGCCTGGTTAACATGGTAAAACCTTGTCTCTACTAAAAATACAAAAATTATCTGGGCATGGTGGCATGCACCTGTAATCCCAGCTACTCAAGAGGCTGAGACAGGAGAATCCATTGATCCCAGGAGGCAGAGGTTGTGGTGAGCCAAGATCGTGCCATTGTACTTCAGCTTGGGTGAGAACAGTGAAACTCGACCTAAAAAAAAAAAAAAAAAGACAAGTGGAACTATATAAAATTTAAAAGTTTCTTTTCTATTTAAATAGGTGGCTACATTTATTTCCTTTTTTATTGTAAGTTCAGGGGTACACATGCAGGCTTGTTACATAAGTAAACTTGTTAGTCATAGGGGTTTGTTGTACAGATTATTTAATCATTCAGGCATTAAGCCTCATAGCAAAGAAAACAGTTACCCGAATGAAAAGGCAACCTACTGAATGGGAGAAAATATTGCAAGCTATATATCTGATAAGGTGTTAGTATCTAATATATGTAAGAAACTTCTACAACACAATAGAAAAAAAATTTACTGGATTAAAAGATGAGCAAAGGACTTAGGCATTTCTCCAAAGAATATAAACAAATGGCCAGCAGGCATATATAAACATGCTCCACATCACTAATCATTAGGAAAATGCAAATTAAAACTGTAAGGAGATGTCAACGCACACCTGTTGGGGTGGCTCTTTTTTTTTTTTTTTTTTGACGGGGAGTTTACCTTTTTTTACCCTTTCTGGGGTGCAATGGCGTGATCTCGGCTCACCGCAACCTCCGCCTCCTGGGTTCAGGCAATTCTCCTGCCTCAGCCTCCTGAGTAGCTGGGACTACAGACATGCGCCATCATGCCCAGCTAATTTTTTTTTTTTTTTGTAGTTTTAGTAGAGACGGGGTTTCACCATGTTGACCAGGATGGTCTCAATCTCTTGACCTCATGATCCACCCGCCTCGGCCTCCCAAAGTGCTGGGATTACAGGCTTGAGCCACCACACCCAGCCTGGGATGACTCTTATACAAAACACAAGCACTAGTAAATGTTGGTGAGGATTGAAAGAGAAGTTGGACTGGTATGGAACACTGTTGGTGGAAATGCAAAACAGTGCAGCCACCATAGAAAACAGTATTGAAGTTCCTCAAAAAATTAAAAATATAACTACCATACAATCCACCAATTCCATTTCTGGGTATACATCCAAAAGAACTGGAAGGATCTCAAAGGGAAGTCTGCATGCCATATTTATTGCAGCATTATTCACAGTAGACAAGTTGTAGAAACAACCTGTCTATCCGTGGATGAGTAGACAAAGAAAATGTGGTGTATACATACAATAGAATACTACTTGGCCTTTAAAAAGAAGGAAATTCTGCCATATGCAACAACGTGGATAAACCTGGAGGACACTGTGCTTGGTGAAATAAGCCAGGCATGGAAGGTCAATTACTGCATGATTCCACTTATATGAAGTATCTGTAATAGTCTTACTCATAGAAACAAAGAGTAGAATGGTGATTTCCAGGGGCCGAGAGCATGGGAAAATGGGGAGTTGCTTCCAATGGGTGTATAATTTTGGTTATGCAAATGAGTGAGTTCTACAGAACTGCCCTACAATATCATGGTTATAGTTAACATACGGTATGGGGCACGTAAAAAGGTGTGAAGAGAGTAAATCTCATGTTAAGTGTTCTTATCACAGTTTTTAACAGGGGAAAAATCATATCCAGCCCTGTTTTCCTACTCTACTTACCCATGACTGAATAAGAAAAATGTCCTTTACTAATCTATGATTTGACATAAATACCATAACCGTCCCCCCAGCCATCAGCCAGAAGACTCTACCTGGATGTTCCAGGCAGATTTAATTCAGCTGTGTACTTGCCAAAGTCTCCATCTACTCAGGAGAGGGTAGCTGTCAGTCCCACTGTAAAGAAGAGGATTGCTGCATCTCAATGTCATCTCATCAAATAATTTAGTGCCCCCTGAGAAGAAGGAAATCATAATACGTGGCTTCTATGAACTGTTTGGGGTTAGTAAGGAAAGCCACCCATGAAATGCCAGTTTGGTTGCTGAACTCCGTTTGTGGGTTCCCACAGGTGAAAAGATGTTGAGGTCGCTAAAACAGTTTGCCTATAATGTTTCCGTCAGGTGGACACAGTTATCCGAATAATGTGTATAATTTTTTGTGCCTGATTAAATTTCAAAAGCCACTTCATTTATGCCTGGGAAAACACAATTTGAAATAAGACCTGCTGGAATGTGCCTATTAACCCTGCTAATAAGCAAATATAGTTTTTGTCACTTGCAGATGATACTCAGTGTGGCTTTGGGCTCATATTTCAGACAGTACTTCCACAGGAAGCTCATCGTAGCAGAAGAAATGGTTCCTGACTACTGACCTGAAGTAGCTTGCCAGGATGTGTACACACTGCACCAGATGCCAGATTGGGCTCCGTTCCTCTTTGGGGTGTTTTCATAAAAGCAAATTTCTTATCTGAGAGACTAATCACTTGTGATGTTTGACCATTCTTAGACATGACAAGGACATAGATAGCTTTGCCTTGTCTGCAGCATCTCCTGCAGAATCATCTGGTTTTCTGTCTTATCCAGACAGTGCTTCTATTAGGCAAAGACTGAAGTCTACCAAAAAGCTCCTTGCAACATAGAGCTATACCACTGACCTTCATGGAAGCCTTTGTGATCATGATGTCATTGGTAATGTGGGAAGACTTCATTAAGAGAAATAAGGGCTGGCTGGGCTCGGTGGCTTACACCTGCAATCCCAGCACCTTGGGAGGCTGAGGCAGATGGATCACGAGGTCAGGAGTTCGAGATCAGCCTTGCCAATATGGTGAAACCCTGTCTCTAAAAACAGATAAAAATAAAAAAGAGAAATCAGGGTACTCATGAGGAAAAGAGAATTTCAGCAGGGTGAAAAATAAGAGTGTCTTAGGCCGTCTCAGCTGACTCTTTGCCCTCATTCAGGTAAGGTACTGGTATCTCCGTATTACCAATGAGGTGACTGCTTTCTCAAGAAAGGTCCATACAAAATTAAGAAATGGAAAAAAACATATAGACCCTTGATTGTCATACTGTAACACAGGTGCTTCTTTATTTAAGCAACAAATATTTTCTCAAGTGCAGAATCCAACAGAAATGGCCATTATTGTGAACATGATGGAATCATTTTTTCCTTTGAAAACGTTATAGTACATGGACAGTGTGAAACTGAGGACAAATTTCTGAAATACTAAACGGCCCTCATTTGTTTTCTAAATGCTTTAGCCACAGTATTTTAAAATCAATTTTGAACATGAGAAGCATGTTTAATATTCATGATTTTTATTTATTACAATATTTTAAGGACTGCATAAATTACATGCCCTGTTCAATTAAGCTAATCTCCCCTTTATATAAGTTAAAGAAGTTCCTATTCCTGAAGAAGAAAAGCATGTGAGAAATGACCACTAGCTTTCTCCTGTGCTCACCATCCACATAATTTTGAATAAAAAGTAAAATTTATAACTCACTGTGATTTAATGCTTAACACTAAGTCTTGATATCTTTGATTAATTAACATTCAGTTCAACAAACATTTATCGAACACATATGGGCAAGGCACTCCTGAGAATACAAAAAATGAGTAAGATTTATTCTCACCTTATCACTGAATTGCAAATGCAAAATATCCTTAACAGAAGATATGGTATAACAAGTGCCTAAGAAGGTAAAAACAAAGTGTTTGGGAACACAGGGGAAGGAAACGATTTTGTTCCCCCTGGGGAGCCAGGGCAGCAGCTGTGGAAGGGCAGCCATTGAACGGAGCCTTGAGGCACAGCTAAAGTTTTATGAGAGGCAGAGGAAGTATAGTCTGAAGGAGGAGAACAGCACAAACAGAAAATCATGGGAAATGTAGTCTGGTCACTGGAGTGGAGATTAATAGAACAAGACTAATGAGAGATAAAACCAGGAACCTGTGTAATTACTGCCTGCAGAAATTCTCGAGGAGTGTACTAAGGACTTTGACCTTTATAATATGAGCAGTAAGGAATCATTGACAATTACTTAGCAATAGCGAAGGAGTGACACGATCAGAGCTGTGCCGGATGAGCACCATTCTGCAGGTGCGTGGGAGACAATGGAAGGAAAAGACCCTGAAACAGGTTAAACGAGATGATAACCAAGCACTAAGAGATAAAAGGAGACTCAACAAAATTAAGGGCAACAGGAAAAAAAAAAGAGGAATGTTGACAGTCTGAGTAGCCTCGTGGCTCAAATGCTGCATTCCTTCATGAATAATGCATACAGTCAATCAGCAAATACTCATTGAGCAACTGCTAAGCGAAAGGCGCTATAGTAAGTGATGAACATATACCAGTAAAATGATACAGTCTTTTCTTCTAAGAGCTTACAGTCTAAACAAATAAATATGTAACAATAACATATTCAATGGAAGTATGAAGAAAAAATATAAATATGGAAGAATGTTCCAGCAAGTGGGGAAGGCATGTGCAAAGGTCAGAGGTGAAACAGGATAAGCCTGGTGTTTTTGCAGAACTCCAGGTAGTTCAGCTTGGCTGAAGCATGGAGCGCAGGGCAGCAAGTGGAAGGAGGTAAGACTGGAGATAATGGAGCAGGAGTCACATCACGGCGGACCCTATTAACCATCTCCACAGTCTCTACTGGATACTGAGGCCAAAGGAGAGAGCAGGGAAATGACATGACCTAGTTGCACTTTAGAAAAGTCCCAAAGTGGATGAGTGGGTAGAATTTTTTTTTAAAAAAGACAAGGAAGAAGTGTAGAAGGTTGGAAAGTCAGTGATACTGAGAAAAACAAAAATTCCCAAAGAATTTAGCAGTTAAGCACTCAGGATTTTCTTTTTTTTTTTTTTTTTTAAATACACAAGATCTTGCTTTGTCACCCAGACTGGAATGCAGTGGTGCTATCTTCGCTCACTGCAACCTCCGCCTCCCGTTTCAAGCAATCCTCCCACCTCAGCCTCCTGAGTAGCTGGGATTACAGGCATGTGCCACCACAACTGGCTAATTTTTGCATTTTTAGTAGAGACAGTGGTTGAGCATGTTGGCCAGGCTGGTCTCGAACTCCTAGCCTCAAATGATCTGCCTGCCTTGGCTTCTCAAAGTGCTGGGATTACAGGCATGAGCCACTGCACCCAGCCAGTTCTCAGGATTTTTGAGAGAGCAGTTTCAATGTAACCACTGAGACAGAAGCCAGATTACAAAGGATTTAAGAAGAGAAAGGAAGATGGTTGGTGTCGCATCATTTTTTAAGAAGTTAGAAAACCAAAAGGGGGAAGATGGATTAAATAGTTGTAAAAGAAGTAGCAGGATCTAAGAAAGGGTTTTCCTTTGTTCATAGAGTTGAGAGACATGAAAATTTTGATCGCGAGAATGGGAGGAACTCAAAGAAGAGACTAGAGATGCAAAGGAGGTGAAAGAAACACCAGACAGAGCAAGGAAAGGATGGGATCGAAATGCAATCAAGACACCAAAGCCTTGTCCTGAGCTAAACGATCCCTGTCACAATTACCCATACCCATTTAGGGTAAATTCCATAAGTATAAAATATTTTGTCAGAAAGTCATGATGTAAATAAAAAAGAATGAGATGAGACATCCATGACATACAAGAGTTGTTTAACCTCAGGCCTTAGTGTTCGATAGAAGACAAAATAACTTCTTAGGGCCTGTCTCCCACTTCTAAAAGAAAGTATCTTCTGCTGGGAGTATTTAATGAAGAAAGAAAGAAAAATTCTACAGATGAGTTTTTTTTTTCAAGTTGATGAAAATCATTAATGCTTCTTTGCATCTAAAAATGGCTCTTCAGGGTTAGATCATGGTTCCTGCTCTGTTAAGTTTAATTGGACAGCAAGGTGTCCTAGCTGGATTTTCTCTTTCTAACAGGATACAAAAGATGCCTCATGCTAAGTAGAATAACACAGCTAGCTGAGAGCCCAGCTGGAGATCTGGACTTCCTGCCTGGCTGTCAGGAATTAGAAGTCCTGTCTTTGGACGAAGCAAGCACTCACCCCTTGAAAAGACCACAGCGTTTCAATGGAGACCCGACCACCACAATGTTAAAGAAGCCTTCCAACAGCCATATATCGGCTGAAGCATTGAGTATCAACATCACAGGATTTTCTGGGGACTTAGTAATTTGAAAAAAGAAAGCCCACCACAATTTGTTTTCACTTATATTTTTCTCCCTCCTTTTAATCTCAACCGTCAAGTTCCATGATGAATCTAGGGACAATATGAAGTTTACACTCTTCAGAAAGCAGACTGAAATAAAGGGGTTCAAATTTGACTCTTTCAAGACACAGAACTCCATTGGATGATGATTTATTTTGTTGTTGTTGTTGTTGTTGTTTTAACAAATAAAAAACTCCATCTTTCTCTGAGGAAACTGTATAGGAGAAAAAAAGAAGTTACTAATAAGCCATATTTCATTGAATCTAAAGTGTAATTGATTAGAACACATATCGCAACTTAAAATATGTTAAACATGAAAAAAAAAAAAAGACTTAGGACCAAAGATGCACAGTATCATGTGATGATGAGATTAAAAGCTGATAAAATTCAATATCACATTTCCTTGATGTTCTCTCTAATGAAACTGTGTTGTCAGTTGATAACGGGTTGACCTTAGGCTGTCATGAGGGTTGAAGACAGCAAGAAGCTCTCAGAAAAGTCACTGATAGATATGATTGCAAATAATAGAAAATTTTTTTCACTGCAAGCTGCTCTTTCTCCTGATTTTGAGGCATTGCCCTCTACTCAAGTGTGCAAGCTGGGAATCTGGGATTGTCTCTGTTCTCCCTTTTCTCTCTTCCCCACACCTTACCAGTCACTGTTAATTTTATGTTCTATGTATTTATCAAGTCATTTTCTACTTTGTTCTTCCCATTGTGATTTCTTTTTATTAAGGCCTGATCATTCTTGGCTTAAATTATTGGCTTAACTTCGTGTGGTAGCCAACCTGCAAACTGGCCCCCCGAGGTCCCTGACTCCTGGTGTTCACTCTGGTGTGAGAACTTCCAACTCCCATATCTTATGAGGTTGGTCAATGTGACCAATGGAATGTGGCAGAAGTGACAGTATGTCACTTCCAAGGCCAGGTCATGGAAGCCATCATAACTTCGGTCTTGTGCTCGCCCCGCTCTCTCTCTCTCTCTCACTAGCCGTTTCTCTCTCTCTCTTTCTCTGGAATCAGTTCACATGTCTTGAGTACATTCTGGCAGCCCTTTGCAGAGAGGCTTATGTGTTAAGGAACTGAGGCCACAGTGAAGATCCAGTGAGGAACTAAGGCCTCTTGTCAACAGCCACGCACATACCATGGGAAGTGGATCCTTTATTCCCAGTTAAGCCTTTGCATGACTGTGGGCCTGCTAGCATCTTGAGTACTGTCTCATGAGGGAACTTGAATGAGACCATGCAACTAAGCTGCTCCTGAATTTCCAGACCACAGAAACTATGCGGTAATAACCATTTCTTGTTTTATGTTACTGTTTGGGGCTAATTTGTTATACAATGATATGGTTTGGCTGTCCCCCCACCCAAATCTCATCTTGAATTGTAGCTCCCATAGTTCTTATGCATTGTAGGAGGGACCAGGTGGGAGATGGTTGAATCACTGGGGCAGTTTCCCTCATACTGTTCTCATAAGTCTCATGAGAGCTGTTGGTTTTATAAAGGGTTCCCCTTTTAGATTGGTTCTCATTCTCTCTTGCCACTACCATGTAAGAAGTAACTTTCGCCTTCCACCATGATTGTGAGGCCTCCCCAACCACGTGAGTCCATTAAACCTCTTTCTCTTGCCAGTCTCACATATGTCTTTATCAGCAGTGTGAAAACGAACTAATACATACAATGGGAAACATAATATACTTCTTGAAATATCTTTCTATTGTACAGTCCCACAGTCCCGATTCTTCCCTATTATAAAATGCATCATATTTGTGACCTTGTTCAGTGATGATTTTTCCTTCTAAGTTATCAACTATAGGAGGTCAGAGGCTATGTGATTTTAAAAGTTACTTTACCCTTCAGTTTTTTATTGATAAAACAAAAGTTGCCATGATGTTTAAATGCATATTAATAAAGAACATGAAATGATGCTAAAGACTAAGAAAATGCTGAGTGATTGCTATAAGTTCTTATTATTTTTTCCTTGTTATTGTCATTTGCAGAGAAACTCAATAAACTTTTGTTGTAAGGTTTGTATGACTACCTGTAGCTAGCTTTGTCTGTCTCTTTCTCTCTCAACTGCCTTTTCACACCATTAGAACGATTAGTTATCTTAGGTGAAAATCTTATTCATTTTTTTAAAACCAAGTAATGTTAAAAGAAATTAAAGCTTATACCTATGGTGTTTCTCAGCATCCTACCCCTTTTACCATTATTTATTGTTATTACAATTATATATATATTCTTTCTCATCTCTGTCTTAGAACTATTTAAAGGGGAGACAAACAGTAAGGTGATTGGTACCAAAAAAGAAGGGGAAATACACAGAATCAGTCCTTGATAATTCAAAGAAAAACAGATTGCCACTTACTTTAAGCTAAAATGATATTTTTTTAATCCAGTGGTCTACCTGTGCTCTGTTAAAAACAGTAGCCACTAGACATATGTGGTAGTTAAATTATTTAAAACTTAAAAACTTAGTTTCTCAATTGTGCTAGCTACATTCTAAATGCTCAGTAGCTTTGTGGCTGCCCTGTGCAATCACAGAACATGACAATTTTAGATCATTTCAGTCATCACAGAAAGTTCAACTTGAAATGCTTGTCTGTAGTAAACATGGATCTGGAATTCTTTCGTGTGGTAAATTTTTGTTCCTTTTTCCCTTTCCCCTGACTTACAAGCTAGACTTTTAACTATTTATAGTTGTTTTTATTGTGAAATACATCACACAGGCAAAATACCATATATAACTTATATGTACAGTTTGAAGAGTATTAACAAAGGGAATAGCTATTACCTGGCTCAAAAAAAAAGTGTTGCTAATACCTTTGGAATATCTTATGTGACTTTCCATAATTACATTCCCTTTCTTTATCTTCAAATTAAACACTGAGAGTACTAATAGTTATCTTTATAACTTTATTTTCTATGTATATACCTGTAATCAAAGCATGTACTAGTTTTACCCATTTCCAAAGTCTAAAACATGTATACACTTCTGTGAATTTCTCTTTTTCTTAGCCTAAGATCCATATATGCTGAGGATATCTGTAGTTGATTACACTTTTGCATAGTATTTCTTGGTTTTGATATTCCACAGTATATTTACCCAGTCTCCTGTCATTGAGCCTTGTTTGTTTTTGTTTTGCTTTGTTTTACTATTACAAATCATGCTGTTATGAACTGTTGGGATACATTCTCCATTAATCTCTCCCATGGCCAAACTTCTAGACACTAATGGCTATTTTCTCTAGTCCTATCTTTTTAGAAATATTTGTATAAGCAAACAGCCATGGAAATAGGGAAACAGTGGCCTGCCTTGGAGCTAACTTACTTACCTTCCCATATAATAAAGACAGAGGTGTCTCCTTTCCCAAAAACATCCCAGGATTATGAAGATGGAGATGCCTCTTTATCCTCCCAGAGAGATTTGCTTGCGTTTTAGCCTAATGAGATAATGGCACTCGCTGGAAGGGAGAATGCTGGTTTCCCAGCAGCTCTTGTATAACATCAGTTTCTTGATGTCAGGGTTCCTCTTTATGATGCATTACTGCTTGCACAGGCAACACGTGGCCCTCACCACTTCCTCGTGTGGGATTTGGGGCTACAATGTTAATCTGACTGTTGCTTTAGCTGTCAATAATAAACTGTATTTTATTTCTAACATTGACATCTGCGTCTCCCTGACAGTAGCTATAGAACTCTGGCTAACTTGTTGGCTTGCAAGAAGCATGAAACCTGAAACTTCTTCCCAGTTCCTGATTTGATAGCTTAACATAATCATTACCTAGCATGTCTCTTGGAGAGCTTGTTTAAGAATTTCTTAGAGGATAAGCTGAAAAGCAGAATTGCTAGGTTATAACTTCATTAGCTAATGCCAAGTTGTTTCTTAAAACAGTCAAACCAGTTTACGTTCCACTCCACAATGTTGAAGAGTTTTTGGTTCTACATCTTCACCAATACAAGACATTTTCAGCTTATTAAATTTTTCTTAATCCATTTGTTGTGAAATAGTATCTTCTTGTAGTTCTAATATGCAATTCACTGATATAATGCAAATGAGAATTTTTTTTTGTTTTTTGAGACGAAGTTTTGCTCTGTTGCCCAGGCTTGAGTGCAATGAAGTGATCTCAGCTCACTGCAACCTCTGACTCCCAGGTTCAAGCAATTCTCCTGCTTCAGCCTCCCAGGCAGCTGGGATTACAGGCATCTGCGACCACACCCAGCTAATTTTTTGTATTTTTAGTAGTGATGGGTTTTACCATGTTGGCCAGGTAGACTCTGACCTCAGGTGATCTACCCACCTCAGCCTCCCAAAGTGCTGTGATTACAGGCGTGAGCCACCGCACCTGGCTGAGAAATTTTCTATGCATAATTTCTTTCTACATTTTAATACATAATTAAATAAATATTATTTCATAACAAAATAATTATTTTTTTATTAAAGAGAGGATATTTTCCTCTTCCAAGAGAGGCCAGTTTGTGATTTTGTTCCATGGTTCTAGTGGGTTGATTGTCTTTGTCTAGTTAATTTCTAGGAGTTTGTTACATAACGTGGTTTAGTCATTTATTAGTTACATGAGGTGCAAATATTTTCCCCCAGATTTTTACTTTTATTTCTTTATAATATATTCTGATAGATAATTAGAAATTTTATTAAATTAAAACTTACTATTTTTCTTTTTTCTTTGTGCTGTGGGATCTTAAGAATCATTCCCTACTCCCAAGATGATAAAAACATTTCTGTATATTGTCTTTTGAAATGTAAAATTTTGTGTTTAACACTTAAGTCTTTGAACCATCCAGAATTGATTTCTATGCATGGTATGGGGTAGAATCCACTTCATTTTTTATTATGTGCATAAATTGGCACAGTATAATTTATTAAATTGTCCATCCTTTCTCCACTGACCTACAATACCTGTTCTATCATACAGCAGATTTTGACATAGAGATAAAGCTTGTTTCTAGGCTGTCATGTTCCACTGATTTATTAGCTACTTCCTGCCCCAATGCTAATTACTACATATTACTATAGTTACGTAATTACTATAGCATTATAATACGACCTGTTAGGTGGTTTAAATCCCTAGTTCTTTGTCAAATATGGATTTGCTTTTCTAAACACATTTTAGAATTAGACTTAAAGTTCCACAAAGAAAAGCAACCATTTTAATCAGATTTTAACTAGAAATACATCTACTGAGACTTCAATTTAAAGAAAATTGCCATTGTTTACACTATCGAGTATTTCAAACCATGAACGGGTTATTTCTCTCCTCTTGTTTATTTAGAAGTCACCAAAAATGTCTTGGAGGTCATTTGTTTGCTTTATATCAGATATTTCTTTTTGACGGTGTTGTTACTGCTATAAATAGCATTTTCTTTCTAAACTGCATTTTCTAATTGTTTGTTGCTGGAGTATAGAATTATATCGAACTTTGTGTTATATCGATAATACTAAACTGTCTTATTTATTCTAATAATTGATCAATTATTATGGATTTTGATGTAAAAAATTGTATCACCTACCAATAATGGCATTTGCTTCCAATCCTTACGATTTTAATTTATTCTTCCTGTCTTAGATCACTGAATAAAACTTCCTGGACAGTGCAACTTATGAGTGGTAATAACAGGAATCCTTTTCTATATTTTTCAGTTTTAAGGAAATGTTTTTAAAATTTCACCTTTAAGTATGATGTTAACTGGTCTTTGTACAAGGTTGAGAATATTTTCTATTCCTAGTTTGCTAAGATACTTACCATAAAATCTGAATTTTATAAAGTAATTTTTGTTGTCTGCTGAGATAATCATGTAGTAAATTAACAAAATTAATAAACTTATTAGTATTGACACAACTCTAGATTCTTACACTAAAGATTTTTACGCATTGGAGATATATTAAAAACATTAGATTTTTACACATGGGAGAATTTAAACTGATGTAATTTTCTTCAGAATTTTTACATCATTTTTGTAAGTGAAAAGGACCAATGATTGTTTTTTTTCCTCATGCTGTCCTTTTTTTTTTTTTTTTTTTTTGGGCATCATGATTATTCTAGATTCATTTAACTTATCAGATTTTTTTGAGGGCCTTTTATATGTTAAGAATTGTTCTAGTGCTTGGTGAAATCAACAAACAAAACAGAATCTTCACACTTATTGAGCTTACCTTTTAATATACCAAAACAGAAAATAAATGTAATAAATAATCTGTGTAGTATATGAAAAAGGGATGTATCCTATAGAAAGTAGAAGCACAGGGTGGGGGAAGATCAGGAATGTGACCGAGGGGCAAGTTGAATTTCAAATAGAGAGGTTACAGTCGATGTCGTTGAGAAGGTGACTTGTGAAGAAAACCTTGAAGAAGATGAGGAAGGGAGCCATGGGGGTATCTGGGACAAGAGTGTCTCAGAAAGGAAGAAAAGTAACTGCAAACATCACAAGGTGAGATTGTCCATAACATGTTCCGGAAACTGAAACTGACAGTGGCTAGAGGAGATAAGTGAGGGGCAGCTGTGAGGTGAGAGAGGTGGCCTAGTCGAATCCCATAGGACCTTGTGGGCTACTCTCACAACTTGACTTGACTTTGAGTGAACCCAGGAATAAATGCAAGATGTGAGCAGAAAAATGACATGATCTAATTTACATTTTAAGAGGATCACTCCAGCCACTTACTGCTCTGAAAACAGACTACAGGGAGGCCCAGGTGGAAATGAAAACCTAGTAGGATACTATTGCAAGAGTCCAAGCAAGTGGCCGGGGCAGTAGCTGTGGGAGTGGGGAGAATCGTTCTGAGAATAGATTTTTTTTCCTTTTTTGAAACGGAGTCTTGCTCTGTCACCCAGGCTGGAGTGCAGTGGTGAGATCTCGGCTTTCTGCAACCTCTGCCTCCCAAATTCGAGCAATGCTCTTGCTTCAGCCTCCCTAGTAGCTGGGATTACAGGTGCCCGCTACCTTGCCCTGCTAATTTTTGTATTTTTTGTACAGATGGGGTTTTGCCATGTTGGGCAGTCTGGTCTTGAACTCCTGACCTCGGGTGATCTGCCTGTCTTGGCCTCCCAAAGTGCTGGGATTACAGGCATGAGCCACTGCACCTGGCCAAAGAATTCCTTAGAAATTCTTTATGTTCTCCTTCTTCACGTAGATCCCTGCCCTGAAAGAGTGTGAGGCAACTCCTGAGCCAAGTCTTCAGTCCAGTCTTTCACCATTCAGAGGTTTCTCATTTGACTTTTCTCCACTGCTTTTATAGTCGCTTAAAATCCAGGCTCTCACCCAGTGAACATATAGACTCCTAACCAGGGCCGAACTTCACACACAGCTTTTGTGTATTCCTTACATTATTGGCCTATAAAGAATTGATATACTTTTCATCAGCTCAACTCTACCTCTAAAAAATTGTATTTTCAGAGACTGGGAAGGGTAAGTGGGGGTTGGGAGGAGCAAGAAGGAAAGTGAGTTGAAGGATACAAACATATAAAGTAAGATGGAATAAATTCAGTGTTTGACAGCAAAGCAGGATGACTATACAGCAAAAATATTCCTCATTCAGGTGATGGACACCCTAAACATCCTGACTTAATCAATATGCATTATGTATGTAGCAAAGTGTCTCATGTATGCCTTAAACATGTACAAATAAAAAATTATATGTTAGCTTTTAGATATAATGGAGAAATTTCCATAAATGTCTAAACTGCTACATGGCACTGGAGATATTTGCTGTTAGATTTGCTGTAGAATGTGAAAAATTAAAAGGAGTCAGAGATAACTATCAGATTTTTAGATTTTTGTTTGTTTGTTTTTTGAGACAAGAGTCTCACTCTGTCACCTAAGCTGGAGGGCAGTGGCACAGGCTTGGCTCACTGCAACCTCCGCCTCCCGAGTTCAAGCGATTCTCCTACCTCAGCCTCCTGAGTAGCTGGGATTTCAGGCACGCACCACCATACCCAACTAATTTTTGTAATTTTGGTAGAGATGGGGTTTTTGCCACATTGGCCAGTCGGTCTCAAACTCCTGGCCTCAAGTAATCCACCTCCCTTGGCCACCCAGAGTTCTGGGATTACAGGTGTGGCTCACCCCACTGACAAATACCAGATTTTTGGACTGACAAGCTAGTAGAGTAGCCATTTACTGACATGATTAAGATTAATGAATAGATAATTCTATTTGTAGGGAGTGAGTGTGAAATCAAGAGTTGAGGCTGTATAAGGTAAAACACCTAATATTTGATGAAGATTTCAGAACTTACTAATGCAAACACATACGTCCCAAATTAGAGCTATCTAACTCAAAGTAATCATCTTGGGAATTCTTTCATGTATTCCAATGATGGTGGCATTTCAAAATAGCTTTGGGATTCCTTTTTAAGAGACTGCTATCAAAATATGTGGAATATTTTTTCTTAATATCCTCTGGAGCAGTAAATCTCTGGTTCATGAGGGTGAATTTGATTTTTAGCAACTGCCTAAGAATTATTTAGTACTGGTCTACTGAAAATGGTGGTTGATCAAAACAGTGAATTAGTGTTTAAGTCTAAAATAAGTATGACCATAATTTAATAGCCAGTTTTCTTTTGGGATGTCTACACTGGCTTGTGCATATTTTGGTACATGCGATCAATGTGTATTTATTGATGATAGACCTCATTATAGCGTGGCCAGTGACCCTGGCCAAAGTGAGTCAAAAATCACACACCATAAATCTGAGTGAGTAATGGTGCAGAGGCAGAGGGCATCTACATGCTTTCTAATACATCTTGCCCCTTTGTTTATCCACTGGAGCTCAGTGTAACCCTACTGAGAATAGTTCTTGTCAGCGGCGCCGACTTTGAATGACAAAATCTTCACATAACCTTCAAGCAAAGCCTCAGTTCAAGCCTATCATGGGCAGTCCAGGGAATCCCCCGGCAGCAATAAATGTCTAATATTCATTTTTCACTGGATAACAGTGTGGCTCTTGGTCCTAGAAGAATACCACATACAGTTGTATCACATTTTAAATGCTTCTGATTCCCTTTCTTTCTGCGTTATCTTTAAGAAAAAAAAATCAGGTGTTCTTTTGTCATTTATCTTTTTCATCCATTTATGTTGTTTTTTTTCCTTTTCTGTTCAAACATCTTAGGTAATTGTACTGTAAATAATCTTAAGTGAGTCTCATGTCTACTTTCACATGATTTTTCATGGATTTCTTCATTTAACAAACACATTTGGCTTTTGTTACACGTTAATAATTTTTTATTATTTTACCATGAACGAGTGAGCCACTAGAATAAAATATTTTTACTTCTCTCTATATTTTAAGAGAAAAATGAGATTTTTATGGCAATAAATTTCTGATATGAGAACAGTTAAGAAATATGATATCTGACTTTCTGTACCACACAAATCATCAGTTTATAGATAGCTAAATGATTATATTAGGCTTAACCAAGTTAAGTTTCTATTTTTTCCATGAGAAGTCACAAAAGTTCTGAGCTAGATTAGGAAATATAAAATTAGGCCGTGCATGGTAGCTCATGCCTGTAATTTGAGCACTTTGGGAGGCCAAGGTGGGAGAATCATGAGGTCAGGAGATCAAGACCATCCTGGCTAACACAGCGAGATAATTTTTATATTTTTGGTAGGAAAGAAATAAAAGATAAAAAATGATTTTGAGATATTCTTCAATGATGAACTATTATAGACTAATGAAAAATGATTATAAAGCTGTATGAGAACAGAAACATTATATTAAATAAAAATACAGGATAAGTGTGGTAGTTTATCTGTGTAATCCCATCATTTTGGGAGGCCAAGGTGGAAGGATTGTTTGAAGCCAGGATTTTGAGACCCACCTGGGCAACAAAGCAAAATCCCCTCTCTACAAAAAATTAAAAAATAAGCTAGGCACAGTTATGTGTGCCTGTAGTCCTCAGCTACTCAGGAGGTTGAAGCAGGAGGATCTCTTGAGCCCCAGAGTTTGAGGTTTTAGTGAGCCATGATTGCACCACTGCCCTTCAGCCTAAGCAACAGAATAAGATCTCATCTCAAAAAAAAAATAAATACAAAATGTAGGAGGCCTCATAAATTTGAGTGAAATTATTTAAAATACAGATACTTATGGACAAGGACTAGAAGGTGATATTTAAAAAATTAAAAGTTACAGAATGATTATATATATTTATTATTTGACCCAGCAATCCTTTATTTAGGAATCTATCTCAGAGACACACAGGTAAAAATACAAAATGGCATACATATGAGGAGATTCACTGTGGTCTTATTTATAATAGCAGAAGACTAAGAACAGCCCTAATGTTTAAAAATAGAGGACTTTTTGAATAAACTATGAGATATTCACAAATTAGAATACTTTGTAGCTGTAAAGAGGAAGGGAGATGATTCTCTATATTATTATGAAGAGATTCCCAAAATATATTGTTAAGTAAAAAAGCATGGTGCCATATTTCAATTCATAGCTGCCCAAATTAGATGGTCATTTGGAGTTTTAGATATAATTTATGGAAAAAGTCATTTTCAGTATTTTGGGGAATTTTTTTAGAATCATCTTATTTAAAATGATTTTTAAGTGGGTCTTTATCATCTGAGCTATGTTCTGTGCAACATTGATGCTCCACCATGATTATCTTAAAACATTGTTTAAAATGTTAAAAAAAAAAAAAAAACAGTCATTGAATGTATAATTTTTAAAATACAATGTGCTGGAATTCCAGCACTTGGGGAGGCCAAGATCGAAGGATTGCTTGAGGCCAAGAATTTGAGACCAGCTTGGGCAACATGGCTACAAAAAATTTAAAAATTAGTCAGGCATGGTCCCATATGTCTGCAGTCCCAGCTACTCCGGAGGCCAAGATGGGAGAATCACCTGAGCCTGGGAAGTTGAGGCTACAGTCAGTCATGACAGTGCCACTGCACTCCAGCCTGGGCAACCAGGCAAGACCCTGTCTCTAAAAAGTAAAAATAAAATGAGCTAAAACCAAATATTTTTTGAAATACCCAAAAGAGAGAATGAAAAAGGACAAAATAATAACCTAGGTTTATAATAAAGTGTATCAAACTGGACTTTCAAGAAAATGTCTGAAAACAATAGTAAATAAAATAGTATTTTTGAAACTGTGAAATTATTTTGAGCAACAGAAGTATTAGTTTTGAAGCCTATAGGTATTTCAGATGAATATGACTTAAAATTTCATGATTACAAGAGCTAGCACCTTAGGGTAGAAAATCCAAGTGAGTCTCTGGACAAAACCAGATTAAACCCAGTTCTAAATATTGTTACCATTTAATCACTCCTATTGACTTGGCACCTAAATAATTTCCTTCCAGAACAAAACAAGCAATCTCCTTCCCACTGCCTAAAATTTTTGACTTCCCAACACATTTAATATTCAGATATTCACATGATATAAGCAGAAAAGAAATTAGTTAGAACAATAGTAGGTAATCCACAGAATAGCTAAGAAGACTGAAGATCTAAGCTCCTGGCTATGCAGCCAGGAACACCACCAAACATATTTGGTGAGGACATGGCTGCTGCACTCCCAATGCCCTTAGCACTAAATGCTCTGTGCTTCCACTGCCACCTCTACCAACTGCTATCCCTACAAGGTTCCTGTCTCAAAATACGTAATAGAGGTCTTCAACTAGAGCAGCCTAATTCATGTGCTTATAACTTAGCTGCAAGGGAGGCTGGAAAAGGAAGGATCCACATGTTTAGTATCTATAGTGGGAGAAGGCCTCTCCCTCCTCCTGAGACTCATAAAAAAACAAATTTCAGATTCTGGGTTTTAAAAAGGAATGGCAAATATCCAATCCAAAAGGATTTAGGCCAGGACTATGACCAGACATCAAGATACACAGTTGCAGTAGCCTCTTAACAGATTGTATCATTTTATTTATTTCCTTCACTAAATGTGAGCTCTTTGAGAGCATCTTCTATGTCCTAATCACATGTGTGTGATTAGTGCTTGGTAGAATATGACATTCTCAATAAATGTTTAAGTAAAGAGATAATGAACAAATTAGTGAATGAATAACATAACTGAACACATTTACTTCACAGTGGTAGTAGGCCTGATATGGCCTGATGATATCTAATTACTTACTGATTTAGAAGGATAGCGGGTAATTACTATTAAAAGAAGGAAAAATAGGCCTAGTGTGGCCTGATGTCAATTTAATTTCTCTGTTAAGTTTCCTCCCCCTTAGCAAAGAGTGAGCCTCAAAAATCCAAAGAGACATTTTGAAATATTTAATGGTAATATCTCTCTTTTTCTGTGATGGGACAGAAACTCTAGGATGTGAGCCCAGAAATTTAGACATGGAAGAACAAGAATTAATAAGATAAGGGCCTCTCAAACAGCATCTGGAAAGCATATAATCTTTCATTTCTGATAGACATTGCTTCATGCTATTCCACCTGAAATGATCTGTCCCAATTTGTGTCAGAGTTGGCTCTTTGATAAAAATTAATGATTGATCAAAAAATGATTCATTGCACATTCAAACCAAGAATTCTGATTAGCGTGTGACTAGTTGGTTCCCTTACTCTTCCAAAGAAAAGCTAGACACATGAGTTGAAATTTTCAGGGCCAGAGAAAGCAAACTACATAACTTGGCAAATTCATCCCAGAAGATTTTCTGTATGTTATTTATGATCAGATATTTTCAAGTATTTCATTATTCAAGATTAGACCAAAAATAAGTGTTCAAGGGTGGCTTCAGGGTCATCTTAAAAGACCTTGAAAACAGGATCTGTTTGTTACTCATAGGTCTCATAGAGAGGATACATTATTCGTCAGAAAAAGTAATTTGCAAATTATATCAATTTAAACCTTAGAATGTTCGAAATTAGTGCAGAAGTGTTTCTAGTTTGAGAAAGTGTGTGTTTACTTTGATTTCTAGCTGTAGCTAAAATACACATAAAAATTTGTGCTGTTGTCTGGGCGCAGTGGATTACACCTGTAATCCCAACACTTTGGGAGGCCAAAGTGGGTGGATCACCTAAGGTCAGGAGTTTGAGATCAGTCTGACCAACATGGTGAAACCCTGTCTATACTAAAAATACAAAAATTATCTGGGCATGGTGGTGTGCACCTGTAGTCCCAGTTACTCAGGAGGCTGAGGCAGAAGATTACTTGAACCAGGGAGGCAGAGGTTGCAGTGAGCCGAGATTGTGCCATTACACTCCAGCCTGGGTGACAGAGCGAGACTCCATCTCAAAAAAAAAAAAAAAAAAAAAGTGCTGTTTAAAGAATACAACTACCAGTATAGTCCATTCACCTTGAATGTGAAAGTATTTAAGCACACAAAGACAGCTTTGGCAACATTTTTTTTTTTTTTTTGGTCTTTAATTTTCAAACGCAACCTGCTGAACTGCCCATTGAATTTCTCGTAGTCCTTTGTAGATAAGAAGCAGTTCAGTCCCAAAATCTCAAAAACAAAATAGAGAACGGTTTGTACTTTTAGTTCTATTGTATGCTTGCTTAATTTTGTAGGGTAGTTGTTATTTGCCTCAAACTGAATTTGTATGACTTCATAATTTGTGTCATGACCACACACACACACACACACATACACAAGGTTGGAGAAATATGTTACATGGGATTTATCGTTTGCTTAAAGATTGTACTTCTGGCTTTATCCTAGGAGAAAGATTTAGGTTCACAGCCTTAAAACTCTGACTGAGGCACTGACATAAGGATTCTCTCAATCGTAGGAAAAGGGGAGAGAAAGCTGTAGGCAGGGGTGAAACAGGCATCTGGTCACTTACTAGAATAGGGACCCAGTGAAAGTGTGATTCAAAGATTTTTTGTGTATATCTTTTATTTTAACATCCACTTTCCCTTTTGCTGGAACTGAATTTTAGGCTTGGAGGGTTTTTCAAGCAATACCAAAAGTCAAAGAAGAGAGGAAATGAATGCAGCAAGGAGTTTCAAGGAGTTTGCTGCGAAGAGGAATAGAGAAAGAGGGATTTGCAGTATAGAAGATGGAGGAGGCATATAGAAGTATGGGAAGGGTCTCTTTCTTAAAAGGAGAAAAAGGAGATTGTGGCAGTGATGATGTCCTTGGTTAGGCAAAGAAGATAAGAACCTGAATACAAGTGGAAGTGTTGGCTTTAGATAAGGGCATAGATAATTCTTCCCCGGGAATAAGAGGTGAGGCTGGGTAGGAGCTTGTGGAAGCTCTCTTCTGATTATTGCTATTTTGGCAATGAGAGAAGAAGCAAGATTATCTGAAAAGTAGAATTGCTTAAGGGGGTGTTGAAGGTTTTACAAGAGATGATTAAATTTAAAATCATCAGCAGAGAGGAAGACGAGAGATGCAAAGGAAAGTCAGGGATGGGGAAATACAGCATTTCCCGGCCACATTTGAAGTTGGTCCAGTTAGCATGGCTGGGTATGTTTCTCCAGCAAGTTCCGGCAGCACAGGTACAACCCTTGAATAGTCCAAGTGTAGATTTAAACAGGTTTGAGGTTTTACTCGTAAGGACCATGGGATTAGAGCAGGGAAGGAGGCCGTGACAGCCGAGGGTGTAAGCAGTGGAGTGTTCATGGGGTATTATGGGATCCAGACCTGTAATAACTAAGGAGGAAGGTGAATACCAGAGAGGATTGAGGGACATTAAGGTGTTAGGAGAGTCGATGAATCGTGGGACCCAGAGAGTTGAAGGATTGATAAGTATAGGGTCTTGAAGAATGTGGACTGCAAAATTTTAAGGTTGTGGTAAAACAATGAAATCCTTGAAACTGCAGTTATGGAAGCTACACTTTTATTGCTGATGATGTAGTTTAGGATAGGACTGTGGTGGGTGAGGGGAATAATAAGGTCATTCACAGAAAGGAGATGAAGGCTCAGAGATATCAGGGCATCAGAAAGATTATCTATGTATATACTGAAGTCACTATGAATTATTAAAGGAGTAGTGATAGAGGCAGCAGCAAAGATTCAGAAGCTAACTTCCTCAAGAAAGAAGGGGACAAAAAAGGAAGTCTGGTGAAACCAAGGAGGGTTGAGACTGTCACATGAACTCAGGTTATAGCATGTGTTTGAAAATGCTGGGTCATTAGGGAGGATAGAGAGAGAAAGGCTTGAGAAAAGTCAAGGAGGGCAAGGGGTACAAGGAATGTGAGAGAGAAAACAGCCGTCTTCTGAGAGACCAGAGAAACAGTGTCTGGGGCAATAGCCAGATTTCACTGAAGGTGAGAAGGTACAGGTAACATTCAGAAACACAGCTGAAGTCATACGGGATTTTGTGGGTGATGACTATGAATTCCGGAGTATGCAGTGGAAAGGCTTTTTGAATGTTAGGAATGTATAGAGTTGTGGTCAGATTAGAGGGTGTATTAGTCCATTCTCATGCTACTAATAAAGACATACCTGAGAGTGGGTAATTTATAGTGGAAAGAAGTTTAATTGACTCACGCTTCTCCATGGCTGGGCAGACCTCAGGAAATTTACAATCACGGCAGAAGGGGAAGCAAACATATCCTCATTCAAATGGCAACAGGAGGGAGAAGTGCAGAGTGAATGGGGGAAAGGCCCTTGTAAAACCATCAGATCTCATGAGAACTAACTCACTATCAGGAGAATAAGGTGGGAGAAACCGCCCCCGTGATTCAGTTACCTCCCACTGGGTTCCCCCATGACATGTGGGGATTATAGAAACTATAATTCAAGAGGAGATTTGGGTAGGGACACAGCCAAACCATACCAGAGTGTGTACAGAACCATACTGGGGATAAAGGTCCAAACAACAAGGAAAGACATGGGAACCTTGAGTCCCTGTTGTGACTGGAGTAAGTGGCTGAGGTCTGTGATGGCCCTGGTTATACATGTGTTTGCTGGCAAGGACTTCAGAGCTACAGGAGCAGAAGTGGCCTCTCTGATAGCACAGAGGGCTGTGCCCCACCTGACTCCTTACGTCAAGGAGGCCAGGAGGAACAGAAAGCTCTCTAGGTAACACAGCTCCTACCCACACCCCATGACTCAAGAAGCCTTAGAGTGTGTGATCTCTTTGAACCAGATTAGATACAGTGTGTGTGCTATGGTAAACTCCAGTGAAATAATTATAATGGGGCTACTGGATTTGAAAGGAAAACACTACGACTTCTTCAGTCCATCAGTACCATCCTTTGGAGAAACAGTTCTTGCTCATGACTAGGCTCTGTTAGAAACAGAATTACTGTTGGAGAGATACCTGGGTCTGTGCAAATTGAGCTATGCTTTCATGCAGTGGGAGCTTCTCCATCTGCTGAGCGTGAAGTCGGGCGTGCTTAGTGTTAAGAGGAAGTGGTATTTATGGGATCAGATCCTCGGGGACTCTGAAATGCAAATATATATATACCTATAACTTGCTACTTGTGATAGTTAATTTTATGTGTCAACTTAATTTTATGTATCACCCTGGCCATGGAGCGCCCAAATTAAACATTATTCTGGGTGTGTCCCTGCAGCTGTTTCCAGGTAAGCTTAGCATTTGAATTGGTGGAGTCAGTGAAATAGATCCCCCTGGCCCAGGTGGGTGGGCACCAGCCAATGCTGTTGAAAGCCTGAATAGAACGAAAGGCAGAGAAAGAATTTGTTGCTTTTATTCCTGCTTCACTGCTTGAACTGGGACACCTCATCCCATGTCATCTCCTCTCAAGACTGGGCGTCATACTATAAGCTGCCCTGGTTCCCAGGCCTTTGGACTTGGACTGAATTATACCACTAGTTTTCCTGGGTCTCCAGCTTGCAAACAGCAGATCGTAGGACTTCTCAGCCTCCATAATCACCAATTCTTCATTATAAATCTCCATATAAAAATATATTTGGGTATACGTACATATATTCAAATCAATACATATATCAGTACATATTTTCAGATCAATGTTTTGGGCTCTCTGTGCCCATTGGCAGTAAGAATACTGATAGAGTATGAAAAATAATTGATTTCTGTTCAGTGAGTGCTAAAAAGTCTGGCTCTATCTATCTTGTAGTTCATGGAAATTCCTACCAGTACTTAGAAAAGGGTTAAATGTTAGCCTTAATTCCATATTCTGTTACTGGTTTGTTGGTTTGTTTGTTTTTTCATCATTTTATATGCCTTCTCAAATGATTTAACAGAAACTTGAAAGAAGCTACAGTCAATTCTCATTATTCACACTAGTTTGTGCTAGAAAGTCATCAAGAATACTGAATTAGTGAATGCTGAGCCATATTCCTAAGGAAAATACAGATGAGGTTCACATGAGCCTCTGTTCTTGACATTTTCATCATGACCGTTTTATAAACTGATCGGTACGTAACACTGGTTTGTATGTATCTCTATTTAAAGACATTTTATTTAGTCTGTGTTGTTGATTTGTTGTCATTGAACTCACAGCCACAGCACTATAACTAGTGCCTGAGGAAGCTTAGCTAACACATATTTTTTCTGTAAAGCACTTTGTAGCCTTCTTGCGCTTAGGAACACTAGATAGCGCTTCAGCACTCTGCTTGGGGGCCATTCTAAGCAGCAAAAACACCAACAAAAAGCACAAAAATGCAAAATGCAGGGCACTAAGAGATTGCAAAAGGTCACTTGTTCACAGAGCTGAAACAGGAAGGCGGAGCATCGCCTTGTTGATCTCAGCTGGCGACGTGTGCGTCTGACAACTCACGTTTTCTGCTACCCTGCAATGTCCATGAATGAATGACTGTGAAAGCACCACAACTGTTGATTTGGAGGTTACAAATAAATTGTAGTGAGTAGGAAAATTCACAAATAGGGATCTGCAAAGAATGAAGCTAAACAGTGTCCTGGAGAGAATCCCTGGTAATGTTTTGGTACTGATGGAGAGAGATGTCTTCTCTAAGCAAGCTAGACTTGTAGACTCATAATCAAGGTACCTTCTGTACTCATCCCCCCAGGCCATCCACTGGGAATAAATGATGTGGACACTCTTGGCATCACACTGATAAAAAAAAATTATTCTATTTCCTGGTATATCAGGCAAAAAGAAAAGTGAAGGAAAGTGAGAGCACAAATTGCTCATGCTTCCTGATCTCCTGCCATGCTGCCAAGCTAAAATCTTCTCAAGATCTTAGAGTTGGGCATGCGTGGAGAAGGATACGTTTTTCGTCCTTTTGGATAATAATTTTAGTTGTGTGTTCTAAAGAGAAAATGACAGGATGAAGTCTGGTCTCATCTTTCAAATACATCATCTTAGGATTGGGCTTCACGTCTCATAGAATTTTCCCCATCCACGTACTTCCATCTTTTTTCTGTTGCAAAGAGAAATAGAGAAATGGTGTTTGTAATGAGGCCTATACAAGTATGGGAAGGGTCTCTTTTTCAAAAGGAGAAACAAAGCTTGTGGTGGTGGTGATGTCCTTGGGTAGGAAAGAGGAGATCTGATCTAGAACACGAGTGGAAGTGTTGGCTTTAAGTAAGAGCACAGACACTTCTTCCATGGAAACAGGAGATGAGGCTCAATAGTATATTTCAGAGAACCCCTGGTAATGTTTTGATGCTGTTTGAGATGTCTTTAAGCAAGCTGGGCTTAGAAACAAGGTGCCTTTTACAGTCATCCCCCGGGCTACCCACAGGTGATAAATGACGTGGGGAGTCCTGGCATTACACTGATTTAAAAAAATGAAATAACCCTATTTTCTGGTATATTGGGTAAAAAGAAAAGGAAAGTGAGAACATGAAGTGCCTGCACTTCCACCAACTCCAGTTCTGGTAGTAACAGTAATATTACAGCTGATGTCCAATGAAAGTATTCCATGTACCATACTATGCTGTTAACTAGAACCATATTATTAACTATGTTCTAGTTACTGATCATTATCATAACCCTATGAAATAGTATTATTAACCTTATTGTATGCAGGTAAGGAGGCTGAGGTTTATGATTACATTTAGATAATTTACTCAAAATCACAGAGCTCTTCAGTGATATTGCCAAGATGAGGACTTAGATGGGTATATCCCAGTGGACCCTAAGCTTGCTGCTTCAGAAAGTGGATGTAATCGACAGGGATAAGCTGGATTATGTACCAGTAACATGAAACCCCCAAACCTCAGTGACTTGGCATCATAAAGATGTTTTATGTATGTTACGTATCCATGCTGGATCAGCTATGAGCCTCTACTGTGCTGTCTTCATCCTGAAACCAAGCTGAAGGAACTGTTACCCTCTAAAATATTGCCAGTTGTCAGAGTAGAGGTAAAGAAGAGATTGAGGGTTTGACTGATTGTTGTTGTTAGAAGATGCATTGCATTTAGCTAGGAACTATAACATTTCTATGGTTAGATCCTGATGACCATCAAATGATTTTACAATAGTGAATCTACTTCTAAACCCTTATTTAAAAGGCCACATAATATTCCATACTGTCACTATTCTGTTATTCATTTAACAGTCCTCTCTCAGTTGACCCCTAACGTGTGAATGCTGGTGCTAATCTTTCACTCCTTTAACACAGAGCTGTTATATATATCTTCTGTTGGGGACAGCTCCTGTTTTTTCTTTTTTTTCCTTTTTTTTTTTTTTTTTGAGATGGGGTCTTACTCTGTCACCCAGGCTGATGTACAGCGGTGCAATCTTGGTTCACTGCAACCTTGGCCTCCCGTGTTCAAGCAATTCTCCTGTCTCAGCCTCTTGAGTAGCTGGAATTACAAACGTGTGCCACCATAACTGGCTAATTTTCATATTTTTAATGAAGATGGGGTTTCTCAATGTTGGCCAGGCTGGTCTCGAACTCCTGTCCTCAGGTGACCTAGCTGCCTCAACCTCCCAAAGTTCTGGGATTACAGACATGAACCGCCGTTGCTGGCCTGTTATTTTCTTATTGGTTTGAATATTTGGACATTAGCAGTTACTAAGAGGCTTTTTCTATCATAAATGTTGCACATTGTTTTCACAGCTTTTGTCTTTGCCTTTTAAGTGTAGTTATGGCATTTTTGAACGGGAAATTTTCGAGAACTTTGTGGGAACAAGCACATATGAGTAGATAAATACACCATTTCCAGCCTTGTGCAGCATTTCACTCATTAGAGCAAATGAAATCTGATTATGAACTTTGGGGTCCCAACATCCCATAGCCACCCTTATCATCTAGCATTTTCTAAAGTGACTCCTTGCATCTGATATGTATCTCTATAAACAGCAAAGAATAATAAACGAAACACATGAGAAGAGAAAAATAAGATTTTGTATTATTAAGGGAAACAGAGAATACTAGATTAGAAAGACAGATAGGGAAAACAGATATCCCGAAACAATGGCAGATGCACTAAGATACAAATCATATTATATTTCTCCAGGTCATTTCTCTAACTTTTTTTTCAAATTCCTTAGCCTCTAGCATTCAAGTGTGCTTGTTTTTCAGCTCTAAGGCACAAACTTCAAATGCTTGTATTTGTTCGGGTTAGATGACATCCAGGTACAAGTCTAGCATTTTGCTGGTTGGTGGTAAAGCAAGTTCATTATCCACTGCTAATGCAAAAGAGTTTTAGACTAAGACTTCTTTTACTATCAATATATCCATCAAACACTGAGACACTGTGGGATTTAAGCAGACAAGGAACTTTAAGTGTTTTTACTTCATGCACTTTTATACCGCTAGAATTTTGTATGCGTTTGCAATGATTCTTATAAGAAAAAATTAGTATGTGGTTAAGATTTGTAAAAGAACTTAGGAAATATTGTAAAAAATCGAAAGCTTAATGTTTTTAACCATTTTATACAATGCTAAGGAATGTCTAAAGATAAGTACAAATAGCTTTAAAGTATGATGGTGTTTTAGAGCAAAGTGGGGAAGATGTTTCTATGTTACTCCAAATAATATAGTTAAAGGGTTTCAAAATTAAATGAAATCTTGATTTCACCATGATTCACATGATTTGTTTGAAATGCATCACTTGGCATTACTGTGCCCACTTTTTTCCTCTAGAAAACTACACATTGAATTAATCCAGAGGCCCTGTTCATGAGTTACATTATAGAATATAATTTAAAAGTAAATTTGGCTTAAAAGAGGGAGAATAATTTTTTTAGTTAATGTTGAGGAATAAAATAAAAATCACATATTTGTAAATTACTGACATCAGAATGTACTATATAGATATTAGCACCAAGAAAATTCATTAGAAATTATGTCCTAATTTTAACAAATATCTTGGCCAAGCACAATGGCTCATGCTATAATCCTAGCTTGTTGGGAGGCTGAGGCAGGAGGATTGCTTGAGGCCAGGGGATAGAGACCAGCCTGGACAACATAGCAGGCCCTTGTCTCTTCAAAAAATTAGAAAATAAGCCACACATGGTGGTGCATAACCATGTTCCTGGCTTCTCAGGGTTCTGAGGTAAGAGGCTTGCTTGGGTTCAGGAGTTCAAGGCTGCAGTGAGCTATGATAGCACCACTGCACTCCAGCCCAAATGACAAAGTAAGATTCTGTCTCTTAAAAAAAAAGGAAAAAAAAGTCTCTTAATGTAAGAGAATAATATCCCATAGGAGTCTTGAATGTTACTGAACAGAAAACTTTCTGAATCACTCCATGAATAAGAAAGATCTAAAAAATAAAAAAAATTAAAAAAATTAAAAAAAAAAAAAAAATATATATATATATATGTATGTATGTATTGGGAGTGTTTCCTTTAAAATAAGTCATCTCCTGAGAACGGTTTCATTACTTGATTCAACTTCTCCTGACCTTATCCTGATTATATGATAAAGTTTTATGAGGATGCATAAAATTGTAGTTGCTATCTTGGTGGTGGAAAAAAAACCCAATAGCATGTTACTGCTTAAACTGCTCTATTTTAAATAGTAACACAAAATTACAGCAAAGGTTTCCAAAGCATACAAATCATAAATATTTTAAGATGCTGATTGATGGATATTTTTGCAATATTTTGAGGTATTTCAAAATGGGTAGTATATTTTTCTTAGGTGAAAGCTATAACTTAAAGCTTAAATGTCTGTGGGTTTCAGTTCTGAACTAAGTTAGAATAGTATTAGATTTAGGTGTCTTGAGAAATTATTTCTTGTTGGTGTGCCACCCCTAAAGAAAATGTCATGTACTCTTTCTTTTCATAGAAACCCATTTACTACGTAGATTAACTTGACACATTCTACTGAGGCTGGTGGGTAAGAACTCACCATGTATGATAGCAATACATACACATGCTGCACATACACAGAAATCATTGATCTAGAAACTTCATCTTTCTGGAATATAGTGAATCTCAGAAAATAATAGACATTTGAGTTGACCAAAGAGTTGACATGCAGACCAAAACTTATGAGCCCTATGCTCATTAAAAAATATCTTTAGGTTTTACCTTGGGTGCCTTTTTTTTTTTTTGAGACAGGGTCTTGCTATGTTGTCCAGGCTGGAGTGCAGTGGTACAATCAGAGCTCACTGCAGCCTTGACTTCCTAGGCTCAAGCAACCTCCTGCCTCAGCCTCCCAGAGTGTTCAGATGACAAACCTGACCCACCACACCTGACTGGTACTTTACTTTTTTTTTCTCTCTCAATTTTTTTTTATTGCATTTTAGGTTTGGGGTACATGTGAAGAACAGGCAAGATTGTTGCATAGGTACACACATGGCAGTGTGATGTGCTGCCTTCCTCCCCATCACCTATATCTGGCATTTCTCCCCATGCTATCTCTCCTCAACTACCCACCCCCTGCTGTCTCTCCCCTATTTCCCCATTACAGACCCCAGTGTGTGATGTTCCCTTCCCTGTGTCCATGTGTTCTCATTGTTCAACGCCCACCTATGAGTGAGAACATGTGGTGTTTGATTTTCTGTTCTTATGTCAGTTTGCTGAGAATGATGGTTTCCAGGTTCATCCATGTCCCTACAAAGGACACGAACTCATTGTTTTTGATGGTTGCATAGTATCCCATGGTTTTACTTTTAACTCTATTTTACCTGCTTTGTTTATGTGCTTACCCTGTCTATAGCAAGTTAGAAGCAATAAGTTAGGAGTTGGAGATATGGAAGGCAGCAGATTTACAGCAGGAAAAACTGGTAACATAAAGCTTGTGTATCAGAGATGAGACAGAAACTTAAAGCAGATTTAAGAACTCAGTGGTAATAACCTGGCGCCATTCAATATGCCACAGATAGCCCTATATATTGTGGAATAGCTTCAGAGAGTCACTCTATGGTTGACTGGTGTCCATAATTGTTAAAAGTGAACATTAAGTTAAAGATGCTGGTGCAAGCAAAGACGCCTCTTACCCTCCAGGTCCCAGGGACATGATCAAAGATTGCAAACTGTAAGTGCTAAAGAAGAATGCTGTGTATAACTAAGAATCGTTGCAGAATTTCTCCTAGATATAGAATGGTTGATGCTGAATTGAGGGAGAAAGAGAGGGCTGGCTGGGAAATTCCTTCCCTTTAGAAGAGCGTTGATCTCCAGCCTCACGACTATAGAGAGACCCAGCTTACTCCCTGTTAGCTCAGAGAAGTAAAGAGGGAATATTTACCTAGTATTTAAAGAAAATGCTTTTTTTCTAAGCTAAATATAAATACATAACTTAAACATAAAAGAAGCATTGATTTAATTCCATAAAAACATGCAGAGAAGAAGCTCAGTAAAGAGCAGAGAAACTCCTACTACTTAGCACCAATGGATAGTGAATATTATTTTAAGCCCTTTATATGCATTACTTCATTTAATCTTCAGAATCTTCATTTAATCTTCAAATCAACCTTGTGAAGTAGAGCTAGGAAGAGGACTTTTCCAGAGGTTATTTGCTGAATTTTAAATAGCTGGTAAGTGGTAGCACACATAAAACCTGTGTTTTTTCAACGAAGCAACACTACACATAATACTAAATACAAACCACAAGTAGGAAAAGTAGTTTTTGTAAATATTTCTGATAAATTGTTAATATATTTAACATAAAAATAATTTATATAGTTGAAAAGAATTATATAAATTATATATAATTTATATATCACAGAGAATAAAAGAGAAACAAATAACCAATAAACATGTAAAAATTATTTATCCCCAACATTTAAAAACTTACAATATTCAGTGATGGCAAACAAGCAGTGAAACTGACACTCATTTTGCTGATGGAAGTAAGAATTTGTACATCTCTTCTAGAAAACAATTTGTTAAAACATCTACCAATTCTTAGCTCAGTTATTTTGCTACTGATTTATCCCAAGGAAATAATCTGTAATGCAAATTTTTAAAAGCATTTTTTAAAAGTTAGTTTCAATACTTGTGTAATTTATATAAATCAAAAAAATATTGTGGCATTCCTTTTAATAACAAAAAATTGTAAAAAATGAAACATTATAATAGAATAATAAATTATTTTAGCTCTAGTCAATTTAATCACATATCAGAAATTAAGTAGTAATGAATAATTTTGATAGCATGCATTGGAAAATGCTTATAACATGAAGATAGTAGTAGACTATAAAGTTTTCCATGTGTGATCTTAATTGTGTCAAAATAAATTATACATACATAAAAATTAAATAATAGTCATCATATACCTTTCTGTTCCATTCCATTTTTTATGATAAACATAGGTAAGTTATAGGAAAATGACTTTTAAAGATTAACACTTTTTTAAGGAAAAACGATTTTTAAAGATTAATACTTGGTAATTATAGCTTCATATACTAAATGAAGTTTCTCATAAATTTGTTACTGGTGGACCTTTTGTTTTGATTTGTTTTCTTAACAATTTACTGAGCTCCAATATAGTGCAGAAACTTTGCCAGATACTATGGACACCAAAGTGAACAATACATCATCTCTGCCCTCAAAGAACATACACTCTAATAGGGAAATCAGCCAGCCAGCTAAACAAATAATAAGAATTTATAAATGTGATATGTTTTGTAGAAGAAAAAATAGTAAAGCATAAAGGGGGGTCACGTTCATCTGCTTAGGGGAAAAGTAAGTTTTCAAAAAAGAAGGAATATGTGTGCTAAGGTCTTAAAGGGTGTCTTCCAGCCTAGAACAAGCCATGTCCATTTCACGTGGAGGACATACGATACATCTAGACCAGGAGGCTGAACAGACTTCTCATCAGGGAATGACAAGAAACTCTGTGAAGCCACAGTGCATCAAATGTAGAGGAAAGTGAATTACCTGGAAATAAAGCTGGAGGCAGAGACAAAGGACTGTGCATGTCAATATGAAGTTTGGACTTTATTCTGTAAAACCATCATAAATTGAAATTTTTAAGTGCCATTTAAAATGGTGTCACAATATATGAACTCCCTAGAGATGAATCTGACAAAAGACATGAAAGATCTATACTCTGAAAGCTGCAAAGTTATTGCTGAGACAAATTAAAGAGGACATCACTAAATGCAGAGTTATGCCATGTTCACAGGTTGGAAGGTAGCTGAGATGTCAGTGTTTTCCAAATGGATCTGCAGTGTCAATGCCAAAGCAAAACCCTAATAGGTTGTTTTTCGTGGAAACTGAGTAATTATTTCTAAAATTCATGTAAAAATGCAAGGGGCTTTGAATAGCCAAAACAGCTGTAAAAGATAAAAAAAGTTAGAAGGCTAATACTATATGGTTTCAAGTATTATTATAAAGATACAATAAGCTAAATAGCATGGTATATATGTCATAAAGACAGCCATATAGATCAATGGAACAGCACAGAGGATCCATAAATAAACTCATACTTATATGACAACTGATTTTAACAGCAGAGCAAAGGCAATGTGGTAGAGAAAGGATCGCCTTTTTAACAGATGGTGCTGTAACACTGGATAGTAATATGCAAAAATGAAATTAACTTGGATCTTTTTCTTGTACCATATATAAAAATTAACTTAAAATGGGTCACTGACCTAAATATAAGATCTACAACTCTTAAGCATCTGGAAAAAAAAATCATAGGACAAAACCTTTACAGCTTTGGATTAGGCAAAGATTTCTTACATGCCACACCTAAAGCACAATCCATAAAAAAGCAAAGTGACAAATTGAACTTCATAAAAACTAAAAACTTCTACTCTTCAGAAGATATTTATTAAGCAAATGAGAAACTAAATCACAGACAGGGAGAAAATCTTTCCAAAGCATATACCTTAAAAGAACTTTTATCTAGAATGTGTGTAAGAATGCTTAAAACTTAATAAATAAAAAACTAGATATAAATAGGAGCAAGCAATTTGAACAGACACTGCACCAACGGAGATGTACGGATGGCAAATTAGCAGATGAAAAAATACTCAGTATCTTTAGGGACATGTACGTTGAATCCACAATGACACCCCCACTAGAATGGTTAAAATTTAAAAAGATTGACCATAACAAGTGTTAACAAGTGTGGAGGAAGTAGAACTCTCACATACCATTACTGAAAATCTATAATGGTACCACCACCTTGGAAAACAGGTTGGCAATTTCTTCTAATGTTTAATGATCTCAACATTCTACTTGTAGGTATTTTTATGCAACAAAAGAAAGCACATGTCCTCAGATATGACTTGTATGTGATGTTCATAGCAGCTGTATTTTAATAACCCAAAATTGGAAACAGTCCAACATCTATCCATAAATGAAGAATAGCAAATTGTGGTGGATCCATATAATAGAATACTACTCATTGATAAAGAGAATGAATTTTGATTCTTGCAACAAAATGGATGAATCTCAAAATAATTATGCCATGTGAAAAAAGCCAAACCAAAAAAACACATACTGTATGATTTCATTTATATAACACTCTAGAAAATGCAAACTTACATACAGTGATAGAAAGCACACCAGTGGTCTTCTGTGGAGTGAGGTGTAGCAGGATAAAAAGAGGCCTCACGTAGAAGTTGAGGGGTATGTTCACTGTCTTAATCATAGTGGTGGTTTCATGAGTGTATAATATGTCAAAACTTACCAGACTGTATATTTTAAATAAGTACAGTTTATTATGTGTCAGTTATACCTAAACAAAACTCTTTTTCATTGAAGGTCTAGTTTCCAGTTCCATTAGAAATTGAATGGAACTTTTAACTTTGTCTATTCTAAACACATATGTAAGGAACCAATGTCCAACTAGTGAGGTTGGCTTATATAGAAAAAGTGTATTTGGAAAATAAAAATGTTAATTTTTTATCTAGCATAGTATAGGTGAGAAAGAGGCTAAATCTGACATGCACAACTATACCTAGCTAAGAGAACTTTCCTCTTCTGTAGAGAATGTATATTACCATAAACTTTCATCATGAAACATGCCTGAAGCTTTGCACAGATCTTTGCTCACTAAGGAAACTTCTGCCTGGCTTCCCAGGAATCTTGACAGGGAAAAAAAATGACCTAAATAGGAAATATACGCATCCCAGGCACTAGAATTTTAAATTCCCACATTAAAATTAATAAATTGACTTTCTGATTTATGTATCAGTCTTACATGATATAAGTTCATTATCAATCAAATCTTCTTTGATTTTACTAACAAAATCCACACTCCAGACCTGCAAGTTTAAAGAAACAAACCTTATTTTCTATTGAAATTACTAAGCTGTGTCACCACCTGGGCTTCTGAGAACAGCCTTCTCCCTAACCCGCACTATAATACTAATTTATCTTCAAGCAAAGCTTCAGCAGGAAGATTCTGATTTAAAAGCTTTTGCTATATTTCCTTGAGAAACTAATCATTTTCTTAAGAAAATCCTAAGAGTCCTTCTCCATTTGCATAAGGGAAAAACATTCTTTAGTAAGACACAGGCTGTGATATTTTTACAAATGACCCAATTACTCCTCTTTTAGAATCTTTAAGCATTCATCATTAAAGAATTTCTGGTCACACATACAGACATTTTTTATAATTATGGCAACAAATCAAAAAAAAAGCTATTAGAAGCAAAAATAAGACTTTTAGTTTAACGCAGAAATAAAATTATTTAGGATTTACATGTACTTTTATGGATTTTCAGGCAATTTGGGGGAAATAAAATTCTGAGGCAGCATTGAAAGTGTTCTTTCCAGAATAAAACTGGACCTGCAACCCATGTGTATAAACAGACATCAACTGAGATCGAGGTTCTGGTTATCTTCTGGCTTCGTAAATATTAGTAAATGCCCTTTCAGATTTCTCATTCAGGGCGCAGTTATAGAAACTATGAGAAGTTATATTAAATAGTCATGGTCATTCCTCATTACCAAAAGTTTACAAATACAATCACATTTAACAAAATCAAGCCTACAGCAAGGCCATCTGCTTGTCTTATCTCTATACTTATGAGAGCTGCATATTTTTTTCTTTTCAACTTTTATACTTTAATTTCAGGTTCGATGGGGTATAATATGGTTTGGCTGTGTCTTTACTCAAATCTCATCTTGAACTGTAGCTACCACAATTCTCTCATGTCACAGAAGGGACCCAGTGGGAGGTAATTGAGTCATAAGGGCGGGTCTTTCCCATGCTGTTCTTGCAATAGTGAATAAGTCTCACAAGATCTGATAGTTTTATAAGGGGGAGTTTCCCTGCAAAAGCTCTCTCCCTGCCTGCCGCCATGTAAGATGTGCCTTTCACCTTCTGCCATGATTTTGAGGCCTCCCCAGCCACGTGGAACTGTGAGTCCTTTAAACCTCTTTTTCTTTATAAATTACCCAGTCTCAGGCATGTCTTTATGAGCAGCGTGGTAACAGACTAATACAGGGTACACACACAGGTTAGTTACGTGAGTATAAATAGTGTGTCAGGAAAGTTTGGTGTACAGATAATTTTGTCACCCAGGTAATAAGCATCATACCTGATAGGTATCACAGTTTTTCAGTCCTAACCCACATTCCACCCTCCACTGCATCCCCCAGTGTCTACTGTTGCCTTCTTTGTGTCCATGTACACTCATTTAGCTCTCACTTACAAATGAGAACATGCAGTATTTGGTTTTCTTTTCCTGTATTAATCCACTTAGAATAATGGCTTCCAGAGAGCTGTATTTTTATAGAGAGTCAGCACAGTAGGAAGTGATTTTCTGTTTCCCAATTGATCATACAAGACTTCGTGGTGATGTTAGCAAGAAAGAAAAGAAGAGTAACTTGATGAGTAAACTCCTTGCTGTTTTTACATTTGTGTCTGCAAGTCAGTCCACAATATAGGATTGCACAGAGCCACACATGGTAAAAGGCAAAGAGTAGGTGTCATTCTCTGAATGCAAGTATATAGAATTACAGTGTGAGAAAACATGCCCGCACAGAGAGCTACATAAGATGTAAGTCCTGCACTCAAGTTGAAATAAAAGCTAATGAGAAAGAAAATCAAGTATGTTTAACTGCCTCTTCCAACAAACCCTCGTATCCATAAAAAGTTCACTCATCAGGAGACATTCTTAGAAAATAGTAATAATCTAAATGGGTCGTGTGGGCAGAGTGCTGAGTTGTAGATCTAGGGACTGACAGCCCCTGGCAACCCTACACAGGGTTGCAAAAAAATGGAAACCCAATGTCAGTGTCACTTTGAGTTTTTGTTAGTTTTGCTCATTTGTCTAGCTGTTGTTTGTCAACTATAGAAAGTACAATATGGTTTGCTCAGATCATTTTTACTCGTGAATAAAGCATTACTTGAGTCCTGGCTCAGCCCTTCACTACCTGGGCACAAACGTCCCATGCATCACTTTCTCATCTTTTAAATGGGTATAATGAGACATAACCTCCTGGGTGGCAGGTGGTACTAGAGATACTATAAAGCACTCAACGAAGTACTTGACATCCAGTAGGTTCTCCATAAATGGAAACGGTCACTGATAACATTTTAGTGAGACTTCTTCCTCAGCCTGTTTTTGCTATCTAAACAATGTATCTTGACTAAATAAACACGTAGAAACATGCTAACTTTCCTTTTTTGATGGTTTATGTACTTGTAAAATGAAGCTAGCCAGGGGGAGTGCATATTTAAATCAGAGGTAAAAATACATTTGTAAACTGCTGGTTTGGAGTCTTTTGAGAGAAGACATTCTGAATTGTACCCTTGGTACTTTAGTAGAAATAAAATGCTACCTTGAGAGTCAGTTACTCCTCATTTATATAACATAAAACATTCTTCTCTAAGACATAGTATATTATGGAAGCAACAAAAGCTTCCTTTATTGCTGAGAGATTGTTAAAATAACACACAAAATCCATGTCAGAGAAATAAACCATGACACCATGCACCCATGGCTTTTTAGAAGGATTCCCCAAAGAAAACCTGTGAAAAAAGTTCACAAATCAAAGAAAAAAACCTCAAAAATAGGAGTTTTCAAATAAGTATTTTATTGTTTCCTTCACTGTTTGTTATATAAGGGCCTGAGGATTTGAGAAACTTATCCAGAAATATCTATTTTTTGGCAGTTGTATGTTACCAGATTGGATATCTGTCTAAATATCCTTAGATGAGTAGTTAGGAAAAACCGATGGTTATAATAATGAAAAGAAGCTCAGCAACAAAATCACTTTATAGTCAGCATGCTCATATTTATGATTCATGAAAGTATTTGAACACTTCAGAATACATCTAGTAATTTAGTTTTATAAAAACAATTTCAAATGTACTTAGAACTCTTTCTACAAATTTTAAAATATGAAGAAATAAAACTGATACATTAAAAGATTTGGGAACTTGAAAGTCAGAAGACAAAGTCAGTGTTTGATATTGTTTAAATGAGATTTAGAGACAACCAAAAGGGAATTTTCCACCTTATCTACCCTAAATGAGAGGACAAAAGGGTGGAGAGTCCAGACGACCAGCAGTAACCTATAAGATTAAAAAGAAGTCTCGTTGTCGCAATTTTATCATCACTTGTAAGTGATAAAGTGGCAAAAGACAGGCTTGTGGCAGTAGTAATACATTTTCTTTGAGGCAGTAAAATCATCAACAAGGTGTCTGTATATGTGTAGCCCAGCTTGAATATGAAAGCAATTTTCCATTGCCCTGTAGTTTAATTTCATTGTTTTCGTGAAGAACGAATATCCTAGATCACAATTTTCAGTGACTGATTGTAATGGACACAGCTTGAAAAATGAATGGGTGAGCTCCCCAAATGATTACTGGACAAGGCTTCAATACCATCAGCAGCAATATTTGCATTTCTTTAAGCAGAGATTAAATGCTAACAGGACTGCTGTACATTGTCTGCATGGCCTTCTTGCATGATTTTTCTATTAAAGTAGAGAAAGGACAAGATTAGAATAGAACAAAAGGAAAACCAAATTTAAGGGCATGTTATACTGTAATATAAAAGTCAATGTATGCATTAGACAAATGCACTAAATTATTTTTAAACACCCGTTATTTAAAGATAAAACAGTACCACTAAAACAATAAATGTCATTTAATTATATCACCTTCAAAAAGTTCATTTTAGTCTAGTTTTTCAAGTCTAAGACAAACACAAAGTTAGAAAAATGTTAACATATCACCTTTGCGTATTTAATCCAGCTACGACCAAAGGCAATTTTAATTACTCAGATTCCTCAACAGCTTTTATGGATAATTTTATGGCCAGTAATTATTTGTATACGGATGTTAGGAAAGGGTCATATCTTTTATGTGTGAAGAAATAAGCAGGTTGTCATGGATCAAAAATTAATTGCTCTTTCTGTTCTTTTGTATGTGTTTGTGTGATTGGTTATGTTTATGCTTTGGAGGTTTTCTTTTTCTTTGGAGATTTTCTTGGAGGGATCTTTTTGCTGCTTAGTGCCACAAAGGAACGTATATATCAGATGATCTCCAATCAAGCCTTGATGATACTTATTTTACAAGTTACATAAGTGTGTGTACTTAAGAAATTGGCAAGGGTACTCGAACAGTTGGTTTAGAGACACACAGGGGATAGAAAATGACAGGGAAGTGAAAAAGATTGTAGTACACGGGGGAAAGGCATAGCAGAATATTGATGGCCTGACAACTTTAACTCCAATACATTGGAAGACACTGGAGAGAAAATAGTAGCATTATTTTCAGTTAATAATATGCAGAGTTATTATTCAGTAAAATTCTCAACAAATAGTGTATTTCCTGTGAGTTGCATTTTTAGACCAATTATAAGAAAGACCTTTTTATTTCAGTCTTTACCTTTCAAAATGTTTCCAACATACGATGGCTTTTGTTTTCCTAAGCAGTATAGTGAGTAGTACAGCTCCATGTGGTGATTTAAGATCTTGCAGAAGCTCATTAGGCACATCAAATGTTACTGTAAAATTGCATAGATACAGTTGAAAAAGTATAAATGACTGGATGTAATGTGGGTCAGCCTAGAACACCCTTAAGGAGTTGACTATTTAATAAATGCCTGCTATTGTCATTCCTGTCGACAATATGCTTTCTAACTTTTTAAACACAATATTGAGGGAATATTCTTATTTATTGGGTATCTTTTTTCAAAGTTTCACTTTTCTAGAAACACATTATGTGGAGAAGCAAGCAACTTGATTTTCTGAAGCATTTTGCTAACCACACAGTTAACAATTCTTGCTTAGATAAGGAATAGGTCATAATGGTGAGGCCAAAAACATAGCATGTTTTTCAACACATTATCTAAAGAAATCATGAGATCTCTAAGGATGCAGATAGAAATTAGGCAGCCACCTGGTTAGAATGGGTTAGTTTTAAGTGGTCCCAGAAACAAAAGCATAGTGCTACATCCTATTCTATGAGATTATCCTGCATACAACAGAATTTAGATGTCTTTATATTACTGTAAAAAAAATCTAAATTCTCCATTATTTCCTTCATTTGCAAAACAATATGTTATACCCTCTTTAACTCTGACATTTTAATTACCCATTTTTGTTGGGAGTGACTTTTCCACATTAAAATGTAGTGCAAAATGCAAAAATTGAAAGGAAGCCTCTGGGTACTCTTGTCTAGCCTCTTCCTTTTGATACTAAATTGAACTAATCAGACAAAAATCAGATGATTTGCTCACAGACTACACAAATAAGGCTGGGCTCAGTGGCTAACACCTGTAATCCCAACACTACGGAAGACTGAAGCAGAAGACTCACTCGAGCCCGGGAGTTTGAGACCAGCCTAGGCCACAACTGGAGACCCTGTCTCTACAAAAAAATTAGAAAATTGGCCTGGTATGGTGGTGAGCACCTGCAGTTCTAGCTACTCAGGGGGCTGAGGCAGGAAGATAGTGTGATCCCTGGAGGTCAAGGCTGCAGTGAGCTATAATTGTGCCACTGACATCCAGCTGGGTGAGATACTCTTTCCAAAAATAAAATAAAAAACAAAGATCACACAAATAAATCACTGTATAGCCAGAACTAGAATCCCAAGCTTTCTCTGCTGAGTATATCTTTCATATTTTACAAGAAAAATGGTTCTGAGTTCGCCTACAACTAAACTATTCATAATAGTTTAGGAAAAAACTATAAAAGTGTCCCTGGGTTATGTGACATATGCTACTTTACATTGTGCTTTTCTTATCTCTCCCACCATGCATACCCCACTCCAAAAAGGAGGTTAAAAAGCCCAGATCGCAATTTATCAATGAAGAGTTTGTCTTTCTGGAACTACAATAAAGACATAATCTAGAAGGCGAGTGTGTCCCTGGAAGGAAATGAATGTTATTCCTGGCACAAAAAATGATACATAGAAACCCCTTTAAGCTGGAGGAAGAAAAGATTTACTTCTCTCTGGTGTAAATATTCTAATGTAGAACTTGCTAGTGTGTATGTATTTTAGTTTATTAAAAGGCAAATGTAATTTTTTTTGGCTTGATTTAATATAATAGTCTCAGCCAGGTACAGTGGTTCACACCTGTAATCTTAGCACTTTGGGAGGCCAAGGCAAGTGGATCACTTAAAGTCAGGAGTTCGAGATGAGCCTGGCCTACATGGTGAAACCCCGTCTCTACTAAAAATACAAAAATTAGCTTGGCACGGTGGTGGATGCCTGTAATCCCAGCTACTCGGTGGCTGAGGCAGGAGAATTGCGTGAACCTGAGAAGTAGAGCTTGCAGTGAGCTAAGATCATGCCACTGCACTCCAGCCTGGGTGACAGAGTGAAACTCTGTCTCAAAAAAAAAAGTCTTAAGACTTCGAGAAATAGCATACCTGAGAAGATAATCTGTGTCAATTATAAAATAACAAATCATGCTAAAAGTATGTAATTTATAAAATTTGCCAGTTGGTAGAAAATATGATAAAACCTAACATCATTTGTTGCATGTATGAGCAAACTTTCTAGGGTTTCACAAAACTATATACCAACCGGATGTAACAGATGTCACCACTTAACGACAACAGAATGTGCAGTTTCCTAAAGTGTCCATGGAACTTTCTCTAGGATTAACCATTAAGTTAGTCCATGAAATAAGCCTCATTAAATGTATAAGGATTGGAATCATATAATATACATTCTATAACAACAAAGAAATGAAATTAGAAATCAATAACAGCAGGAAATTTGGGGAATCCACAGGTATGTGGGATTTAAACAACGTTCTTTAATAACCAGTGGATCAAAGAAGAAATCACAATGAAAATTAGAAAATACTTTCAGATGAATGAAATGAAGATGCAACAAACCAAAACCTATGCATCCATAGCTAAAACAGTACCTAGAGAGAAATTTATACCTGTCAATGCATGTAATAAAAAATGAGACATCTCAAATAATAATCTAGCCTTCCAACTTAAAAATTAGAGTAAACTAAACCCAAAACAAAAGAAGAAGTAAGATAATAAATAATTCAACCCTAAAAAAGAACAAGGTCTTGCATTTACTGCAACATAAATGAAACTAGATGACATTATGCTAAATGAAATAAGCCAGATACAAAAAGAAAAATATTGCATGGCCTCACTTACATGTGGGATCTAAAAGAGAACAATTTAATACAGAGAAATAGAAAACAGGTGATACCAAGAATGGGAGGGAAGGAGGTAGGTAAGAGGCAATGGGGAGATGAAGGTAAAAGAATACAAAGTAGCAGATATGTAGGATGATCAAATCTAGAGATCTAATGCACAACATGAGGACCATAAGTAATAAAATTTTACTGTATATGGGGTTCATGCAAAAGGAGTAGATTTTAGCTGCTTTTGCTGTAAAAAAAAAAAAACAAGTATGCAAGATGATGGATATGTTAATTTGCTTCACAATTGTAATGATTTTACTAACTATATTATCTTGTAACATTATATTGCATATCTTAATTCTATACCAAAAATTATTTTAAAATAAGCTAAAGAATAGAGCATCATAAATTGAAAAACAATGAAGAAAATTAATAAAACCAAAAGTTGGTTTCTTATAAAGATCAATAAAAATATAAACCCTTAGTTAAACTTACAGAAATGCAAATGATTATTTAAAATGCTATAAACAACTTTGTTATTAAATTTGATAATGTAGATGAATGAAAAAATCCTAGAAAGACACAAACTACTGAAACTGACTCTAGAAGAAATAAAAAATCTGAATAGACCTATAACAAGAGATTGAATTTGAAAATTCCCACAAAGAAAAGCTCACGGCCATGTGGCTTACTGCTGAATGATACCAAACATGGAAGAATTCATAACAACTCTTCACAAACTCTTCTAAAAAGTAGAATAGAGAATACTTCCTAATACTATGAAGCTGTTCTCATTCTGGCACTGAAACCAGAGACATCACAAAGGTATCACAAACCAATATAACTTGGGACAACAGATGCAAACTTTTACAACAAAATACTAACAAATGAATCCAACAACATATAACAAGTTTTATACACTGTGACCAAGTGGCATTTATCCCGGGGATGGAAGGCTGGTTTAATGTCCAAAATTCAATTAGTGTTCTATACCATGTTAACAGAGTAAAGGACAAAAACCATGATCATCTCAATAGATGCTGAAATGTCAAAATGTAACACTGTTTTGTAAAAACAACTCTCAGCAAACTAAGGATAGGCAACAACTAAAAAAAAAATCCCCCCAGCCGGGCGGTGGCTCAAGCCTGTAATCCCAGCACTTTGGGAGGCCGAGGCGGGTGGATCATGAGGTCAAGAGATCGAGACCATCCTGGTCAACATGGTGAAACCCCGTCTCTACTAAAAATACAAAACATTAGCTGGGCATGGTGGCGCGTGCCTGTAATCCCAGCTACTCAGGAGGTTGAGGCAGGAGAATTGCCTGAACCCAGGAGGCGGAGGTTGCGGTGAGCCGAGATCGCGCCATTGCACTCCAGCCTGGGTAACAAGAGTGAAACTCCGTCTCAAAAAAAAAAAAAAAAAAAAAAAAAAAAAAAAAAAAATCCCCCCAATTACCATTATACTTAATCCTGAAAGATGGAACATTTTCCTCCTAAGATTAAGAAGACAAAGATGTCTACTGTTGTCACTTCCATCCAATATTATAATTCAAGTTCTATCCAGGACAATTGAGGAGTGACTGCTAAAGGTTATGAAGTTTTTTGGGGGAGAAGATGAAAATATTCTTAAATTAGACACTGGTAAGAGTTGCAAAACTCCATGAATGTACTTAAAAAAAAAAAAAACCACTGAATAGTACATTTTTAAATGGTTATTATGGCAAGTGAATTCTATTTCAACAAAGCTGTTGTTAAGAAAAAAACAAAAGGATATAAGCTAGATGCAGTGGTTCATGTTTGCAATCCCAGAACTTTGGGAGACCAAGGCAGGAGGATCACTTGAGCCCAGGAGTTGAAAGTTATGGTGAGCTGTAATTGTGCCACTGCACTCCAGCCTGGATGATAAAGTGAGAACCTGCCACTTAAAAAAATTAAAAATGATTTTAAAAGATTACCAAGGACCAAACCTAGGATATGAATGAACAAAACAAAAAGTGAATTGGGCAGTGGACAATTAGAAATGTTAATAAAAGGCATATATCTCCCCCAAAATAATACAGTACATTAATAGTGAAATCATAACAACACAAAACAACGTAACAAAACATGAATAATTAGAATATCATCATAGAATATGAGTTCAGTAGACTGGAGTATAATACAATATAATCTGATACAAAATGACTCTAGAGTGGCTACTGAAAACATAGCTGGAAAGAATACCACCAGCCCACCGGGAAATCAAGCTCATGGCCAGTGGCCTGTCAGGTGTGAAAACAGATGTCTAAGTTTGTCTTCTGCACTACTCTGCTTCTCTCCCTTGGTGTTATCATGTGATGACATACGCAGAACTACCAGCCATTTATCTGTAACAGCCCAGGTCTTAAGAAGTTGAACATGGCGGATTGGAAGCATGGACCTTGGACTGCCTTCCAGCCCTGGTACAGCTAGTCTGACGGATTTACCCATAACAAAATGGACACATGATATCTTTGAACTCAATCAGCTATTACTCTTCTCTTTTCTTTTTTTAGTGAGATATAACAGTAAAACTGGAGTCTACCTAAAATAATCTTTTGCATTTAATTTTTTATACCTACTTAGCACGGCAAACATACATAGATGTACTTCACATATACATAATTTTACATAAATGTGCAAGCATCAGCTACAACAGCATTTTTCTTTTCAGCTTGTTTTCTGCTTTTCTTAGGCCTTTCTCTTCATTGACATCAGAACCCCCCCAAAAAAATAATCCACATTAAAAATCTAATACTATTCATATTTTTCTGTGTACTCCTGTAATCCTGTATAGTTATGCATAGTCGCATGTTGGAGGTTGTCTTGGTTTTTTTTTTCAGTGAGATCATGATGTGTTCTTCTGTATATTCTGATATTCACTATAAAATGCCTTGTAGAAATTCTTCCAGGTATGTGGTAGATCTTTACTTTATTCTCTTAAAGCTCGTTAATAGTCTTAACTCTCTGTGGTGTGACTGGGCTGTCACACATTCACCATTACCCCACTTCTGGGCATTCATTTGTTTCAACCTTTTTGCTGCTATGAAAAATGTTGCAATAAACAACTTCAATTCTTAGAAATATATGATCTTTGTTGTTTCTTGTAAGATATAAATTCCCAAGAGCAAGATGAATGCTAATGGATATTGCCAGAAAGACTGCAATACTTTATATTTTTACCTCAATGTGTGTATATAATTTTCCCACATCCTCACCAATAAGAAAGTTGTAGTTCTTTTTAATTTTTGCCATGTATTTGGTTAAAATTCTAGCCATTATAAATTTAGAAAGAAAGCGACTAGGCTGCTTAACCAAAATTGGAATGGATTTGCCCACAAAATTCTGTAATATTACCAGTATTTGGTTTATTCCCTTTCTCTGTCAGCTTCCCCTCCTCCATGACTGGCTCATTCCTAGATTGGCTCTCCCCTTCCTGTCACAAGATAGTGGCTAGCAACGCCTGGAACCATGTTCTTTAATCAGGACATCCAGAAAGAAAGAGGCATAGCCTTTCTCTTACCAGTCTCAGAAATCATTCTGAGATGTACTCCTGCTGGATCAACTGCATGCATCTTTGAACATAACACTGTGTAGTTGGAAAATATAATGTGTTGGTTGGCTAAGTCTGGATCATATGCTCCACTCTAGTACTAGAGGTAGAGCCTCTACCAGACTATCTGAGATGAGGAGAGAAACAGCTTCCCCAAAATATCATGGCTTCTGCCAGAAGAAGTGAGAATAGCAATGGCAAATATCCACTCCACCTTTTCTTAATATGAGAGGTCTAGTTGCTTCTAACTCACATTGCAATTGCTGAAAAGAATGTGTTCCTCCTAATTATAGTCCACCCCTTTAAGTAGCTTTAAATGTCACAATGATTTATGATTTTGAATGTAGAATTTTGATTAAAATTATACTAATGTGTATTATATCTTAATAATCATATCATCTTGTATGATATTTTTACTTCAGAGTTATCATTAGGAATCTGTTATGCTATATTCTAACATACTTAAGGTCTATGAGAGATCTATGGCTATTGAATTATAATGACCGTATCTTAATTTCTTAACCATGTATTTCTTTCTTAGTTTCTCTTCGTTCTTGATATTACTCTACCCATCTCTAGCTTTTTCTACTCCAATTCTCCCATCCCTGAAATCCATCACTTATAGTGGACAAGTTTTCTGGGACATAAGAGACAGTTTCTCCTAAGTGAAAACCCAAGGAGTTCCTCCATAAGGAAAATATCTTAAGTTCATCACAAAAGCTCTGGGTCAGGCTAAGTCAGTCTTGATCACAATGGTGTAAGAGCATAGAGCGGCTCACATATTTTACTGAAGGAATTAAAATTATTCCGAGTAGCATACTCAGAAGTCTTACTTACTCACTTCTGATTCTTAGCTCTAGCAAAGATAGTTGAAGTTGTCAGGTAACTGAACTGAAGACCAATGAAGCTTTAAAGTACTTAGGTGCTGTGGTCTGCATGTGTCCCCCAAATTTCATGTGTTGGAAACTTAATCCCCATTGCAACAGTGTTGGTAGACAGAATCTTTTGAAAGGTTGTTAGGTTGGGAGTGCTTTACTCATGAATTGATTAATGCTCTAGTAAAAGAATTTGATGGAGGGATATTGTCTTTTTTACCCTTCAAGCTTTTGCCATGTAAAGACACCACAAGAAGGCCCTCACCAGATGCCAGCACCTTAATCTTGTTCTTCTCAACCTCCAGGACTGTGAGAAAATAAATTTCTGCTCTTCTGAAATTTTGTTTTAGTAACACAAATGGACTAAGATAGTAGGATGAGTGAAGTTTTAATGTATATTTATACATGTACACAAATATACACATATATACACATGCACACACATATACACACATACACATTTAGGTTGAGTGTTAAAGAATGGTTCAATTTTATTCTAATTTTCTTTGATCCTGGCTTACATTTGTCTATCAATAAGCTGCAATTTCTTCTAGTTTATGAAGTATCTTTATTATCTTGGAGAATATAAAGAATATTTTCTCACAATTTGGAATAAAAACTATAAATTTGTATTATCTAATCTCGTCTTCCATTTTACTTCCCCCACCATCAATTTTTATTTTGCCCACTTAGTAAGCATATAGAAAGAAGCAAAAATAAACTAAAATAAAAGCAAATATGAAAGGAAAAACTAAAATTTCATGCTCTATTACAGTCAGTAATGGTATTTAACATGGTGAGCCACTTGATACTTAGAAATGGTATTTAACATGGTGAGCCACTTGATACTTAGAACCCCTTAAAAGTTTTCCTTTGCTGAGTATATCTATCTATAGCCTGCTTCTCTGCTCCTACTGCATACCTCTGCCAATTCAACACAACCTCCTTCATGCCCCTGTAGCTCCTGTGTGCTTATATTCCAGCTGTATTATATTTTGTAGCAAAATACCATAGTTAAGAGTACATACTGGAATCTGGGTTCAAAACCTGACTTCAGCACTTACTAACTGTGTGATCTTGGGCAATCTGCTAAATCTTCCTGTGCCTCAGGTTCCTATCTGTAAAATAGTAATGATGTCTATAGCAGATGAGTGTTGTGAGTATTAAATGAGATAACCTATGTGAAATCAGCAGGCTTCCTGATATTCAGTGTGTTCAATTAGCGACAGTATCGTTTGCTTTTTTCTCCCCGCTGGATTGCGAGCAATGGTATTTCCAATGCCTATCACAGTTCCTGCTCCATGCTATTCTATACCTAAATCTTGAATAAATTGCTAGAAACTACAATGTAATTTTTCTATATGATCATAGAAATATACATGCGTATTTACACCATTTCAGGAGGAACCACTAATCTTAAATATTGTTGGAATAGGAATCAGTGAGTACAAAATGCTATGAAACTGTATATGCCTGGACTTATAACAAAGCCATCATAATTTCTGAAAATTGTACAGAGGCATCCCTGAACTGGTATTAGGTTTTCTTGTTTCCTTTTAACAGGTTACTCATTTTCCTGGTCAAAAATTCTTCTTACAGCAATATTTTGCATAAAGAGATCATAATTCTCAAAGAGATAAGGCAACTAAGAGGGAAAAGAATGTTTAACAGGTGGAGAGGAGAAATGGCAGAGTTTTTTCTTTTTTAAGAGGTATTCGGATTCTGATTTGAGAGATGTCCAGATTTTAAATAACATTTTCCTGAGTTATCTCAAGAATCCTGCTTGAACAAACTGACCATGGAATATCTTTGGGATGTCTCCACCACATTTTAAACTGTACTTTCTTCCCCCATAGCCATGATCCCCAATCCCTCAAAATTAACAGTTCTTATTTTTAAATAAATCAAACAAAAAGCAAATGCAGGTTATACACAGATATTAAGAAGCAAAGCTTTGACTTCACCTTTCAATCCACTTATTAATATCCACATCATGACTCTCTTGTCGAGAAAAAGGTTTAGTGTCGCAGTCCTCAATCAGTATTTCTACATTCACTTTCATTAGGAGCCATGTTTTCCTGACAAAGGATAACAAATGGATACTGTTGGTCCCTAATGTGCTTTTGACTACAGATTCTGCACCACTTTTCTGTTAAGCAATTGCAATTATTTGTCATTTTAATATGACTTGGCAAGGAGGTCTGAAAAACATGGCTATTATTCATCAATATGTATATTTTGTACTTATATTAATATTAGAATATCATTATTACTCACCTCACATTGTATGAGCAAAATAAAATTATACCATGTAAAAAATGCATTAAATTCTCCTCAGCTGCACTCATATAGCAAAAGTAAAGGTGATTTAAGAGTTTGCACCATTTATATGCTAAATGCTACCATTTATTATTATTAGCAAGGAAATGCTTTTACCTTTATGCTAATGGAAAATATATCAATGTGTTTCCACTATTAATTGGAAAATAATATAGCTAATATTAAAACCCAAACCTTTTAAAAATATCTATCCATCCTTTTATATCCTGAAATGTTCTAGTGCCTAATTTTTTTATCATATTAGCATAATATAAGCATATTTTTGATATTAGAGTAAAATTCTTAAATTTTTCATTTTGCATTCTTCTTCTGGAGGCTTTTGCATGTAGAATTAGCTTTAGTTTTGAAAGCTTTGAAGTTCAGGAATGAGCATTGTAAATAAATAAATGCTAACACTTTATCAGCCAACCTTCTCTCAGTGGATATAGTTAATTTTGTATCATAATGAAGCATGTTAAACCCCTACACTGTTCTGCATAGTTTTCAATTATTTCTATAAATTCACCAATATTTTATTCTATTACAAATCTACGTCTACATAAAATTCAAGTATGCTGCAAATAAATACACAAATTTTAAAAATTACTACATGCTAAGAAAATGGAAGAGAAGGGCAACGTTTTTAGAACCTGTTTCTCAGACTTAGGGGCAACACACACACACACACACACACACATGCACACACACACACATGCACACACACACACAGCAATAAGGACCAAAAGAAAGCCAATCAAGTGATTTTCACGCTTCTAACATAAATAGGCCCTGTATCCTCACAGTTCAAAGTAAAATTAAACTTTCATCCATTCAATAAGTATTTGCTAAGTAGCTTGTAAAAGACCAGGAACATTTTTAAAGCAACTACTGTGTGCAAGAGACTGATTTCAGCTCATAAGACTTAGAAAGATGGGGAGCCAGACAACAGCCTCTTATCAAAGAAAGTAAACAGGGACAAAAACCAAAGCAAAGCATCATGCTTGTTTATGTTGGTGGATGAATGGTTAGTGTGGAAAGAACAAGCTTAAGAGAACAGTGACATCATCAGGTACAAAAACTGATCCTTCCTATAAGAGATTGGTCAGAATGGTGGGAGAAATTACAGGAAAGACACAAATCTTCTTGGAAGGCTGGAAGGTTTTGCAAAAGCTTTCAGAAAGGGTTATGGCTAAAGGCAGCCTAATCCTCTTACCTTGAGCTAATAGCAAAGAGAAGATAACAAGGGAATGTAGAGGAGTTTATCTAAATAGCTTGTTTACTCATGTTGTCCAGAAACCAACCTTTGATCATCCATGCACATGACTGCTCTCTACTTGGGGCGTCAGCAAGGTTAATTACCCACAAATGGTGTTTGCTCAAGACCTTTGTCATTAACTTTGTTTTAAAATAAATATGAGTGTCTCCAGCATAGCAGGTCTGCATGGCCAGACTCCCTCTTTGGGGTGTGTAAGCAGGTTGGGCAGGATCCCCTGGGTGCACCCTCACAGGCAAAACACCCATGTCTGCAAACCCCTTTCATTCATCACTCAACCAGAGTCTGCAGGTCAGGCTCAGTACCTTCCCTCAGAAAACAGACCTCCCCCAAGAGAATTTGAGGTGAGATTAAATATTACAGAAATGTTTTTAAAAGTAGATATAGCTCTTCTAAATTACATACAAATGGGAGATGGTAATGTACCTTCTTATATCTGTCAAACTGATAATGTCCTTTCCCCTTTCATCAAACAACCCCAAGTATACAAATCAATACTACCTCCAAACACAGGACAACCAAAATAAAGCAAAATGAAGTAACTAATGTAGCGTGACATCAGGAAACCAGGATAGAATCTGACCTGAGTTTACATCCAGGTTCATCCATTCCTTGATGTGTATCTTGAGTATTATCTTTTCACAGGTCCTGTTTCCTTATCTTTTAAAGTGAGATAAATTCCTGCAATCTTATATTATAAGAATTCAGTAAGAGAGGTATAGGAAAGTGCTGCACTAAATGTAAAGACATGGTCAGGCACACCGGCTCATGCCTGTAATCCTGTCACTTTGGTAGGCCTGGGGCAGGTGGGTCACTTGAGGTCAGAAGTTTGAGACCAGCCTGGCCAACATGGTAAAACCTCATCTCCACTAAAGAAAGAAATACAAAAATTAACCAGGCTTGGTGGCAGGTGACTGTAATCCCAGCTACTCAGGAGGCTGAGACAAGAAAATCGCTTGAAACCAGGAGGTGGAGATTGCAGTGAGCCGAGACTGTGCCATTGCACTCCACCCTAGGCAACAGAGTGAGACTCTGTCTCAAAAACAACAATAACAACAAAAAACTAAAAACATGTAAAATGTCATTTCTTATGACTTTCTTACAAATCCACAAGCTGAGAAGTGTCAGGAGACAGAAGTTGAAGTGAGAATAACACATAGGTCAAAACTTTCTCCTTCAAAAGGGGGTCCGGAGCACTGGTATTCATTCATTTGTTTATTTGTTTTCTACAGAGTAGGTGACTCTTAGAGCTCTTTCCATAATATGGAATCACTTTCCCCTTGGAAGTTATTATATATGATTTTTTTATATATAGTGAGAAATTAGTTGTGGGCATTTTTTAAAACACAAGATTGAAAAATGGTTTTAGCAACCAATTTTTGCCTCTAGATGGTTTATATAAGAAACATGATGCAGTTAATTACACATGAAAAGGAACCATAAAACACCTAACTTCTATTCCTGGCTTTGTCACTAAGTAAAATGGAACTAATCCCAGTGATAATTTTTCAATACCATTTCCTTCTCAATAATATGCGGATGAATAATATGTGGATGATAAAATCCACTTCTTATCCCTTTAAGAATATTAGACTACCGGGTATTTGTTGAAAGGATAAAGTTCTATAACGTGAGGGGTAAACCCTACATTTATACTGGAAGCAAGAGACGAGGACTATTTGCATCAGAGAAAGCTTGAGGAATAACTGACATATTTAGAGCCAATCACCCAGACTAATGTGAGACCTTCCCCAGGGCTCAAATACTGCCCTGCTCAACAAGAGAAATAAGAGCAGTACTTTAAGGAAATGAGATTCTTCCAGGACATTCTGGAGGAAAGTAACATCCTTTGATTTGGAGGAGTTTGATCTCACCGTGACTGTGGCAGTCCCTGGGCAGAGGATCACACCAATGGGAATTCCTTTGATAGCCTGGAGGTCCGTGTGTCTGGAAACAGAGCCCCAGGACTTACACAGAATTACACCCATCAGAAAGGGAACAGTGCTTCCGTGAGATGCTTGCATAGTGGGATAAAACTAAAATTGAGTTAATTATTTTTTTAGAAAAGAATTAAATAGGTATGAATTTTTCTGTGCTTAAAATTTTTAGAGAATTCTCTGTGTCTTAAAGGAAATAGTAAAGACACATAAATAAGAGAAAAGATAAGTCAACTAGGAGCAAATGGAAAGATACTCTTTGTATTCACTAGATTCAACAGAAGCCCAGAGCCAGCTCTGGCTTACTCAAGGAAATAACAGAAGTTTTCAGAAGAAGAGTCTCCGGGAGTTTACTGGCTGGAAGGAGGGACTCAAGGACCAGTCAGAGGCAGACAAGATCAGGTCATGACAAAAGGTCTCCCAAGCAGACGCTGTTTGGCAGTCCCACCCACACTCCACTTGAGAAGTCTGAAAAAACCCCAGACACTGATCTTTGTTTCCAGTGTCCACAGCTCAAGATTTAAAAGTCCCAGGAATCTGACTAGTCAAGTGGAGATCATATATATGTTTTCTCATGGCAGAACCCAGTCAGAGGAAGAATCTAATAGAAGAATCTCCAAGGACATATTTGGATCCTGTTTATGTGAGAGCTGACACTCGAATGTATCATCACATTAAGGCTGCACACTTGGTGAAAAACTTTTCTGAAAGAAACCTGGGATGCTGTGTGAAGTAGAAATGGACACAGAAACTAAGAAATGACAAATGCTCATAGTTTCTAAACATGAAAGCAAAGAGAAGAGGTGAGGATGCAGATATGGATAGATGCATGTGTCTATATCCAGAATCATACTAAAGGACATTAGCATATATTTGCTCCTATTCACAAAAACTGTGAAGACCATTCCTTGTAGTATCTTGGTAATAGCTAAAGACTAGCAAGATAGTAAGTAATTCATATAGAAGTAAACAGGTCAAAGGAATTGTAGTATATATAATGGAATGTCATGATCTATTTTTTAAAGTAGTATGTTTGCATGTGCTGATAATGAGTACACTCCAGAATATATTGGAAAGTGACAAACTGTAGAACACAGTATATACATAATCTACCTCTGTAAAAGGACATAGAAGAGAGAGGGAGGGGAAGATTTTATGCATGCACAAATGCAGTAATGGAGTTTGCTTCTGGGATTAGGAAAGTGGGACAGGAGTTTGGAAGATAAAAAAAAAATCAATAACTTAAGTTTCTTTCTCTCTCTCTCTCTTTTACGCTCTGATTTTTTTTTAAATGTGTATCTATGACCCTTCACATGAAAATTTGATTTTTGAAAAATTGTTTACATTTTTCCCAATGATTACTGTCTAAGAAATTATCCTAATGAAATAAATTGAGCTACAGAGAAACATGTACATTCAAGGATATTCATCTCATTATTATTTGTAAAATAAGAAATTGATTAAATGAAAGATTACAAAGAATTATCTGAAATTATCTAAAAGTTACTATAGCTATGAAAACATTTAAAATCGTGCTTTAGAAGGATACTCGAAATGTGGAGACGTAAAAGGAGATTTTGAAAACAATGCACACACATACAGAAAAATAGATATATACATACATGCATGAAACAATATGCTATAACGTACTTACTGGATGACAAGATTTTGGGTGATTTTAATTTTCTTTTTTACACATTTTTTGTGTTACTCAGATTTTCTGCAATGAATGTATTACTGTATCAGAAAAATAGTCACTTAAAAGGCATACTTAAAATATTAATTAGAATATGATTTTTTAATGTGTAGAATTTAAAACTTTTATTTTTACAACTCAATACTAGATTAAAATATGGTTTCTCTTTAGTTTATTAGGAAGCTTAAATCTGTACTAACTAAACTTTTGGCCCTTCTTACTGTTATTGTAAATATTAATGCTTAATATTTTAAAGAGCTCCTATAGGAAAAATTAAGTATCGTGGGAGGTACATTAAAGCCTTTCTTCTGTTTAAAAAAAATCACAGAACCTCCAGGATATACAAAAACAACTGTTTTTTTTTTTTTTTTTAAGGTAAACATTGATACCATAGCCTAGATTTTTTTTAATTGGCCCACTCACCTGAACAGATGCTTTTCAAAAGAAGGCATATGCAGCCAACAAGTATATGAAATAATATTCCACATTATTATTAGAGAAATCCAAATCAAAACCACAATAAGATACCATTGCACACCAGTCAGAAGGGCTATTATTAAAAAATCAAAAAATAACAAATGCTGGCAAGGCTGCAGAGGAAAGAGAACACTTATACACTGCTGGTGGGAGTGTACATTAGTTCATCTAGCGTGGAAAGCAGTGTGGCCATTCCTCACAGAACTCAAAACAGAATTACCATTCAAACCAGTAATCCCATTATTGGCTATATGCCCAAAGAAATATAATTTTTTCTGTCATAAAGGCATGTGCACACATGTGTGCATTGTAGCACTATTCACAATAGCAAAGACATGAACCTAAATGTCCATCAGTAGTCTGGATTAAGGAAATGTGGTATATATGCACCATGGAATACTATGCAGCCAAAAAAAAGAATGAGATCATGTCCTTTGCAGGGACATAGATGGAGCCTGAGGCCATTATCCTTGGCAAACTAACAAAGGGACAGAAAACCAAATACCACATATTCTCACTTACAAGTGGGAGCTAAATGACAAGAACACACAGAAACAAAGAGGGAGAGAAACACACACTGAGCTCTACTTGAGGGTGGAAGGTGAAAGGAAGGAGAAGAGCATCATAAGAAAATACCCACTGGGTAATATGCTTAGTACCTGGATGACTAAATAACCTGTACATCAAATCCTTGTGACTCAAGTTTACCCATACAACAAACCATCACATGTACATCTGATTCTAAAATAATTTTTTTTTGAGATGGAGTCTTACTGTTACCAGGCCGGAATGCCGTGGTGTGATCTCAGCTCACTGCAACCTCCACCTCCCAGGTTCAAGAGATTCTCCTGTCTCAGCGTCCCAAGTAGCTGGGATTACAGGGGCCCACCACCCCACCCAGCTAAATTTTTGTATGATTAGTAGAGATGGGTTTTCACCATGTTGGCCAGGATGTCTTGATTTCCTGACCTAGTGATCTGCCCGCCTTGGCTTCCCAGAGTGCTGGGATTACAGGCGTGAGCCACCTCAGAAGCCACACCACACATCTGCAACTGTCTGATCTTTGACAAACCTGACAAAAACAACCAATGTGGAAAGCATTCCTTATTTAATAAATGGTGCTAGGAAAATTGGCTTGCCATATGCAGAAAGCTGAAACTGGACCCATTCCTTACACCTTACAAAAGTTAACTTCAGATGGATTAAAGATTTAAACATAAGACCTAACACCATAAAAACCCTAGAAGAAAGCCTAGGCAAAACCATTCAGGACTTAGACATAGGCAAGGACTTCACGACTAAAACACCAGAAGCAATGACAACAAAAGCCAAAATAGACAAATGAGATCTAATTAAAATTAAGAGCTTCTGCACAGCAAAAGAAACAATCATTAGAGTGAACCAGCAACCAAGAGAATGGGAAGAAGATTTTGCAATCTACCCATCTGACAAAGGGCTAATATCCAGAATCTACAAAGAACTAAAACAAATTTACAAGAATAAAACGTATGTTGAACCAGCCTTGCATCCCTGGGATGAAGGCTACTTGGTCGTGATGGATAAGTTTCTTGATGTGCTGTTGCAATCTGTTTGCCAGTATTTTATTGAAGGTTTTTGCATCGATGTTCATCATGGATATTGGCCTGAAGTTTTCTTTTTCAGTTGAGTCTCAGCCTAGTATTGGTATCAGGATGATGTTGGTCTCATAAAATGAGTTAGGGAGGATTCCCTCCTTTTGTATTGTTTGATACAGTTTCAGAAGGAATGGAACCAGCTCCTCGTTGTACGTCTGGTAGAATTTGGCTGTGAACCCAACTGGACCTGGACTTTTTTTGGTTGGTAGGCTATTGATTGCTGCCTCAACTTCAGCCCTTGTTATTGGTCTATTCAGAGTTTCAACTTCCTCCTGGTTTAGTTTTGGTAGAGTACAAGTGTCTAAGAATTTATCCATTTCTTCCTGGTTTACTGGTTTATGTGAGTAGAGCTGTTTGTAGTATTCTCTGATGGTAGTTTGTATTTCTGTGAGATCAGTGGTGATATCCCCTTTATCATTTTTTATTGCATCTATTTGATTCTTCTCCCTTTTCTTTTTTATTAATCTGGCTAGTGGTCTATTTTGTTGATCTTTTCAAAAAACTAGTTCCTATATTTATTGATTTTTTGAAGAGTTTTTGTGTCTCTATCTCCTACAGTTCTGCTCTGATCTTAGTTATCTCTTGTCTTCAGCTAGCTTTTGAGATTTTTTAAATCTTGCTTGTCTAGTTCTTTCAATTTTAATGATAAGGTGTCGATTTTAGATCTTTCCTCTCTTCTCTGGTGGGTATTTATTGCTATAAATTTCACTCTCAATACTGCTTTAAAGGTGTCCCATAGATTCTGGTAAATTGTGTCTTCATTCTGGTTGGTTTCAAAGAACATCTTTATTTCTGCCTCCATTTCATTGTTTATCCAGTCAACATACAGAAGCAACTTGTTCAGTTTCCAAGTGGTTATGTGGGTTTGAGTGTGTTTCTTGATCCTGAGTTCTAGTCTGATTGCACTGTGGTCTGATAGTTTGTTATGATTTCTGTTCTTTTGCATTTGCTGAGGAGGGATTTACTTCCAATGATGTGGTCAATTTTAGAGTAAGTGAAATGTGGTGCTGCAAAAAATGTATATTCTGTGGATTTGGGGTGGAGAGTTCTGTATATGTCTATTAGATCCATTTGGTCCAGCTCTGCATTCAAGTCCTGGATATCCTTGTTAATTTTCTGTCTCGTTGATCTGTCTAATATTGACAGTGGAGTATTGAAGTCTCCATAAATGTAATCCATCACATAAACGGAACCAAAGACAAAAACCACATGATTATCTGAATAGATGCAGAGAAGGCCTTAGATAAAATTCAATAGCCCTTCATGCTACAAACTCTCAATAAACTAGGTATTGATTGAACGTATCATAAAATGATAAAAGCTATATATGACAAACCTACAGCCAATATCATACTGAATGGGCAAAAGCTGGAAGAATTCCCTTTGAAATCAGGCATTAGACAAGGATGCCCCCTCTTACCACTGCTATTCAACATAGTGTTGGAAGTTCTAGACAGAGCAATCAGGCAAGAAAAAGAAATAAAGGGTTTGCAATTAGGAAAGGAGGAAGTCAAACTGTCTCTATTTGCAGATGACATGATTGTATATCTAGAAGACCCCATCGTCTCAGCCCCAAATCTCCTGAAACTGATAAGCAACTTCAGCAAAGTCTCAGGATACAAAATCAATGTGCAAAAATCACAAGCATTCCTTTATACCAATAACAGACAAACAGCCAAATCAAGTGCGAATACTCATTCACAATTGCTACAAAGAGAATAAAATACCTAGGAATACAACTAACAAAGGATGTAAAGGACCTCTTCAAGGAGAACTACAAACCACTGCTCAAAGAAATAAGAGAGGACACAAACAAATGGAGAGACATTCCATGCTGATGGTTGGGAAGAATCAATATCGTGAAAATGGCCATACTGCCCAAAGCAATCTATAGATTCAATGCTATCCCCATCAAGCTACCAATGACCTTCACAGAACTGGAAAAAACCACTTTAAACTTCATATGGAATCATAAGAGACCCCACATAGCCAAGACAATCCTAAGCAAAAAGAACAAAGCCAGAGGCATCACACTGCTAGACTTCAAACTATACTACAAGGCTACAGTAATCAAAACAGCATGGTACTGGTACCAAAACAGAGACATAGAACAATGGAACAGAACAGAGACCCCAGAAGCACCACACATCTACAACCATCTGATCTTTGACAAACCCAGCAAAAACAAGCAATGGGGAAAGGACTCCATGTTTAATAAATGGTGTTGGGAAAACTGGCTAGCAATGTGCAGAAAGCAGAAACTGGACCCCTACCTGTCACCTTACACTAAAATTAACTCCAGATGGATCAAAGATTTAAACATAACACCTAACACCATAAAAACACTAGAAGAAAATGTAGGCAAAACCATCCAGGACGTAGGCATAGGCAAGGACTTCATGACTAAAACACCAAAAGCAATGGCAATAAAAGCCAGGATAGACAAATGGGATCTAATTAAACTCCAGACCTTCTGTACAGCAAAAGAAACCATCACTACAGTGAATCGGCAACCGACAGAGTGGTAAAAAATTTTTGCAATCTACCCATCTGACAAAGGGCTAATATCCAGAATCTACAAAGAACTAAAACAGATATACAAGAAAAAAAACAAACAACCCCATTCAAAAGTGGGCAAAGGATATGAACAGACACTTTTCAAAAGAGGACATATATGAGGCCAACAAACATAGGAAAAAATGCTCATCATCACTGGTCATTAGAGAAATGCAAATCAAAACCACACTGAGATATCATCTCACACCAGTTGGAATGGCGTTCATTAAAAAATTGGGTGACGACAGATGCTGGAGAGAATGTGGAGAAATAGGAACACTCTTACACAGTTGGTGGGAGTGTAAATTAGTTCAACCACTGTGGAAGACGGTGTGGCGATTTCTCGAGGATCTAGAAATAAAAATTCCATTTGACCCAGCAATCCCACTATTGGGTATATACCCAAAGAACTATAAATCACTATACTATAAAGACACATGTTCACTGCAGCCCTGTGTACAATAGCAAAGACCTGGAACCAACTCAAATGCCCATCAATGATAGACTGGACAAAGAAAATGTGGTACATATACACCATGGAATACTACGCAGCCATAAAAAACGATGAGTTCATGTCCTTTGTAGGGACTTGGATGAATCTGGAAACCATCATTCTCAGCAAACTGACCCAAGAACTGAAAGCCAAGCACCGTATGTTCTCACTCGTAGGTGGATGTTGAACAAAGAGACCACGTGAACTCAGGGAGAGGAGCATCACACACAGGGGACAGTTGGGGGGGTAGGGAAGAGACAATGGGGGGTGGGGAGGGAGGGGAGGGTAAAGATGGATAACATGGGGAGAAATGCCAGATATAGTATGCACCTAAAGTAAAATAAATAATTTTAAAAAAGAATAAAACAACCCCATTAAAAAGTGGGCAAAGGATGTGAACAAACACTTCTCAAAAGAAGAATTTATGCAGCCAACAAACATATGAAAAATGCTCATCATCACTGGTCATTAGAGAAATGCAAATCAAAACCACACTGAGATACCATCTCACACCTGTTAGAATGGCCATGATTAAAAGCTCAGGAGACAACAGATGCTAGAGAGGATGTGAAGAAACAGGAACGCTTTTACACTGTTGGTTGGAGTGCAAATTAGTTCAGCAATTGTGGAAGACAGTGTGGTGATTCCTCAAGGATCTAGAAATCGAAATACCATTTGACCCAGCAATCCCATTACTGGATATGTACCCAAAGTATTATAAATCATTCTATTTTAAAGACACAGACACATGTATGTTCATTGCAGCACTATCCACAATAGCAAAGACTTGGAACCAACCTAAATGCCCATCAATGATAGACTGGATAAACAAAATGTGGCACATATAGAGCATAGAGTACTAAGCAGCCATAAAAAAGGATTAGTTCATGTCCTTTGCAAGGACATGGATGAAGCTAGAAACCATCATTCTCAGCAAACTAACACAAGAACAGAAAACCAAATACCACATGTTCTCCCTCATTAGTGGGTGTTGAACAATGAGAACACATGGACACAGAGAGGGGAACATAACATACTGGGGTCTGTTGGGGGCATGGGGAGCTAGGGGAGGGATAGCAGGGGGTGGGGGGATTGTGGAGGGATAACATTAGGAGAAATACCTAATGTAGGTGACGGGATATGGGTGCAGCAAACCACCATGGCACATGTATACCTGTGTAACAATCTTGCACAATCTGCACATGTATCCTAGTATAATCAAAAAAATTAAAAGAAAAAAAGTTGGACCACTCAATGATAGACTTGTCCCAGTGTCAAATTGGAAACACAGATGCATTCAAAAAATCATGAAAAGCAATGTACGTTTCACTGAACACTGAAGACAATGAAGCATGAATTACACTATACAACACATGGTACAATTCTTTCCCAAATGCTCTCTTCAAATGTCTGCACCAACTCTGTCCTCTCCTAGGCATCTTTATAGAGTTCCGCTTCTCCACGCCAGGATCTCTGCCTAAGCTCCTCCAATCTTTTCTTTCCTTTCAGATCATCCGTCTCCTCTCAGCTCCAGAAATATCCATCCCATTTCTATATGCAGATAATTTTGGTCTTGTAGGAGTCTTTCAGTTCTCCACTTTTCCTCCCACAGTTTACTCATCTATAAAAATGCAGATTTTTTTTTAGATGGAGTCTCGCTCTGTCGCTCAGGCTAAAGTGCAATGGCATAATCATGGCTCACTGCAACCTCCACCTCCTGTGTTCAAGTGATTCTCCTGCCTCAGCCTCCCCAGTACCTGGAATTACAGGTGCCTGACACCATGCCCAGCTAATTTTTGTATTTCTAGTATAGACAGGGTTTCTCCATGTTGGTCAAGCTGGTCTCAAACTCCTGACCTCAGGTGATCCACCCACCTTGGTCTCCCAAGTGCTAGGATTACAGGCATAAGCCACCATGCCCAGCTAAAAATGTGAATGTTAATGCCAGCCTCTGATAGTTTAGGACAACTAGGACAATACCTGTCATATGGTTTATATCCAGTGCATATTCATTTTCTTCTTCCATTTTAACAGTTCTGTTGAAGCTCTGTCAGCCTCTTCTCAATCATTTTTAGTCAAAATATAAGATGTTGCATTAAAAGCATTTCTACCTCATCCTCCTCTCTGAATCAAAGTGCAGACAAGAAGAACAGCAAATAAAATTCTAATTTCAATAGAAATAGGAAATAGCCACAACAGTACCCCACAAGTCTGAAGAGTAGCTATCAGATGGTGAAATTTTAAGTGAGGAAAACGTAGTATAGTCACAAACTTTCAACATCACATGTGTCTTGCATGCCAAGACTTTTATTAGAAGTTGTATTATCTTTTTCCTCTGGAAAGACATTAGGAAAATTTCAAAAATGAACTGGCTTCAACAGTGCAAAATGCCAGAAAAGGTAAGATTGAGAGAAAAACTTCACACATGTTTCATATGAAAGAAACATGTACAAAATCCTTAAATAAAGAAGGCATGATGCACAAATTTAATACCAAGTCAAGATGCCATGCATATTTAAAAACAGTAGAAAAGGAAATCTACATATTTATAGCCAATTGATCTTCAATAAAGCTGTCAAGAACATACATTGAGGAAAGGACGCACTAGTCAATAAATTGTGCTGGGGAAATTGGATAACTATATGCAGATGAATGACCCCTATTGCTCACCAGCACAAAAATCAACTTAAGATGGATTAAAGACTTAAATATAAGACCTGAAACTATAAAACTACTAAAATAAAACATAGAGAAGATTCTTGGAGACATTGATCCAGGCAAAGATTTTATGCCTAAGACCTCAAAATCATGGGCAACAAAACCAGAAATAGACAAATAGCACTTAGTTAAACTAAAAGAATTCTACACAGCAAAAGAAAATCAACAGAGTGAAGAGAAAGTGGTGTTTGATTACATTATTTATTCTTTGTTATATACACAAAGAACTGCATGCATTTATTGAGCAATAAGAAGATGTATTTCATGTGCCTTGTTTTTAACTGAGTAATAACTGGAAGTATTAATAAACTAGTTTAAATGGTTAAAAAAAAAAAAGGTGAGCAAAGCATCTGAGTAGACACATCTCCAAAAAAGATATACAGATGAGCACTAAGCTCATCAAAAGATGCTCAACATCGTTAGCCATCAGGGAACTTTACATCAAACCTACAGTGAGATCCCACTTCACATCCTCTAATGGTTATAATTAAGAAAAGGACTCTGAGTGCAGTGGCTCACGCCTGTAATCCCAGCACTTTGGGAGGCTGAGGTGGGTGGATCACAAGGTCAGGAGTTCAAGACCATTCTGACCAACATAGTGAAACCCCATATCTACTAAAAATACCAAAAATTAGCCGGATGTAGTGGTGTGCGCCTGTAATCCCAGCTACTTGGGAGGCTGAGACAGGAGAATCAGGAGGCAGAGGTTACAGTGAGCTGAAATCATGCCATCGCTCCCCAGCCTGGGCAAAAGTGCAAACGTCTGTGAGAAAGACAGAGAAAGAGGAAGAGGAAGAGAAAGGAAGGAAGGAAGGGAGAGAGGGAGGGAAAGAAGGAGGGAGGGAAGGAAGGAAGGAGGGTGGGAAGGAAGGAAGGAGCGAAGGAAGGAAGAAAGGAAAGGAGGGAAGGAAAGGAGGGAGGAAGGGAAGGAAAGGAGGGAAGGAAGGAGGGAAGAGAGGGAGGGAAAAGAAAGCAAGCTCTAAACAGAAAGAAAAGGAGAGAGAAAGAAAAAAGAGAAAGGAGGGAGGAAGGGAGAAAGCAGGAAAGGAAAGGAAGAAAGAAGAAAGAAAGGAAAGAAAGAAAGAAGAGAGAGACAATGAGCTTTGGGCAGAGTGCAGTGAAGTTGGAACCTTCATACTCTGTTGATGGAATGCAAAAATGGTGCCATCACTTTGGAAAACAGCCTGTCATTTCAGGAGGTTCTATGTGGACATAGAGTTTCCATATGACCCAACAATGCTACTCCTAGGAATATACTCAAGAAAAGTAAAAGATATGTCCACACAAAAGCGCGTACATGAATATTCAAGGCTACATTATGTATAATAATTAAAAATTGCAACAGCTCAAAAGTGCATCAACTGATGAATGGCTGAATGACATGTGGTGTATCCAGACAATGGAATGTAATTAGGCAATAAATATAAACAAGATGCTGATTCATGCTACGATGTGTATGAATGTTGCATACATTATGCTAAGTAATGCTGAAAGGAGCCAGTCACAAAGAACCACAGATTCTATGCATCCATATATACAAAATATCTGAGATAGGTAAATCTATAGAAACAAAATGTAGATTAGCGATTTCCTAGGGCTGGGGTGCTGGAAGGATTGAGGGGGTGACAGCTTGGAGTGTTCTGTATCTTTTGGGGGTAATGAAAATGTTGTGAAACTGATTGTGGAGATGGTTACAGAACTCTGTGAATGTACTTAAATCCAACTAACTGTCTATTTTAAGTGGGTGAATTGTATGATATATGAATTGTATTTCAATAAAGCTGTTAAAAATAAACGATTTCAGTTATTCAAGATCTCAGGGACTCTAAGTATGAATGAGGCTTCTTTGGAGGAAAAAAATATAAGATGCTGACAAAATCTCTCAGTCCAGCTCTGTGTTGTTCTGGCATCCTGATAACAAAACCCCTCCAGATCTGACTTTCTGTAATAGTTTGGTGCCCTCAGGAATCAACATGTCATTCCCAGGTCAGCGTGGAGGCAGGAAAGTGCAGGAGCTGCTGTGCCAAGCCACCTCCTTTGCAGAATTATCATTTCACTGCGCTCACACCATTCTGGGAAGTGCTTTCACATCTTCTGCGTTGCCCAGCCATGCAGCCCTTTCAGTGCCTTCTCATTGGCAACCTTAGGAGACCCTATGCAGAGAACCCAATTCCACTGTGTCCAAACACCTGCCCCACAGAAACTCTGAGACCATCGAATGAGTGCTGTTTTAAGCAACTGAATTTGTGACAATGTGCTACACAACAGTAAAATCTAGCAGAGTATTTTCTCTTGGAAATACTGATTGAAGCTCTTTAGATTCTTTGTATGTTCCCTCGACTTTCCAATTTGTCGCTGAAGCCTCGGCTCGGGTCACAACCATCCAAGGCCTCCAGAGTCAGTTCGTCTGCCAAGTGTGTTGGTGCTGGCAAGGAGTTCTGCTACAGCCTGGGCATCTAACAACACTCAACACATTTCTTCAGTTCCTCTGCAGAGATGAAATTAGGGCTCTATCTCAGGCCAAGAAAATAATTTCCCACCTGTACATAATAAAGGCTGGGCTTGTACATTCAACTACACGGTGTTAGGAGATAACCCCAGGCTACATTAACTTAATAAAGTAAATATAGAATGTGGGAAACAAATCAGGGAGTAATTTTGGCAGCCTAAAATCTTGAATTGTGCATGCTGGCTTTTCCCGTATTTAAATGACATAGAAAGCAACTTCTTAAAAAGATATCACTGTCCAAAAAAAATTATCAAAAGAATTTTTAATCTCATTACATGATTTATACTTCAGAGCTGCTCATTTTGAGAAGGTCAAAAGGGAAGAGCTACAAAAGAATTTTATTTTCAGTTGTATTTATTTTATTTAACTTTTAAAGTTCAAAGCCATAAAAGAATTTTACCACCTGAATGTCCTTTGCTCCTCTTCCATGCGGTGAAAAATGAAAATTAGAACACTTTAGCTGTACTTAAATTCTCCTACATTCTTGTTGAAGTACTTCAAATCCCAACAGTTTTTTAGCTTATCCTTTTGCTTGATCAGTTTTATTGATATAGAATAGTTATACACATTTATGGGGTGCCTGTGATATGTTAATACATGTATACAATATGTAATGATAAAATCACAGTAATTGGGTAATAAAATCCGGGTCAACATTTATCTTTTCTTTGTATTGAAATACTCTAGTTTTTCTCATCTAGCTACTTTGAAATATACAATAAATTATTATTAACTATTATCTCCCTACTATACTATCCAATGCCAGAACTGATTCTCTTCTAACTGTATTTTTGTGCCCATTAACTATCTTTATCTTCCCTCCCTTACTCTTTTTAAAAATCAATTTGTTAAGAAACAACACTTTATTTCTGCAAATATTTTAGTTCCTTACAATACTTCAAAATCAGTATTAGGTCTAGATTTGTTAATTAGTGTGTATAAGAAGACAGTATACATTCCCCAGTCTGTTGTATTGAATACACAACTCTGGAGATAGCAGTAGAATAACCAAAGACAAAGATTGAATTCTAACATTTTAAGGCGGCAGCATAATAAGTTAATTAGTAGGTATCAAGCTCCTATAGGGTACAACACTGTGCCATAAATATATAGGCATGTTTCCAATTATGTGGGACAGTTTCTAGTCTTAAATATTAATTTAAGGTTGACAAAGCAATACAGAAGACAGGTTAATGGAGGTGAACAAAAGAAACTTGGACTTCATGCTTTGTATATATTTATGAAGAGACCTTGGATCTAAATTAAACTGTTTGTCATTGAAATGAACAATAATTTTAAAACAAAGCATATAGTTAATAAATTAACATAAGCTCAAGGGCCAAATGTCTTTCTGCATCAGTACAGAAAACATTAACCAGGGAGCCTGAATAAGTTATTTTTTCTCCAAGATGTTTTCTCAAGCCCAGAAAGTAGTATGTAAATCCTCTGAAACACTTAAGTACAAAGTATTCAAGGAATTTGCTATGTCCCAAAGAGGGGATCTGTGGAACACTGTTTTGGAATGGTGGATTCCATGGTCAAACAAGTGAGGATAACTCTTAACGGTTCATAATACATACACACTGGCATTTTAAAGATGCTCAGTGGTCCTGGATAGCAGATCTTTGTAGCTTTAACACAGTATTTTCAAATGTAGAAATATATTTGAAAGGTTTCTAGAACACTTTTTTTTTAAGACAGGGTCTTGCTTTGTTGCCCAGGCTAAAGTGCAGTGGCACACCCACGGCTCACTGCAGCCTCATCCTCCTGGGCTCAAGTGATCCTCTTGCCTCAGCCTCCCAATTAGCTGTGACTACAGGCATATGCCACCATATTCAGCTAATTTTTTAATGACTACTTGTAGAGACAAGGTCTGGCTATGCTGCCCAGGCTGGCCTCACACTCCTGGGGTCAAGCAATCCTCCTACCTTGGCCTCCCAAAGTGCTAGGATTACATGCATGAGCCACCATGCCTGGCTTAGAACACTACCAAAGGCACATTTATTAACATGTCTCAGAACAATTTTCTGCAGAACAGTGTCCCACAGGACATGTACAGTCAATAGTGGAGTGTAGAAAGAGCCCTGAATAAGTTTTAGTCTCAAATAGTGTAAATCTACAACTATTTTCTCACTAAATTATCAAATACACATATATATGGAAGAGGAAGGAGAGAAGAAGAATTCTTATAAGAGAAAAATGAAGATAAGAATTCAGACAACAAAAACTAAAACTGACAAACTATTTTGGTATCTGGAAAGAATTAATAATACTACAGCCAGTTCAGAACACAGCCCAACTTTGAATACTGCAATAGAAACCATCCGGATAATATGTTTCATATCTTTTCCACCATTGTTCCAAAACTCAGACACTTACAGACTCTTCCACCATGAGATCTAACAAGTGTGCACTCCTACCTGTAGGTACCATGGTGCATGGTGGATTCCGTATCATTTTCTTCACTCTTGCTCGCTCTCTTAGCCCCTTCATCCACCCACTCTTCGCATCCTTCCAGAAAAAATGTCATGATTTAGCAAGGAACCCTGTCTTGGTAGCAAAGTTCATATTCAAGTTGTATAGCCGAAGTGAAATTCTGAAGGCAGTAAAAAAAAAGGAATCCTAGTATAACTGCATAGAAATTAGAGTTTTGTGTATCCTATCAGAGTTTTTACAAACCAGAGAACTGGATAATGCTGCTTCCATTGATAAGAAGAAAAATCTGGCTGGAAACTAGAGAACTGACCAGGACCTGTAAGTTTCAATCTGCTTTACTGTTATAAATCAAAGGAGGAAATAAAGTACCCAACAATCCAGCAAAGAGCAAGACAAAAAATCATTTGCTCGCACATTTGTTTATAAATACTGAGTGAGAAAAGATCCCTTCATTTGAGCATGAATAAAGCAACATGGGAGAAAAGGGAAAACCTGTGGATTAAGCAAAAAAGAACAAGTGAAAAACTTTTTGGTAGCCCTATAGAATGTGGGATTATATATTCATTAATAAACAAGAAATAAATGTCATAACTGTCTAGGAATAAAAAAAAATCAGATTTTTTAAAGAGCTAAAAGAAAAAGAATACAAGGATAATCAAAATTAAATAAAAGTAAAAAGCAAAACTCAGGTTGCAAACAGCCAAAACAATGATATAGAGAATAGTTATCCCAAACACAAAAGGAAAAGAAGGTGAGTGTAATGAGGGGGAAACGCAATATATTTTAATTGCAGACATAGCCAAACCAATGAACAGAAGGTAGAGGAGAGAGCCTCCTTCTTCCTGATGTCCCCTGCAAGGACAAGCTCCATTCACAGAACTCCCCTGGCCTCTGGGGTCCCTACTCCTTCCCAGACGTAAGGGACAGTAAATTCGTTTCAGAGTGGTATTATCATTTAATGCTTTGGGCCGGGGGACTCTGAGAAACAGGTAAGGATTTGAATCCAGGAACTAAAGCAACAAGATGGACAGGCCAAACTGAGCCAGGGAACACAGCTTCATATTTGGACTTTAAACAGTCCTAGCAGTGTGTCGAGAGCTTCCTGAGCCATGGGTCTGACTTTTTACAGCCATTGATATGGATTGGCTGTACTCCCACTCAAATATCATCTTCAATTGTAGCTCTAATAATCCCCATGTGTCATGGAAGGACCTAGTGGGAGGTAATTGAATCATGGGGGTGGGTTTTTCCCATGCTATTATCGTGATAGTAAATAAGTCTCACAAGATGTGATGGTTTTGTAAAGCGCAGTTCCCCTGCATACACGCTCTTGCCTGCCACCATGTCAGATGTGCCTTTGCTCTTCCTTTGCCTTCTACCATGATTGTGAGGCCTCCCCAGCCATGTGGAACTGTGAGTCCATTAAGCCTCCTTTTCTTTATAAGTTACCCAGTCTCAGGTATGTCTTTATTAGCAGCATGAGAAAAGACTAATACAGCCACGACTTCGGATTTTATTCTATCTTTAGCACAGTACTGTGAAGTTTTGCATTTTATGATCACTGAATCTTAAGACAGCTTCATCTAGACAGTGGCTACGTTACTGAGGCAGGGCTGCATTTGCCAGACCATAGACAACTCACGGTTTTGACCTGCCTTATGCACTACCAAAGTCCTTCCCCATGGGTAGGCTCTAGAAGCAACGTGGGTTACAGCACAGGTGCTGGGCACAATGAGGCTTTACAGATGTTGGCCACCAGTCATCAAAAAAGCAAACACTACTGCACAGGTCAGAATACCAAGGCCAGCCATGATGGTGTCAACTAGACCTCAGGGAGCCTTAGTGTGGAGGCTTGAAATTCACAGGGGCCATTTGGCATTGCAAGTTTGGCAATACAGTTTGCCTTTATTATGAGTCCCAATGAAGAATTAGATATTTTAGATGTAGGTAGGCAGAAAAATATTATTTTAAGGCAGTTGGGTTCTACACATCCTAGAAAACATTACTAATGTTCTGAGTTGAAAATATTAATGTTAGATTTGGGAGGATAGGGATCTCCTGAATAGCTGAGTGAGGACTTCATTGTAACAGAGAAAAAGATGGACAGCATCACAATTTCTTATACAAAACAAGAATAACCTAGCTTTAAAAAAATTAGAAATGATAAATGAATAAATAGCACCTGTGGACATACATACAAAATCTTAAGAAAAATATTAGAAAATAAATGAAAACTTTTTTTTCCATGAATGTCTATATACTCAGATTCTGCATAATGATATTTTGGTCAATGATAGACCACTTATACGATGGTGGTCCCATAAGATTATACTGTATTTTTACTGGTCCTTTTTATGCTTAATATTTAGATACACAAATACTTACTGTTGTGTTCACAATTGCCTACAGTACTCAGTAAAGTAACCTGCTGTACAAGTTTGTAGCCTAGAGCAACAGGCTATTCTATCTAGCCTAGGCGTGCAGTAGACTGTAACATCTAGGTTTTTATTAAGTTCACTCTGTGATATTCGCACAACAACGAGATTTCCTAGCCATGTTTCTTAGGATATATCCAGGCCATTAAGTGATGCATGCTTGTGTGTGTGTGTGTGTGTGTGTGTGTGTGTGTGTGTGTATGTGTGTATGTGTGTATACACACATATATATGTAAATATATTTTAAAATTATGTAAGTATATAACATAATATATGTAATGTATAAAAATCATATATAATATATACACACAGCATGGTCACACAGACTATTCTCATAATTCAAAGAAGGTGTGGTAATAGAAAATCTAATATAATTAAACATGTGAGTGAAGGAAAATAATAAAAGCAATCCAATGGATGCTGAAAAGCAATGGATAAAAGTCAAGATTCATTTATACTTTTTAAAATAAATACTTTAAGTAAATTGGAATTAAAACAATTTCTTTAAAAGATAAGTAATATCTGTCTGAAGGCCTTTCAATAAAGATAGTGAAGAGAATTCACGTGGAAATCTTGCTTCCCCCAAAATTTATAGCAATGGTAAAAAAGAATATATTTTAAAAATTAAAATTGTATAGTTGCCCTCAAAAACACATCTGGACCAAAACCAATAGCACCAAGTTTTAACTGGGGGCTAAGATTGAGGGTCAGCTGGTTTCAGGACCCAACAGTGGTACTGGTTACCTGGAGTTCATCTCCTGCTGAGAGCAAGGACCAGAAGTGCTTCTTATAGACAAATCTGTGCAGAAGAATTCCAAATAATTTATGTAGACATTCTACCCTCAAGTAGGGAGAATATAATTCCCCTGCTCCTTAAGTAAGGGCTGAACATAGTGACTTCCTTCCAAAAGCACCATATGGAAAGAGGGAAAGAAAGGGCTGGGCACAGTGGTTCATGCCTGCAATCCCAGCACTGTGGGAGGCCAAGAAATGCAGATCCCCTGAGGTCAGGAGTTTAAGACCAGCCTGGCCAACATGGCGAAACCCTGTCTCTACTAAAAAAACACAAAAATAAAGTAGCCAGGCGTAGTGACCTGCATCTGTAATCCCAGCTACTTGGGAGACTGAGCCAGGAGAATCGCTTGAACACAAGAGGAGAGGTTGCAATGAGCCAAGATCATGCCACTGCTCTCCAGCCTAAGTGACAGAGCGAGATTCTGTCTAAAAGAAAGGAGGAAAAAGGGGGAGGAAAAAAGGAATAACCTTACAGTGAAAAGGCCTGATAAACAGGACCTCAGCCAGGTGACAGAGGTAAATATTAGCAGTTACAGTGACAAGCTGTGTTGATAGTACGTGTTCTTGACATAATGGGAGAGAAATGCCTCTTTACTTCTATAGTCTTCCTCCACAAAACTCATAACCCAGTTCAATCACAAGAAAAACAGCAAACAATCCCAGTCCAGTGGTGTTCTACAAAACAATTGACCAGTCCTCCTCAAAACTGTCAGTCATCAAAAATAAGGAAAGTCTGAGGGACTGTCATATCCAACAAGAGTCTAAGAAGACAAGACTAAATATAATGTGGTATTCCAATGGGATCCTGGAAAAGAAAGGGGACGTATAGATCAAACAACAACAAAACAACTAAGGAAATCTAATAAACTATGGATTTTAGTTAACAATGTAGCAATACCATTTCATTAATTATGAGAAATACATCATACATGTCAGTACCAGGAGAAACTGGGTATGAGGTATGTGGGAACTCCCTGTATTATTGTTGCAAGTTTTCTATAAACCTAAAACTATTCTAAAATTAAGGTTTTTTTTAAACAAAATGTCACCACAGTTTGAGACAAGCTGGATGACCAAATGATTTTTTAAAAAGTGGTCTTTCTGGCTGGGCGCGGTGGCTCAAGCCTGTAATCCCAGCACTTTGGGAGGCCAAGGCGGGTGGATCATGAGGTCAAGAGATCGAGACCATCCCGGTCAACATGGTGAAACCCCGTCTCTACTAAAAATACAAAAAATTAGCTGGGCATGGTGGCGCGTGCCTGTAATCCCAGCTACTCAGGAGGCTGAGGCAGGAGAATTGCCTGAACCCAGGAGGCGGAGGTTGCAGTGAGCCGAGATCGCGCCATTGCACTCCAGCCTGGGTAACAAGAGTGAAACTCTGTCTCAAAAAAAAAAAAAAGTAGTCTTTCCATCTCCCCCAACACACTGGCATTATTTCCAGGAAATTAGCAAATTAAGTGTAAAGATTGAAATTTACTAGGATAAAATATACAGAGAAATTTGTAAAACATGGGAAAACGTTTTCAAAGAATAACACCAAAAATAATTAAAATATGAATATGTGAAATAGGCATAAGTTTGACCATATAAGAACTTATACTAATGTATATGTCAAATTGCAATGAACAAATTGAACATATTTATCATATAAATGACAGCGTTTCTTTAATATACAATGAGCTCTTATGAATCAGTATTTTTAAAAAGACACATCCAAATAGAAAAGTGGGCAGATATCAAAACACAAATACACTACTTACTGAAGGAGAAAAGCAACTGACGACTAAGGATAGTTGTAAAGATTAACATTATAAACTTAAAAAATGTAATAGGGACAGGAGTAAAAAGTTTTCCACTTATTTTAGCAAGGATAAAAAGAGTGATAATAAGCCGGGCATAGTGGTGTGCACCTGCAGTCCCAGCTACTCTGAGGCTGAGATGAAAGATCACTTGAGCACAGGAGTTCAAGACTGCAGTGTGCTATGATCATGCCTGTGAATAGCCACTGCACTCCAGTCTGGACAACATAGTAAGACCCCCCATCTCTAAGAATAATAGTAAAAATAATAATACCCACCAAGGAAATCATCATTCTCATACACTGATGGTATCAACTTAACGTAAAACATTATTTCTAGCTTTAGTTAGTGCAGTTACATGACTAAATCAAGTTACAGAACTATGTTCTATATCCAATGCTTAACACTTTTCAAACATTTATTAAAATCTGTTAGAGAAAGCCACTACTGAGGTTTTAACTAGTTTCCTTTAACTAACGGGGCTGTCTCTGGTTACAGAAGATATTTGTTCTCTAGGTATGCTGCTCATCAAATACAAAATAAATTAACATTTGTACTGTATTCAGTACAATTGTTATTTGTATTTGGAAGTTTTCATACTTCCAAAACTATGGTGGGCTTCAGGGTTTTCTTTCGTTTCTGTTATCAAAGTCATTCGCCAGGAAAATAAGTGTCTGACATAGCAGATCTCAAAAATATTGGATGGCTGATGGATGAATGGGTGGGTGGATGGATGAGCGGGTGGATGGATGAATGGGCAGAGGGATTAATGGATGGATGGATTAATGGGTGGATGGATGAACAAATAAGCCAGTGCACCAAACGTGTTTCTTTTAAACCACTATGCTTTTATCCTCATTCAAATTCACTAGCTGTCAATTGTGACATATCATTAGACCATTGATGACTGGAAAATTCTCACCAAAAATAAGCAGCAACAAAGGCAGAAGCAAAGCATTTGGGTTACTTTTATTACAAAAAATAATTTTAACAGTTCTCTTGTCTGAAACTAAATGAAAATTATAACCTAAGAATAAAATTAGCATTAGGCTTTGCATTAAACACTAAATGTCTTGTGATAAAAGCAGTGCAAAAAATTCTTAAACATTAAGGCTCTAAAATTATTTAAGTAGGATTCCAAATAGATTTACATATATCTCTAAATCAATTTACATCTTAATTCACAATATACCTAAATATAATATGACAAGTTTTAATATCTTGAGGAATATTTTATATATTAAGAGAATTTAAAGTTTATCTTAGAAGAAAGAAGCAATACTTTCCAAAATAAACCATAAAAATAGCACAGGCATCCTTTTGATCCTCATGAGTATACTTTATTTGTCCTTGAAAAAAATATATATCCAATGTACCTTTCAGAATGATTTATTAGGCCTTATTTATTAGGCCTTATTGTTATGGTGTTCGATATCGTTCAATACTGAACTACTATACTGATTACCACTCTCCACTCTGTGTTAGTTCTATCATGTGCTTTTATTTACCTCCTGAGGCAAAAACATTTTAATTGGTTTAGAGAAGCTTGAACTCTCTTTTATCAATGACAGATTTCATCAAAATGAAACTAACCCAGCAGCTGTAGTCCCAGGGCAGAAAAACCATCATCTACTTCGGGTTTCTAAGATTTAAGACTTATAAACCAACAATCGAAAAGAAAAAAATAAGGAAAATAAAGCCTCTTTGTAATCTAAGAACTTTATTGTAACCTAAGAGCTTTTACACGCACGTATATACATACAAGCACACACAGATGTGAAGAGCACTCAGATATAATTTTATATAACTTTTAATATGTGTAAAACAGAATGTCTACATAAGTCTTTAACACAGCAAAACTAACAGGTCTACAATTCTAACTTAGGGAAAGTAGATGAAACTAAGTTCTTCTATTTTGCTATGTTAATGGGCTGCTTGCCAAATTATCCACACAGTAAATTTATGGAACACTGCAGTCAATTTTGAAATAATTTACAGTTATAGTAAATCTTGCTAACTGCATAAACTTAGGCAAATGGTGCATTCTTTTAATATATCTATATTTCTCTGAGTATTCATTTCTCAGTGCTCCATTATTTATGAACAATAGCACAAGAAATAATTTGCTTGTTGCACAGAAATCGTATTTATTTAATAGATTTTACTCCCATACTGATTTCACTCTTTCAGAATCTGAAGCTGAGCTGTAATTTGCACAGAGCCAAATATTAATTATAATGTATGTGCAAAATAAATACTAACCACAGTGATAGACAACCCACTTTTGCTGTCACATTAAAAAAAAATACATATTTTATTGTGGTAAAAACACTTAATGTGAGAGGTACCCTCTTAAATATTTAAGTGTATAAGATGGTATTATCAGAAAAATCCCTAAAGATACAGTATTGGCAATGATGTGGAAAAAACTGGAACCCTAGTTCAATGTTGGTGGGAATGCCAAATGGTACAGTAGCTATGAAAAACAGTATGGAAAGTCCTAAAATAATTAGCAATAGAAATATTTTATGATCCAGCAATCTCACCTCTAGATATTTACCCAAAAAAATAAAATCAGGATCATGAAAGGATATTAGCACTCCCAAGTTTATTGCAGCTGTGTTCACAATAGCTAAGATGTGAAAATAATGTCCTTTGGCACATGATTGGCTGTCATTTCTGCCAAGCAAGCTGACAAGAACCAAAAGCCACTAGACATGGAAAAACTCATAGAGATAAAACCAAGCTCTCCCAATCAACCCCTAGCAAGGAGGAACCACTCTCCCTTGCATTGAATTCTAGTGAAATTGGTAATACATATAAATCCAGTGGGTGTGCTGCACATAGGGAAAGTAAAATGGGTTGCTTAAAGTGGAGCTCTCTCTGTCAGGCAGAGCAAAAGCTCTTGAGAAACACAGATGTTAACCTTAAGGTTCTCCCTGAAAAATTAGAGGCTTTTCCAGCTCAGAAAGTTACTCCAAAGATTAAAGTCAACTCATATTATGTAGTTGTATGACAAATAACTATGAATATAGGTATTCACAGATAAATCAATCAGATATCTGTTTCAGACACTTTCAAAAGGACCATGCAGCCAGCAATCATATTTTTATAAAGCTGAGTATCACTGATCATTAGAAAAATGCAAATCAAAACCACAATGAGGTACCATCTTACACTAGTGAGAATGGTCATTATCAAAGTTGAAAAATAAGAGATGCTGGCCATGTTGCAGAGAAAAATGCTTATACACTGTCGATGGGAGTGTAAATTAGTTCAACCATTGTGGAAGACCATGTGGCACTTCCTCAAAGACCCAAAAACAGAAATACCATTCGACCCAGCAATCCCATCACTGAGTATATACCCAAAGGAATATAAATCTATCATAAAGACACATGCATACGTATGTTTAGTGTAGCACTATTCATAACAGCAAAGACATAGAATCAACCTAAATGCCCATCAGTGATAGACTAGATGAAGAAAATGTGGTATTACACATATATACCATGAAATACTATGTAGCCATAAAGAATGAGATCATGCCCTTTGCAGTGACATGGGTGGTATTGGAGGGGCCATTATCTTAAGCAAACTAACACAGGAAGAAAAAAATCTAATACTGCATCTTCTCATGTATAAGTGAGAGCTAAATTATGAGAACATATGGACACAGAGGGGAGCAACACATACTGGGGCCTTTCAGAAGCTGGAGGGTGTGAAGGGGGAGAGGATCAGGAGAAAGAACTAATAGGTACTGTGTTTAATACCTGGGTGATAAGATGATAATCTGTACAAAAACCCTCTATGACACAAGTTTACCTACCCTGCATGTGTAACCCTGAACTTAAAGGTTAAATTTAAAAAATATATCTGTACTATGCTTGCTGTAGACAGTCCTAAATGAATGGATGTATCTGTGTTCCAGTAAAACTTTATTTATGAAAACATCCAGTGGGATGAAATTGTGACTGCCAAAGTAGTTTACTGACCCTAGGTCTGTTTTATAAGTGCTTTTTTCATTATGTTAACAGTGTCTTTGGAAAGGCAAGAGTTTGCTTGACTTAATAGAGTCAATTTTACCAACTTTTAAATTTTAGAGATGTGATTTTATGTCCTTTTCAGAAAAACTTTTCCTAATCAATGCCTCAGTGAACACACATCAAAATTTCCAAGGGCCAGGTTGAAGAGTCTTCCACTGGCCAAAATTGTAACAGTTGGAGCATTAAAAAAAAATAGGTTAATATATGATTGTTGAATAGTCAATGGAATATTAAATTAATAAAAATCTATGAATCCATACTAATCACAAAAAGGAAAACAATCAGAAAAAAATGCATTTTTGCTATTTTTACTGGCTATTAAATCCATTTTTTCCTTTGGAAATTAGAAATCAAAGGAAAAAACTAAATGCTTGTATCTCTGTCTTTCCGATAGGAATTATGTTTCCAAGTAAACAAATAACCCCAGTTCATGAGGGAAAACTCAACAGAAGACTGCCAACTAAAGTAATCCATAAAAGGAAGGAAAAAATTAGAAAAAAAATAGATTATTTTGCAATGTCTCGTGAAATCATGTATTCAAACAACAATTACAAATTGATTTTAAGACCATTATGTTAATATTTGGGAACTGAATGTACATATGATACCAAAGTGCACCACACAGGCTATTTTCTGATGTAGAGGGAAATTCTAATATACAGTGAAGGGACAAAGCTATCATTGCTCTGACATTATGGTCAATTTTTAGTGTCAATGATCACTCTAATATTATGGTCCATTTTTAGTGTCAATGATGGTAGATGACTAGCATGTATTTATAGATAGAATGCAATATGAAATATGCATTACTTATGATGTATTCTATCTAAAGATGTTTAACTAGAACCTAATCAAGACCTTGAAACTAAGTTTCAAGTTACAAAAAATGCAAGATATCAAGTTATAAGTTAAATGACATCATGAGGAAGAAATGAGACAAGGCCCAAAAAGTAAACTATTCAACAAGACAATTAATTGATCAAGTCCCTGTGTTATGAAATTGCTTTTGACCAAAAGAGACTTAAGGGACATGACAATCAGTTGCAATATAGGACCCTGGATTCAGTAATGTTTGCACAAATGAACTGTGAGGGACATTTGGAGAATAACTAGAAGAAACTCAAATATGGATCAGCTATTAGATTACACTAAGGACATAGATTTTATTAAATATGATAATGTTATTTTGTCTGTATGGTAAGATGTTCTTTTTAGGAATGTATATTTACTCTTTATTGGTGAGATGTTGTAACATCAGTAGTTTCTCTAAATGCTTTTAAGCCCTTTTTAGCCTTTTAACAAGGGTTAAATAAAAATCACAATGTCCTCCCTCCAACTATGCCATGTGCTCCCATGCTCAAATCCCTATCCCACTCTCTAGTTCACATTGTATTTTCTCCGTGATAATTATCATTAATTGGAAAGACTTGGTTGGCTGGCTGGCTGGCTGGCTGGCTGGCTGGCTGGTTGGCTGGTTGGTTGGTTGGTTAGTTGGTTTTTCCCATCTTCCTCCTCCAGAATGTAATCCCCCCAACAAGTAGGATCTTGCCTGTCATATTTCCAGTTGTATTCTTGAAGAAATACATGTCAGATAGTAGATGCTTAGTAAGCATTGTTAAATTTTTTAAAGGTGCACTGTACTAAGTCTCATTTGACACAATTGTGAAAATTTCCTTTCCTTAGCTAGACATGTGTTTTCCTGTGGAAATGCGTTGACAGAATTAAGAAGGGCTGCTTTTTTATTTAACATATGAATGAAGCTTACACTGTAGACTGCCAGTTAACAAACAAAGAGAGAAAAATGATGGAAAGATGTGGGATCCTAATTCAATGTTATTTGAAATCACATCTGAACAGTGTGCTGTGCTCAGCTGGAAGACATCCCTATGAAGTTCAAGAGCTGAGCCTTTCAGCACCTGTTTCTGAGCTGTAACCTGTTTACAGTTTTCATAATAAGATGAAATGCAATGTTTTCAGAAAGCCAGTTCAAGAGAGTTCTAAACATATCCTGTTGGAATTAAATCTTCGGTCCTAAAAATAAAGCTTGCAGTGCTCAGATGAAAGAAAATTAAAACATTTTATTTAAAAGAATATGACATTGGAAATCATAATCTGAAGTAACTGTACCAGTGTGAACAGGAACATTTTTCTACCTACAGGAGGCATATATTATATTCAAGATCAGATTTAAATTTATAGACTACGGAAACTCTGGATCGAAAAATACTGGTAATATATTTTTATCATAAATAATGACACTGGATCCTAGAGGAAACTAATAGTAAGGCCTTTTGCTTACTGTTTTATGACTTGACATTGAAAAATCTGCCTTAATAAAGGCCACCCAAAGAAGTCCACTAGGTGATGTATCTGATGGCAGCATCTCCAATGAGTTACCCCTTATTTCTTACTCTAGTCCAAAGATAGAGAATTAGGAGTACGAATCACTGGTACCAACATTGCAACAGGTAAGCAGTGGTTTCATAATCATGTTTTCATGAGGCTAATTTCTTCCAATTAGAATTCTGCCTCCCTTCTGGGTTTACTTGTCATTAAAAGCGAAGATAAAAAGGGATATGAAAACTTACCCAGCATAAGATCCAGTCAATAGTGAGAACTCAAGTTAATCTTTTCCCCCAAGCCACAGTAACTACGTCTGTTCAAAAAATACTTAATAAGATTTGACTACTCATCAAATACTATACCAAGAGCTGGAGAATACAAGGAGTGAAAGGAACATGGTATTTGTCTTCAAAGGGCAAATATTTTAGTAGAAAGTGTCCTATTCCCACTGTAAGTCCCAGAAGCTTAATGGAAGAGGTAAAATATATCCTAAAGCTATGCTGAATTAAGCAGAAGGTCAAGGTTTTAATAGTGGTGTTTTTCATAAGAGGTACAGGAAAATCTGTTAAGTAACCTATTAATATATTAATTTGTGTATTATCTGGAGCTTGATAAGGAAAAGTAAAAAAAAATTTATCAAAATTTAATGCACTATGCCGAGATAATAAAAGAATCATTAGAGTCATCACCCCACTTATTGATATTAATGTAATTTTGATTTAAAAAAAAGCTATACATCTATCTAAAATATGCCTATGAATAAAGGTAAAATTAAGCAACTAAAATAACACAGTCAAATAGGGTTTGCTTCAGGAATGCAAGGAGACCTCCATATAATTTACCATATTAATATAACCATCTATATGGATGCCAGATGATTTCTGAAAGAATTATCACCACTTTATAACAGAAAGAAATTTTCTTGACTCGATAAAGAGTATCCAAAACAAACAGCGAACTCTAAGAGTTTTCCTTCTGTCTCCTGTATAACCAGCAGCACCTGTCTTCTGCCTTCTCTGTGAAAATTAAATAAGTTAATACATGTATAGCATTTATAATAGTGCTTGACACATGAGTAATAGTCATTTTACCATTAATATTTTAAAGTGTTAAAAACCATTCTTATTTTGTAGGTCATACCAAAACAGGCCATTGACCAGATTTGGCCCACAGGCCACACTTTGGCCAATCCCTGATCTAAAACTCTATAACTAGCAAAAAATGTCCATCAAAATTTAAAAGATTATGAGAAGATGGAGGAGTAGGAAGCATCAGAAATACATCTCCCCACCTAGACAATAATTGCCTTGGCAGAACCTGTCTGATGAGACAATTATGAAAATACAGAGCCTATTGAAGGCTTGCAATTTCCAGGGGAAAAACTGGACATAAAGTTGCAGTTAATGTGATCAGTTTTAGGTTTTAACACAATAGAAGCTACTCATCCTACACCCTCAGCACCATGGCAGGCAGATTTGCGTGTGTTCCTTGAGATACCTGCACACAGCCTGCGGAGCCAAAGTGGGCAAAAAGGGACTCTGTCCTCTGAGTATTGGAGATTTGTGTTTCCCTTGCTAATTGCTATTTCTAATCACAGAGCTACAAAGAGACAGTGGCCATTGGCTTTGCACCTTCACATATTGTTGCAAGCTCCTTCCCCTCTGAATGAAGTGACTTCTAGGTAATTTAAAGGGATAGTGTCCATCCTCCCCACCTTTATTATTTTTGTTTTTCCCTTTGGAGAGCCAGACATTAAAAAAACAAAACAGAACATTCAAACAATGGCATATATGAAGAAAATTAAAAAGTGAACACACATGCCCATGGAAATGTCCAGGCTCAGAAAGACCTGAGAAGACCTTAAGTTTATATCTCAGGCTTATTTATCCTTGGTACAGAAACAGCCTACAACAATTTTAAAAAATAGCAAACCCTAGGGAAGGTGGAGTATCTGATTCCCAGAGTTACCAGATTATTAGATTCAAAAGCTCAGTTTCCAACAATAATAACAAAACACAAGGTATACCTGAAGCAGGAAGGTATGACCAATTCAAAGAAAAAAAATAAATTAGCAGGAGCTGTCTCTTAAAAGACCTGGTAGCAGATCTGTTAGACAAGGACTTTAAATTAACTGTCTTAAAGATGTTAAAAAAAAACCTAAAAGAACATGTGGAGAAAGTCAAGAAAACAATGCATAAACAAAATGAAAATATCAATAAAGAGATTTAAAAATTAAGAAAAAACAAAAGGAAATTCTTGAGCTGAAAAGTACAATAACTAAAATGAAAAATGCACTGGAAGCATTCAAAAACAGATTTGAATAGTCAAAATAAAGAACCAATGTACTTGAATATAGAACAGTGGGAATTATCAACTCTAAGGAATGGGAAAAAAAATTTGAAGAAAAGCAGAGTTTAAAAGACCTGTGCCCATGGAACACTATCAAGAGAACCAACGTATGCATTGCGGGGGTTCCAAAAGTAGAAGAGAAACAGAAAAAGGCAGAATATTTAAAGCAATAATGGCCGAAAACATGCCAAATTTGATGAAAGACATGAACATAAACCTACAAAAAGCTCCACAAACTCCAAGTAAGATGAACTCAAGGAGGTTCACCTCAAAACACATTAGTATCAAAATTTTGAGAGCCAAAGAGAAAATCATGAAAACACCAAGAGCGAAAGCAATTTGTCACATACAAGGGATCCTTAATAAAATTATCAGCAAATTTTTCATTAGAAATTATGGAGACCAGAACCAGGAGTGGTGGCTCACATCTGTAATCACAGCACTTTGGGAGGGTGAGACAAGTGGATCACATGAGGCCAGGAGTTTGAGACCAGTCTGGCCAACATGGCAAAACCCCCTCTCTACCAAAAACTGCAAAAATTAGTTGGGCATGGTGACCCACACCTGTAATCTCAGATACTTGGGTGGCTGAGGCATGAGAACTGCTTGAGCCCAGGAGGTGGAGGTTGCAGTGAGCCAAGATCACACCACTGCCCTCCAGCTGGGGCAACAGAGTGAGACTGTGAATCAGAATAATTAAAAAAAATTTTTTTTTAATTATGAAGAACACAAAGCAATGATCCAATATATCTAAAGTGCTAAATAAAAAACCTGTTCAAATAAGAATCAAACATCTAGCAAAAGCATTCTTAGAAAGTTAGAGAAAAATTAAGGATTTTCAGAAAAACAAAACATGAAGAAGTTTACTGCCACTAGAACTGACCTACAAGAAATGCTAAAAGATGTCCTGTAGGATAAGATGCAAGGACATTGGACAGTAACTCAAAGCCAAATGAAGAAAACAATCTCTCAATAAAGGCTAATACAAAAGCAATTAATTATAAAAGCTAGAAGTCTTTTAACAGTGCTGTGTAATTGCACTTTTGTTTCTACATGGTATGAGACTTTTACAATAGCAATTATTATTCGAAAAGCTAGAATTATTGTAACTTTGGTTTATAATTCTACATCTTTCTAAATAAGAGGCTAATGCACTAAAAAGATTTATGATTTTTAGCATACAATAAATAAATATGTAATTTTTTACCTTAGTAACTAAAAGGGGTGAGGATGGAGATGTTAAAGGAGCAGAATTTTGTGTATTATTGAAGTTAAACAGACATAAATTTATATTAGCATGCTATAACTTTAAGATATTAAATATAATTTTTATGGTACCAATAAAGGAAAAAAGCTGTAGAACATATACAAAGAAAATAAAAAAGAAATTTAACATTTCACTATAAGAAATCAACTGAACATAAAAGAGAATAATGCAGAAAATAAGGGACAAATTAGCTATGAGGCATGTCGACAAATAGCAAAATAATAAAAGTAAGTATCTTCTTATCAATAATTACTTTAAATGTAAATAGATTAAACTCTCCAACGAAAAGGTATTGGTGGGATGGATTTTAAAACATGATCCAACTCTATCCTGTCTACAAAAGCATTTTTCAGATCAAAAAATATAAATGGATGAAAAACAAAAGGATGAAAGAAGATATTTCATGCAAATAGTGACCAAGAGAAAATGGGGGTGGCCATAGGAAAATCAGACAAAATACACCTTACATCAAAGCAGGTTACAAGAGGCAAAAAGGACAGTCTATATCAAATAAAAGGGTCAAGACAGCAAGAAGATATAACAATCAAAAACATGTATGCAGCTAATGACAGACCATCTAAATATGTGAACCAAGAACTGACAAAATCGAAGGGAGGATTAGGCAGTTCTACAATAGTAGATGAAAATTTCAATATCCTCCTCTCAATAATTAATAGAACAACCAGACAAAAGATAAGTAAGAAAATAGAGTACTTAACAACAACAACAAAACCTAGATCTAACAGATATATAAAGAATTCTCTACCCTAAACAATAAACACATTCTTCCCAAGTGCGTAAGACATTTACCAAAATAGAGCATGTATCAGGCTACAAATTAAGTCTCAGTATATTTTTTTTAAATACATATAGCACAAAATACTCTCGTTGACCACAATTGAATGAAGTTAGAAGTCAACAAGTAAAACCAGACATTTCTCAGAATTAAACAGCATGTTGTTAACCAACGGATCAATGAAAGAAACCACAAGGGAAATTAGAAAATCCTTAGGTATCACATAGCACAGCTTACGAAACACAGTAGAAGCAGTATCAAGGTGTAAATTTATAAACACTTACATTAAAAAACAAGAAGGTCTCAAATAAACAACCTAACTATATAACTTGAGGAACTAGAAAAGGAAAAGAAAACTAAACCCAAGGCTAACAGGAAAGAAATATGAAAATTAGAGCAGAGATAAATAAAATAGAAAACAGAAAAGCAGTATAGAAAATTAGCAAACCCAAAAGTTGTTTCTTCAAAAGGATCAACAAAATTGACAAATTTTAATTAGACTAATTTAAAAAAAAGGCAGAGAAGACCCAATTTATTAAAATAGAAATGAAATTGGAGACATCACCAATTCTAAGAAAGCAGAAGGATTATAAGAAAACACGCTAAATAATTGTAGGCCAACAAATTGTATATCCTAGATTAAATGGACAAACTCCTAGAAACACGAAACCTACCAAGACAAAATTAGGAATAAATAAAATATTTGAATAGACCTATAGCTAGTAAGGAGATTGAATGAGTAAACAAAAATCTTCTGACAAAGATATGACCTAGACACAGTGATTTTGCTGGTGAATCCTTCCAGATATTTAAAGAACACAAATTATTGTCAACCTTTTCCAAAGAGTTGAAAAGGCAGGAACATTTTCTAACTCATTATGTGAGGTCAACATTACCCTGACAGTAAAGCCAAAGATACTAAAATCTAAGGAAACTACAGGCCAATATCCTTTGTAAACATTGATGCAAAAATCCTAAACAAAATACTAGCAAACTAAATTAGATATCATTTTAAAATAATTTTACACCGTGTCCAAATAGCCTTTATTCCTGGGATACAAGAAGAGTTACACATAAGAAAATCAATCAATGCAATATACCCACCACATTCACAGAATGAAGAAAAAACAAGCATCTCAATTGATGCAGAAAAAGTACTTGACAATATTCAACACATTTTCCTAATGAAAACACTCAACAAACTAGGAATAAAAGAAAAACTACCTCAACATAATAAAAGCCATATGTGAAAAAAATCCACAATGAACATTTTACTTCACATTGGAACACTGAAACCTTTTCCTTAAGATCAGAAACCAGGCAAGAATGCCAGCTTTCACAACCTCTATTCAACATTTTACTGGAAGTTCTGGTTAGAGCAATGAAGCAAGAAAAATAAATAAATGCTTCCAAATTTGAAAGGAAGATATAAAATGATCTCTCAATATAAGTTTGTATGTAGAAAACACTGAAGATTCTACAAAAAAAAACCTGACAGAACTAATAAATCAATTCAGCAAATTAGCAGAAATCAATACACAAAAATCAGCTGCATTTCTATGTACTAATGTTTGAACAATATGAAATTATAAAAATTTTATTTACAGTAGTATCAAAAAGATAAAAACAGGGATTAACTAAGGAGGTAAAAGACTTAACAGTGAAAACTACAAAATCCTGCTGAAAGAAATTTAAAAAGGTAAGTAAAGAAAAAATGTATCCCATGTTCTTGGATTGAAAGAATCAATACTGTTAATATGTTAATTCTACCCAAAGTGATTTACAGATTCAACATAATCCAATCAAAATTCCAATTTTTTGCAGAAAAAGAAAATCTTATCCTAAAATTCATACAGAATCTCAAGGGATGGAGAATAGCTAAAGCAGTCTTGGAAAAAAGAACAAAGCTAGAGAACTCACACTTCCTGATTTCAAAATAAGCTATAAAACTACAGTAACAAAATAGTGTATTACTGGCATAAAGGCAGGCATATAGAGCAATGGAATAGAATAGAGATCCCAGAAACAATCCCTTATATATATTAGTCAAATGATTTTTGAGAAGCATGCCAAGACCATTCAATGGGGGAAGATTAGTCTTTTCAACAAATTGCCCTGGGAAAAAATGTATATTTACATGCAAAAGGATGAAGTTGAACCCTCACCTAACATTACATTAAAAAATTAACTCAAAATGAATCAAGTACCTAAATGTGAGACCTAAAACTATAAAACTCTTAGAAAAAAACACAAGGAAAGCTTTACAAGCTTGAGTTTGGCAATGATTTGAATGTGACATCATAGGTACAGGCAACAAAAGAAAAAAGTAGAAAAATTGGAATTGATGAATTTTTTAACATACATTAAAAGACACTATCAACGTAGTAAACAGACAACACACAGATTGGGAGAAAATATTTCCAAATTACATATCTGATTCTGATAAGGGATTAAAATCCAGACTATATAGAAAACTTTTAAAATTCAAAAACAACAACAAAAATTTTTTAATTGGGCAAATACTTAATATGAAATAATAAAAAATTATACACAAATTATCTCAAGAAATAGAGGAGGCAAAAATTTTCTCAACTCATTTCGTGAAGCCACATAAGTTTTTTTAAAAAACTAAGACATTTCAAAAATATAGCTGCAGACAACATATATGATCATAGATACAAAAATCAACAAGATATTGCAATTTAAACCTAAAAGGAATAATAAATACATCATTACTAGGGTGGAGTTTTCCTCCCCTCATCCCCAAAGTGTAAGCCTGGCTTAATAATCAAATATCAATCAATGTAATTCAACATATTAACAAAATGAATGAGAAAAAATATGTAATCACCTCAATAGATGTAGTAAAGTATTTGACAAAAGTCAGCACTCTTCATTGATTAAACATTTTCTACTGCTACAATTATACCAATAGTTAAATATTAAGCCCTTCCCCTTACAATCAGGAAAAAAGCGAGACTATCAATTTTCACCATTTTATTCAATAATGTAGTAAAGCTTCTAGCCAAAGCATTCAGAACAACAAAATAAATAATTTGAAATTTTATAAATATTGGAAAGTAAAGAATGAAACTGTCACTATTAGCAGAAAACATGATTATGTACGTAAGAGAATTCAGCAAGGATTCAGGATGCCAAATCAATATATGAAATCAATTGCATCTCTATATATAAAGAACAATAAATAATCGGAAAATGAAACATGAAAATAGAATACCATTTACAATAGCATTTAAAAAAGCAAATACTTAGCAATTAATCTAACAAAAGTTATGCCAGATCTCTATGCCAGATTCTACAAACAATGTTTTTAGAAAACTATTGCCAAAGGGTTCAACTTCATTCTTTTGCATGCGAATATACATTTTTCTATTGCTGATAGAAATGAAAATCTAAATAATAGAAAGATAGGCCAAGTTTATTGTATGTTTATGCTATTTAGACACCTGTTCTCCCCTAGCTCATCTTTGGATTCAGCATAATTCCAATAAAAAATTCCAGCAGGATTTTTGAAAGAAATTAACAAGCTGATTCTACAATTTATATTGAAGTGCAAAGAACCTAGTATATTGGTCCATTTTCACACTGCCAATAAAGACATACCCAAGACTGGGCAATTTGCAAAAGAAAAACGTTTAATGGACTCCCAGTTCCACATGGCTGGGGAGGCCTCATAATCATGGTGGAAGGTGAAAGACACATCTCACATAGTGGCAAACAAGAGAAGAGAACTTCTGCAGGGAAACTCCCCATTTATAAGACCATCAGATCACATGAGACTTATTCACTATCATAAGAATAGCACGGGAAAGACCTGCTCCCATGATTCAGTTACCTCCCATCAGATCCCTCCCACAACGCATGGGAATTGTGAGAGCTACAGCTCAAGGTAAGATTTGGGTGGGAACACAGCCAACCATATCACCTAGAATAGTCAAGATATTCTTGAAGTAGTAAAAGGTGGAGGAATTACCCTACTACGATAATCAATTTTACCTATCAACTTGAGTGGGCTAAAGGGCAACCAGATAGAGAGTAAAATATGATTTTTGAGTGTCTACATGAAGGTGTCTCTGAAACAGATTAGTATTTGAATCAGTAGATTGAGTATAGAAGTTCACCCTCACCAGTGCAAGTGAGCATCATTCAATCTTTTGAGGACTTAAAGAAGCAAAAAATCAAAAAAATGGTGAATTCACTTCCTCTGAGCTGGGATGTCTGTGTCCTCCTGATGTCAGACATTGGTATTTCTGGTTCTTGAGCCCTTGGACTCAGGCTGAATTATACCATGAGCTTTCCTGCCTCTCCAGCTTGCAGATGGTAGACTGTGGGACTTCTCAGCCTCTGTAACTCATGAGCCAGTTCTCATAATAAATATATATCTGTATTCTGTTTTTCTGGAGAAATCTGACAAAAACAACTATTTTATTTCAGAAGAATTACTTTATTAATTAGATATTGGTATTAATAATCTAGACTGCATATTGCCTTAAGAATACATAGGCAAATAGGTCGATGAACCAGAATAGATACACCAGATATCTCCATGCATTTGGGATCATTTGATTTTCTACAAAAGCACGTGTCATTTCAATGGGGGAAATAAAGCCTTTGCAAGAATGGTGCTTAGAATAACCATCACTCCATATATAAAAACTAATCTGAGTGGAATTATAGGCATAAATCTAAACATATAAAAATCTACCAGAAGAAAACATAAGAAAATGTATTTACAATCAAGGATTGGCAAATATTTAGAAAATAAAAAATATTAACCATAAAAAAGATAATTTATACCTCATTAAAATTAAAAATGTCTGTTGGTCAAAAAATGCCATTAAGAAATTAAATAGGGAATTCCTTGACTGCAAGTGCTTGACTTGACTCTCAATGCACATATCTGGAAAATAACACATATCCAGAATATCTAAAGAACTCTTTCAAATCAAAAATAAAGAGATGAACAACTCAGATTTTTTAAAGGGGCAAAAGATTTGAACACACACTTCACACAAAAAAAGAAAAATCTTGTACCAAAAGCCAATAAGTAAATGGAAGGCTCTCAAAATCATAAGTAACTGGGGAAACACAAATTAAAAACAGTGAGATACTACTACACACTCAATAGAATGGCTACAATTTAAAAGACTGGGAACACCCTGTGTTTGTGAGGATAAAAAACAATTGCCATGATCACCCATTGTCAGTGGTAGTGTAAAATGGAACAATCACTTTGGTAATTTTGTATAAAGTTAAACATTTAGCCACCCATATTCCAGCAATTTTACTCCTAGAAATTTAACCACAACAATAATAATCAGAGCAGCTTTATTCATAATAACCAAAATCTAGAAACAACCTATCAAAGTTCAAATGGGAAAACATACTGTGGTATATTAGTATTGTGGAATACTATTCAGCAATGAAAAAGGTGAACAACTGAAATATGCAACAACGTGGACGAATCTCAAAATTATGAGCAAAAGAAGCAGGACACAAAAGAATAGATACTTCATGATTTCATTTATGGTAAGTTCTAGAACAGTTACATTTAACCTTTAATGATGGAAATCAGAGCACTGGTTGTTTCACAGGTTCTGGGTCTGAAAAACTTGGGTTTGCAATCGTCTTGTCTGAGATGCTATTTTTAAAAAAGTTATACAGACTGGTTAATTTACAAATAATAGAAGTTTATGTCTCACAGTCCAGACCCCGCAAAGTCTAAGATCAAGGCTCCAACAGATTGAGTCTCTGGGGAGGATTGGTTCTCTCTGCTTCAAGGAGGGCACTTACCACATCCACTCACAGTGGAAGGGACAAACACTGTATTCTCACATGAGGAAAGGGGGCAAAGTCATTTTTTTCAGCCCCTTTAATGCAGGCACTAATCCCACTCATTACGGCAGAGCCTTCATGACTTTACCAGTTCCCAAAGACTCCACTTCTTAACATCACCATAAAGGTAATTACAAATAAATTAATGTTGAAAGGATTTATTCAGACCTTAGCAAAATCTCAGTCTCACCAAAAAATAGTTCCCAATCTTCCATCCCATCCCTTTCCTTTTTCCTTCCCATCCCCTCTCCTCAGATCATTTTATCATCATTACAGTGTTTACAAAGGAATCCCCAGTTAACACATAGTACAGTCATCTGCAAATTGGAGACATGTTTTCTGTGCAATTTGGTCAATGAGTTTACTACAGAGGAAAGGGAATTTTAGTATTTTTTTAAATGAGCTTCAAGACAGACCCCAAACTCACTTTCATTCACAAACCTTTTTTGCAGTGTTTTCTGCTCCAGGTTCCCTGGCACTATTATTCTTTAAATAGTCTGTTCTCCCTCAGTAATCAAAATTTGTTTCCTATGCATTTTCTTTCCCCTTTCTTCTTTCCTTCCCTGTTTCCTCCCTTTTCTCCTCCTCCTCCTCCTCCTTTTTTTTAGACCACTTCTCCACTAGAAGTGACACTGATCGCAGAGAAAGTGGCTGAGAAGTGGAGGGATAGAAGAATATAACAGGCTAATAGGAGAAAGCCGAGGGGAATTAAGCATGGAACCCTCCCCAACATTGAGGAGGAGGGGCTTGCTTTTGGATAGAAACCCAAAGTTTGGCATCCCCAAGGTAAGCATGACCTGGAACCCGACAGCCTGCCCCCCAGGGCATGCAGTCCAGCTTCAGAGCACTGCAATCTCTGAAATCGGTCTGAGATGATCCCAGATTGCTACAGCTGACAGGTGCTTGGAAAAAGCACACGTAAAACCCTCTCAAGAGGAAGATACTATCCTAGGCCTGAAATTATTTCTATAAACAATTCTGCAATTGCAACAACTGGCACAAACTAAACAATAGCTAAGCACCAAAGGAGGCATGACAACATGAAGGAACATGACCAGAAATGTTACACAACATATTGAGACCCAAAGGGGCTCCATGGATGTTAGCAGACATAGATTTTAAAATAAGAATGAATCAGTCAATCAAACAAAATGCACTTTCATTCATTCTAAGCAGCGCTTAATTAATTGACTTAGGAGGGATCCTAAGAAAAATGAGAAGTGAGGCAAGAACCTGGAGGCCTTCTGTCTTCAAGGCCTGTTTCCGAGCCCTGAAGGGAGGACCGTTGGTAGGGTAGGCATGATGGTGGTGGTATAGCCAAGCGGCTTGACTGTAAGCTTCGTGTCATCACCGATGGCCACAGACAGGATTGCAGAAGGCAGGATTGGCATCTGGAATATCACATTGTCCACTCTCTTCTCTAGGTGATGTGTCTGTGGTGTGTCTTATTCTCTGGATACAATTCAGGATTTTTGACCCAGAGTTTTAAACTTCGAGGGACTTGCTAGAACTTAGGGAATAAGACAGGGCATCCTTGACAATTTGGACAGATACAAGATTTATAAAGATGGTTTTGGAGCTGGAATCATTCATAAGATAGGAAATCGGGCATCACTGAACTCTCAGACCCAGTTATACCACCATGAGCTCTAGTCACCGGAGTGTCAACATTGCCTGTTTGACTGTAGCTTCATGGTAACTGGGATTGTCTTTCTTACTCAGTATGTTTTTCCCAATATTTACCACATTGCCTGGTATTGAGCAGAGGCTCAATAAATGTTTGTTAAGTAAATAGTCACAAAACATTCAGAATATGCTAATTGCCTCACCTAATAGTCAATAAATGTTTGTTAAGTAAATAATAAATGTTTGTTAAGTAAATAGTCACAAAACATTCAAAATATGCTAATTGCCTCACCTAATTCTAAATGTTTGTTAAGTAAATAGTCACAAAACATTCAGAATTAGGTGAGGCAATTAGCATATTTTGACGTCAATTAAATTGAAATGTACTGAGACGAAGTAATCTGCACAAAGTCACTTAAGTCAGTGAATAAAGTAGTCTGCTGGGACTCTCTGTTTGCTAACCCCAGAGCAAGCCTGAGGGCAGGAGCACCTGTTGCTCAGGTGCTCAATTTAATAATTAATAATGATAGCTAATATTTACATAACACAACCATATACAAAGCACTATTACAAGAATTTTACATACATTAATTTTAAGGCCCACTACAATCTTATTTAGTAGTTATGAGAATCTCTATTTTACAAATAGAAAAACTGAAGCACACAGAGGCCAAATAAGCTGGGCATGGTGGCTCACTCCTATAATCCCAGCACTTTGGGAGGCCAAGGTGGGTGGATTACCTGAGGCCAGAAGTTCAAGACCAGCCTGGCCAACATGGTGAAACCGCATCTCTACTAAAAATGCACAAATTAGCCGTTTGTGGTGGGTACCTGTAATTCCAGCTACTTGGGAGGCTGAGGCAGGAGAATCTCTTGAACCTGGGAGGCGGAGGTTGCAGTGAGCCAGTTGTGCAACTGTACTCCAGCCTGGGAGGCAGAGCAAGACTCTGTCTCAAAATAAAAAAAAAAAAAATTTAAAGGCTAAATAATTTTTTCCAGCTCCTGTAACTCCCAAAAGGGTTTAGCTGGGATTCAGATGCAGGTGGTCAAGCTCTCTAGCCTAAGCTATTAACTACCACCTCTAATTCCATGGAAAAATATAATGAGTTCAATCTCAGATTTCCTCTTTCTAGATGAGTCTCATTATACTGTGCTGTCTTCTTTCTAAATGCAATCGGTTCAGCTGGGACTGTCTTGATTCTGAACTTGTTCTCTTTGCAAAAGCTTCATCTTAAATATTTTTATGTTTTCATAACTAGTTAGAAAGTTTCATCTTAAATATTTTTATGTTTTCATAACTAGTTAGAAGGTTAGCCATTCTGTTTATTTCTAAAAACATACAGAAAGAGTGATGTATTGAGTCAAAGTATGCTCTTACCTAAATGAGTTGATTTTTAATGAAAACTAGTCAGTCCTATCTGTGATAAAACCTAGCCCAACACTGTCAAAAGCTACTCACCTGACAATGCTTTCTCACTGCCAGAAGTTTTACGTACAATGTGTTGATAAACGTGACCTGTTGGCTCAGGCCTACAATCCTACCTCTTTGTGAGGCAGAGTTGGAAGGATCCCTTGAGGTCAGGACTTCAAGACTAGCCTGGGCAACATTGTGAGAGTCCATTTCCCCAAAAAACAACAACAACAAAAATTGGTAGGGCCTGGAAGTGTGCATCTGCAGTCCCAGCTCCTTGGGAGGCTGAGGGAGGAGGATCATTTGAGCCCAGGAATTTGAGGCTGCCATGGTGATGTCTCTGCACTCAGCCTGAGTGAGAGCAAGACCCCATCTCTAAAAAGAAAAAGTTAATTATCTTTTCCAAAGGGCTTATTTTTCAAATGTATGTGTTTCTTGTCCAGTTATGAGACACCATGTTTGTGATAATGTGGCAGTTTGACTCTACTGTTTTGCACATGGCCTAGTGATTTTCAAACTATGGTTTCGGCGAAGAGTCTACTGACTAAATGGGCTGGCTTTCCTGTTTGAAGGTCTTTGGCCTGTTTGTCAGAAAAGAAAACTTTTCTATTCTAGGCCTACATATTTTTAATGGCATTTCTTTGCTATATTAGCATGACTGTTTCAGGTTAAGTATCAAATATATGCTTTATATCTGTGATGTGATAAAATCAATATGTATAAAGTCTTCTATTGTCAAATTTATTTAGACATCAATGTTGTTTTTAGCCAGATATGTGAAAATTGGCATCTACTTAAGTCCAATACAGAGCATAAAGAGAATTTTCAGAGAACTAAAGCGTCATTTACTAAAATTTAAACTGAAGGTGGTGGAGAAGATAATATAGCATTTAGGAAAAAAAATTGCATTTTGCAGGCAACACAGAGTGAACCTAGTTGGAAAAATCTCTCTCTGTTATTAAAAAAGAGACTGATGCAAAAGGAGAGCATTTTAGTGCATTGAGAAATGCATTCTTTTGTGGGATGAACTACCCCATTCGTGCAAATGTGGTCTTGAACTCTATATGAAGGTGAACCTGAGGCCAAAGCCAGTGGCATTCATGGTACACAGTTCACTCACATTTGGGCTAATATTGTACAATCGAAGGCTTTCGTGGGCTCATCATATCTTGCCACCCAGTGCAGTTCCTGAAGGCCAGGATTACTTTAAATGCACTCAAAAAAAAAAAAAAAAAAAAAAATACCAAGCAGACCCTACTATATTGGGCATTTGTATTCTTTTGTGCCTTTCTTTCAGCGGGATGGCTTTTCCGCAGAGAAGGACCTTCAGTAAAATAAACTGTGATGACCGTGCCCCGGGTCTGCCGTTCCCCTCCAAACCCACTCTCCATCCTCCACCATCTTGCTTCTTGCCTTGGGAGGTCAACCCATAAGGCTCATAGCAACAGGTGCTCCTGCCCTCAGGCTTGCTCTTGGGTTAGCAAACAGAGGGCCCCAGCAGACCATCAAAGGGCGAGAGGAAAGAGTATTTGGTTGCCTCAGGCTGGTCATGTCCCATTACATAAGGTCACAGTCCTCAAAGTACACGATTTTCTCCTTTCAATTTCCAATACCACTACCTCCACTCTTCCCTTGGGTCCAAAGGGTGGCCACACCTGGTATTAGCCCCAAGGCACTGCACTATTTAGAAATTTATCTCGGCTCCCTGCCTACCCCTTTTGTGTAGTCCCTTACAAAACGCCACTGCCCCCTCATGAATTATCTTGAGTCTGCCGCCAGATTCTCTTTGGGCTCGATTGATAAAGTCAGGAGCATGTGAAAAAAAAATGTTTTAAGCTCTTAAACATAATAAATAGCACTTAGAAATTGTGTTAAATTCTTCTGAAAATCAAGAATGTATAACTTTCCTTTTGCTTATACTATAAATTGCTAAAATATTTTTAACTAAAATGACTAAAGAACTTACTAAAGCCTTTCTTTATTCTTTACTGGACAATAAGCGTGATGCAAGATCAAACTCTGACTTAAGAAGCCATCCTTTCTTTTTCGCATAGCACCTGTTATGTGCCAGGCACTCTGCTAAGCATTGGAGTTGCAGCAATTGATAAGAGACTATCTCTGCCTTGAAGGAGCTCACATGTATGTACCGATTATTATAATCCTGTGTGACGAAGGATGGTAAGACGAAGTGTGTTATAACTCAGCTTGGGATACAAGCAAAAGTTTCCAGCAAGAAGAGGGTTTTTTTTTTTTTTTTAATGAAAGAAACTGAGCCCTTTTATAGCCTGGAGGGAAGAACAAATTTCTGGAAGAGATGCCAAAAAGTAAAGTTAAGAGTAAACATGAAGTTAAGGTGTTGGAAGCTAATTACATGTCAGTTTTTTAAAAAAGAAAAACTTAAACAAGAGACACCTTTTGTTTCCTTGGATGATGCAAGGTTGAGTATTTTAAATTAAGAAAATCAGTTGCAGTGCTGCAATCCAGAAGGACTCTATCTCCACCCTAGGATTTATGATTACTCAGCCATCTGTGACCAAGAGTCCCCATAGAATTGTTCCAAATGTATTCTCCAAAGCTAAGGCTATGATGGAAAAAAAAAATCTGGCACCCTTGCAATAGGTGAACATCTGGATTCATTTTGAACAGATAAGAACCAGATACCTGGTATTTTAAATATTTAATGGCCACAAGGAGTAATGTGGAAATACATTATTCTATTGTAATAAAGCAGAAAGAATTGATTAAATGTATTGGAAGCATACTGAAAGTGGTTGGAATACCAACAGGTCTACGAAATTGCAGAATACAATTTTGAAGATTTACTTTTTGAAAACAGTAGGCCACAGGAAAAAGATATTGAATCCTAATAGTCAGTTGAATGTAGGATTCATTGTCCCAAATTGTGTTTAAATTGGAAGATCAGTTTTGTGCTGGAAACCCACAGGGCTGGGGTCTTGGCACAGGCGAGAATTTCCCTGTCTGCGGGCTGTAAAGACCGTGGGAAAAGCACAGCATCTGAGCCGGGGTGCTGGAGTATCCAGAAAAGTCCCCAGTGACCTCCCTTGGGTAGGAGGGGGGAGTTCTTCAGCCCCTTGCACTTCCCAGATGAGGCAGCACCCCACCCTGCCTCAGTTTGCCTTCCTTGGTCTACACCCACTGTTCAACCAGTCCCATTGAGATGAACCTGGTACCTCAGTTAAAAATGCGGGGATCACTCGCCTTCTGCATCGCTCTCGCTGGGAACTGCACTCCGGAGATTTTCCTATTCAGCCATCTTGGCAGAAGTCCTGATGCGTCAGTCATTTTAACAATTTTTCTTGAAAATGTATTTCAAATTTGAGTGTAAGTTAGATAATACATACATGATATGGCTGGCAATGGATGGATTGGACCTTATTCCCAGAGAACAAAATATAATTATAGAAAAATTAATTCTAACTTTAAAGGCTACAGCTTTAATTACAGCCTTCCTTAGACCAAGGCACTAACAGAGAAAGGGCAATCAAGAGCACTTGCAGGCAGTCCTGATCACTGGGAAAATCTATCCCAGTGTCTACTTTTCCCACAGCCCTTTGCTTCTCCAAATTCACTGCAGAGATGAAGGTATTAATAGATGGAGATGTAGTTCTTAATCTTTTAGGCTCACACCAACTTTGACTGCGCTCTGTTACAGCAGCCTAGACTGAGTAAGGCACCATAAAATCAGAAGCCTGGACAAACAAGGTACCAGTTCTAAGCCGGGCACAGAGGTATCAGAGATGGGTATGTCTGAGGGCTTCACCTTAAGACACAGCCTGGTGTAGAGATAATAGGAAGATTTAGTAAAGCAAAGCAACGAGGCTGAAATGGAACATAGAGAAAAGGAACTTCATCCCTGCCTTTTGTGACTCCATTTCTTCACACCAGATAAGGCCACGTGAACACTGGGATCGTTTGACCTTGAACCCATGGACTTACTCTAGAATTAGATACAAAGCCAAAACAAGAAGTAGGACGATGCAAAAAGTTACCCTTGCATATTTACAAAATTTAAAAGCCTATGGAGGGAATATATAGAAACATCAGTGGAACAAGTTGTGAGTAGAAAATATTCCCCAAACTGTGATTTCAGTAGCATTTCAATCGATAAGGAAATCTTATTTAAGAAATATTATTGGCCAACTATTCAGCCACTTGTTTTCATTAAACATTTAAATATTTACACAAAAACGACAAAGTCCAGATATGTACCTGCAAAAGTGGTGGACATAAAGGGGCCTGTCTTCCCAGGCCACAGGAATAAAAGCAGAGCAAGGCCTCCAACTCTACTCCTTCACAAAATACTGGGACCCTGCAAGGCCTTCTGTGCAGAGGACTGGGAACTAGGGTGGTGGGGGTAGGGGGAGAGAGGTCTCAACAAGAGACGATGGCAGGACCCGAAATAAAAGGTTGGTCCTAAGTAATAAAGCAAATCTTGAGCCAATAGTGCCTGTCCCCCAGGAAGTAGGTCAGCAAAGGGAGCTGCTTTACCATATCACCAAGAATGACGAACATCCCCTCCTTCCTCAAAATGTAATGAGATTATCTGCACATATTCCTTTATGTGAGTTTCTGTATGTTTCCCTCGTGAGAATTTATAAAAAGTCTCTTACTAGGTAAAGTATGTGAAGTTTTTAAAGTCTGTAATACATGTGTATATATATAACCATGTGTGTATATATATAAAACCTTAACTAAGATACTTTCTAGAAAGAGTATACCAATTTTTACTCCCACCAACAGTGTGTGAAGTGCTGCCAGTATTGAGTAGTATCATTTTTTTTAAGTTTAGCAAATAGGTGAAGAATTGTATCTCACGGTTATAAATTGTGTTTCCTTGTTGCTAATGAGATTCAAATTGCTTTCAACTCTCAGTTGTCCGTGATTGTACTGGTGTGTGTGCATGTGCTCACATACGTGTATGTGTGTGCATGCGTGTGTGTATCCTGTGCTTTAGACTGCTGTCCTTTTAAATTGGCTATGTCAGTCTAATTTCGTCTCTCTGTATACCAATGTGGTGTCACACTGACTATAATGGAACTTGGTCATGTGATTGCCCAACATGCGACTTCTAACTGTCAGAGGGAGGTTTTAGAGACTGTGAAGAATTTTTCGGTTGATGGGGGAAAATTATAAATATTTGTTCTTTTCTAAATCTTTCCCAATGCCTAAGCGACTTGTGGAGAAATGCCCTAGGTTTGGTTTAAGGTAGGTAGACTTATAGATATTTTAGATTAAATATACAAAATATATTTATTCAATCAGGTTAGTACCCCGAATTGTATAGCACTTGTATAGCATGTTTTCCTTCCTTTCAAGTCCCACTATGGGAGCAAACTCATTATTCTAAACAATGAATAGTACTAGTACCATCTTTTTATAATTTATGTCTTGATTCAACACATAATACATCTTTTAAAATCATACATTTTTTTTCTTGTAAGGGATTCATTTGGCAAGAGAATTTTCTTAATCACATCATGTTTCTTAACAACTCAAAGAGATATTTTAAGACGCTTCAATATCTTTCAAATGTTCCCTCCCATTTTTATTTTTAAATCCTTAAATTTCTACTTAGCACAAAGTTTTTCCTTACAACTATTTCTTTTTTAGAATGAATAATAATTCACTGTCAGCATATTAATGTAATACTAGGGCAGATCATTTAAAAGCAATTATTGTAGTCAAAGTAATAGTCCTCATTCTACAGTAACTTGGCCACTTATTACCTCTTGACCCTTTCATTTGTTGAGCAACTACTATAAGTTGACACTATGCTCTGTGGTCATGAATGTGAACAAGACAAAGACTCAACAATTAAAGTGTTCATAATTAGGATTGCCAGCTTTAGCAAATAAACATATTAAATTTCCACTTAATGTGAATTCTAGATAAATAATTTTTAGTGTCAGCATGTCTCAAATACTTTATGGGATTTATTCTAAAAAACGTTTACTTCATCTGAAATTCAGATTTAACAGGCATTTTGTATTTTTCTAGAAATTTAGTTATGACCTAATAGAAGAGTAATAAAAACCATGATGCATTTAATAAACATAAAATTAGGAGCTTGGGCCGGGCGCGGTGATTCACATCTGTAATCCTGGCACTTTGGGAGGTCCAGGCAAGCAGATTACTTGAGGTCAAGAGTTTGAGACCAGCCTGGCCAACATGGTGAAACCCCATGTCTACTAAAAATACAAAAATTAGCTGGGTGTGGTGGTGCACGCCTGGAATCCCAACTACGCAGGAGGCTGAGGCAGGAAAATCGCTTGAACCTGGGAGGCGGAGGTTGCAGTGAGTCAAGATTGTGCCACTGCACTCCAGCCTGGGTGACAGCCTGAGTCTCCATTTCAAGCAGTCAGTCAATGATCATCAATAAAATAGGAGTTCAATCATGCTGTGCAAATTGAGAAGTGGGAGATCAGAGAAGGATTTATTAAAGAGTTGTTTCTGAACTAGGTTTCAAGCAAGCAAGTTATATTCAGACAGATGGTAACCACTGGTGTTCCAGAAAAGGGGAAAGGCAGAAGTAATGATGGATGCAAGAAAAGAGCCACATTTAGCCTAATAATTGTGGTCCATTTGGGCTGGCAAATACGTTTATAATGGAAGATATAAAACAAGCGGTATCATAAACAATGTAAGTCCAAAGTTATAAAGTATGAAAAATATGCACCACATCATACATCTAGTATATTAATTATACATCCAAGGGTACAATAGTTCAACAACAGTATAGGTCGGTGATGTCATTTCTGTCTAGAAAAGACAGCTATTTATATCAAGAGTTATAGCCCCCTCTACTGGTTAGAAGGCGAAAAATCCTCCGTTGATCCAAAATGGAATAGTTGACAGCCTGGATATTTCATCATAAACCATTTAGTAATATTGGCAGTTTCTTGGAATGTCTTATTTTAAGCTGCACAAGTATTTTTATAAATTCTTCAATTCAGAAGCGAATTAATAATACAAAACACTCCAAAAGTTGGGGGATTCGTTTAAAGTCATTAAATGGAAACAGTTTGTTCAAATGATGCTCACTATAGTACTTGCTGTCCTCACCAAGATTATGGTTTTTTTTTTTTTTCTGTATAATCTGACCGAAAGTTCCCAGATGGCAAACACTAAGTCTGTTATAAAATACATTTTTATACATTCTATAATACACAATTACCTATAAGAGAACTATGTATAAATAAGACTCACTCTGTGAGCCTGTGAAAACACTGCTTTCATCCCAAACCCATGGAAATGAGCACCGAAAGAGCGGCTTAGCGATCTTCAGTTGAAACAGTGGGCCCCGAGTGGTTCTTACTGGACCAGTTTGGAAGTGCTTCTGCAAAGCAGATATTCTTCAGTAAACTCAACTTCTTCACCTGCTAACTTATTGCTGAACAGCTGATTGACTCCAGGGTACCCTCAATTAATTAGCACCACCTGTTTAACAAAAGCAAATCACTCCCTATTGTCTGTTAGATCAACTCTAAAATCTCTCTCCGGCAGGAATTTAATCTCTCCGCCAGCTGGTCTTGATTCACTTGCTCACATTCCTCTTCAAAGGCTGGATTCCAGCGAGGGTTCCTTTTCATTGGTCCCCGCTCTGCCTTGGGTCTCCCTGCAAAAAAAAAAATAATAATAATCACTCCTACCGGAAAATGTAACTTCTCTCTTTTCCGGGTCTACTTCAAGTCTCAGCATCTACTGTGCTGTGCAGCTACCACCTACCTTGTTTTAACTCTCCAAATCCTACAAGTTCATTATGTTTTAGACTTGCTCCTATATGCCGTGTTGTATTTACTGGTTTCTTGTCAATTTCTGAGCCAATTCATGGGTAGGTCCCCCTGGCAGGTTAATGATTTGGTACCTTTCTAATTAATGTTAGTTACATGTTAATTTGGAAGAGATTCACGTGGTATGAGGAGGCACAGAGAGTGGGGACCACAGAGCTCAATCATGACCCTACTGTTTCCAAGACCTTCCTACTTCACTCCCTAAAACTGCAGTATAGAATGTCACTAGGGGTCTCACCATCTTCTTCCTCATCCTCAAGAAGCTGCTTGAAAACATTCATTCCAAACATACATAGTGCATACCCTCAGAAATGATTTGTTTATAGGACCTTCTCAGTCTTATTATTTTTCTACAGATATTTAGCATGCCCTCCAGACTGAGACAGAGCAGGTGCCTGGCTAGCCTACTCTGTGGCCAGCTCTGCATATATTAGAGCTGTCCTTGGCTCCTCAACTATAATGTTTAGATATTTTATCTTCTGTATGTCCAGTGGGATCGTCATAATTCAATGTACACTAAAACTCTTTTTTCTCTCTTTCTTTTCTTCAACTTTTAAGTTCCGGGGTACATGCGCAGGTTTGTTACATAAGTAAACATGTGCCATGGCGGTTTGCTGCACAGATTATCCCATCACCTAGGTATTAAGCCCAGCATCCATTAGCTATTCTTTCTGATTCTCTTCCCCTCTCCCCCCCTGCAACAGGCCCCAGTGTGTGTTGTTCCCTGCCATGTGTGCATCTGTTCTCCTGGTTCAGCTCCCACTGATGAGTGGTAACATGTGGTGTTTGTTTTTCCATCCCTGCATTAATTTGCTGAGGATAATGGCTTCCAGCTCCATCCATGTCCATGCAAAGGACATGATCTCATTCCTTTTTATGGCTGCCTAGTATTCCATGGTATAAATGTACCACATTTTCTTTATCCAGTCTATCATTGATGGGAATTTAGGCTGATTTCATGTCTTTGCTATTTTGAATAGTGCTGCAGTGAACATACATGTGCATGTATCTTTATAACAGAATGATTTATATTCCTTAGGGTACATACCCAGTAATGGAATTGGCTGGGTCAAATGGTATTTTTGCTTCTACATATTTGAGGAATCACCACACTGTCTTCCATAATGGTTGAACGAATTTACACTCTCACCAACGGTATAAAAGTGTTCCTTTTTCTCCATAACCTCACCAGCATCTGCTGGTTTTGACTTTTTAATAGTAGTGATTCTGACTGGCATGAGATGGTATCTCGCTGTGGTTTGATTTGCATTTCTCTAATGATCAGAGATGTTGAGCTTTTTTTCATAGGTAAAACTCTTAATAAATACTTGAAAAGTTGACAATTATCATAAACAATCATCATTATACTACCATCTCTGGTTTAAAAGTATTAAAGAGGTTATATTAGCATTTTGATGTTTGTTTAAGTTTTCAGGCTGCAAAAGTATAGTTCTTTAAAATGTATGTATTACTTCAATAGAAGAATGCCTTATATAACATAGTTATTTCAGCAATTCCAAACAACCGAAGAATTTCATTTCTAGCAATATGGCTGACAAATTAACCCAAAAATATCAACACTAAAGCATTAGAAAAGCTAAATAAAAGTTAGCAAACATTCTTCTGGGGCATAATGCTTTAAAATACATCAGAGAAAGAGGATATTATCTAAAAATGTCAGGCATATTTGACAAAGAACCAAACATAAAATTTGAATATTAGAAAATAAATTTACTTGTTATAGCAAAAGCACCCTAAATATTCAAACTCTAAGACTATTCACTTCTTTGACATAAAGTTTGTGTCTGCAATTATGTCTCAGCCATTGTGATCCAGAACATCAAGCTATTTTATGTGTGTTAGATTCAGGATTGCATTTCAGCAGGATGCTGCATAGTACATGAGACATGGCATATACCCAGTAACAGCTTGTTATATTATTTGAAATGAACAAACCACCTTAGACTAAGTACTCTGATTTTTAACAAGCATCAATTCTATGTGAGAGCATCTATTTTCTATAAATTAAAAACAGAGCAGAATATATATGTATGTATATATATATATATATATATATATATATACACACACACACCCACACCCACACCCACACACAATTTATCTGATGAAGTTGCACACTAGATATACCAGTTGTTCATTGCTGCAAAGCAAATTGCTACAAATGTTGTGGTTTTAAGCAATATTCATTTGTTATATCGCAGTCGGGTAAGAAAGATGCCGGGGAATGACATAACTCATGCATGCTTGGATTGTTTTCATAGGGTCTCCCAATACTGAAACCGGGGTATTAGCAGGTTGGTCTGCTATTTGGAGGATATGGACGAATCCATATCCAAACTCATCCAAATTGCTTGCAAAAGTGGAGGTCCCCATTCCCTTGCTGGCTATCAGCTGGGAGCCACTCTCTGCTCCCAGAGGCCACCTGCATTCCTTGGCCTCTGGGAGCTGGGAGTGGTCCCATCCATCTTCAAAACCAGCAATGATGCATCAGATTCCCTCCCAAGCTTTGGATCTCTGATTCCTTCCACCAGTCCATTAAAACCTGGCTTTTAAAAGGGTTCATGTAATTAGATTATCTCCTTTTTGTCATATGATCTCCTTTTTTGCCATATAATATAGTCTATAATTATGGGAGTGTTATCTCATCATATGCAAAGTTTCCACTGCACTCAAATGGAATAGAATTACACAAAGGTGAGGGCTCTTTGGGTCTTCTATAGAATTCCGCCTGCTGCTTGTCAAGTGTGTTACTTAGTTGGTAGTTATGCTATATATTAAAAGAAGATAGAACATATACCTATTAATTTAACAAACATCTATAGCACTCCATGTACCAGATGCTATTACTACAAAGATTATTATTATTTTTTAAAGATGGAGTTTCACCCTGATGGCCAGGCTGGTCTTGAACTCCTGACCTCAGGATCCACCCACCTCAGCCTCCCAAAGTGCTAGGATTACAGTTACTACAAAGATTAATAAACCATAGTCCCTGCTTTCAAGGAGATTGACTTATAAATACATCTTTACTGTGGTGAATGCAAGAATGGAGAACTCTTGAAGGCATAAGAGATGGGTCTGAAACTTGACATGGGATGTAGATGAGTAGTAGCACAAGATAAAATCTAAGCAGCATATAAGATGGCAGAGGGCCTTGCATATTATGCTAAGGGATTTGGTTGTGTTCTCAGTTGATATAGAGCCCTTGGTAGTCAAGCAAGAGAATGGCCTGAGATTCCTGCAAACAGCAGCCGTCCAGACATGGACAATGTCGCTAGCAATAAATAGTACAATACCAGCTTCAACACATGCAGGCTGACTCACTATTGTCCTTCCTGTTTTGGGGAGAAGCAAATTCTAATGACCTAGTGGCCAAAAATATTAGTGCAATTTTCAAAGGAACTTAATTTATAACTTGACCATCGCCTAGGCACTGAAAAAATCTGACTCACCCTGGCATCTCCTGTATCAATATTCTGTGACAAATTTCTAATTCACCACAATCTATGTCATCCTTCCAAACTTTCATGACTTTCCCACCCACCCTCTGCCAGGCTTTTCAACTACCCACCAAAAAAAAAAAAAAAAAAAAAAAAAAAGATTTTTTTTTTATAGACTAGAGTTGAAGTTTTGCACACATTAAAAAAAAAAAGAAGAAGAAGAAGAAGCTGCACATTTTTTACCTGCTGTTGCTTCCTGAGAAAAGGTTACAGGAATCTCAAGTAAATTTTAATGAGTTGGCTTCTTGGGTCTCGGAAGTGATTTAAGTAGGGAAGCATTTGAGATTTTGTAGTAAGTGCATGGTTGACATGAGTTATCACGTAGGTGTACAGCATTCCACATACATAGTCCTTTTAGTTTAAAGAGTATCCAAGTTACAGAAACAGAATAATTTTTAAATGTCACTGTTGGATCTCTGCTAACTACAAAGAACTAAGTGTTTAGAAAATCAAACTGCTGCCTCCTAGAAGTGACTCATCATTAACTTCTTGTCAGTGGAATATATTGTTTAAAATATAATAAATGTGGAGGAGGAACGACTATTTCCTGATCAAGAGGAGAAAAAAATCAAGTAACTCCTTTTGCATGAGTTTCCCTACTCTGTGTCCATCCTGTTCTCCCTCCTGTTAGCAGACATGTGTATGACTCATGAGATTCTATTTGAAGTTTCAGCTCCGCTACTGTCCTCCCAGAGTAGCATTTTCTGGCAAAATCTATGAGGTAATGAAATGGAGAAGCCTGAGCTTTCAAGATTCCTGACTACCAAGAAGACAGGTCGACATTTTTAAACTGGAAGCCTCAAAAATCAAAATAGTAATATTTAAAGGAACATAATGTCATCTCCCCTAAATATACTATTTTAAAAATCCATACCATGATAAGGTAATGAGAAGTTTTAGGGCTTCTATAAATTAACTTCTGAAATATCTAAATTTCTCAAAAAGAATTTTGTTTTATTCAATCAAAAAAATGTTTCTGAACACGTACTATGTTCAGGCAGGATACCCTGCATGGGAAATACAATATCAAATGAAGCACCTTGTCAAATTCTATTTTAACCATGGGGTGTTAGGAGTTTATATCCTGGCCAGCCTTCAAATAATCCCCCACGCACCCATGGCAACCATGGAATCTTTAGTGATCTTCCCAACTGAGGCAGAAGGTAGGTGGGGCTTGACTCTGGACCAGATTGAAGACTGGCCAAAACCTGGAAGAGGTGCCAAAAGCACCTTTCCATAAGACACACCCACCAGCGCCATGACAGTTTACCATTGCCACGGCAGCACCCAAAAGGTACTGCCTATTTTGTAGCTGTTTCCTGAACAACCCACCTTTTAATCAGCATGAAGTGGGTATTAATATGACTGCAAAACTGCCCCTAGGCTGCTACTCTCCACACTGCCTATGGGGTAGCCCTGCTCCACAGGGGCAGTCACAGGGCTTTGACATTGCTGATGCCTCAATAAAGCTGTTTTCTTCTACCACCGGCTCACTCTTGAATTCCTTCCTGAGCCAAGCCAAAAATTTAAGCTAAGCCCAGTTTTGGGGCTCATCTGTCCTCCAACATAATGAGATGTTATAACTTCTTCCAGTAAGGAATCAACCTTATTTAGAGCCTTTAGCCCATTCTTCTTCATATTTGAGTTATTTATTCAGCTGTCCATTTAATCGCCATTATCAAAACATCACAGTTCACCATATTCTAATTACCCTAACACGTTCCTTTATGAACTACAAATCCTCCCAAAGACTTTCTATTTCTTCTATAGCCCTCAGAGAAGAAATGTTAAGAAAATAGTTGACAAATTGAAATATTTCAGTTAATTACCTTTCATTTTCTATAACTCCAATGACTCAAAGAAGAGTCCAAGTGTATGATATGAGGTAATAGTCACAGCACCTAGTCCTGTGGCCTTGTAGAGTTACAGAAGAATCTATTATTTTGTCATCCCCAGGGTTAGCAAAATTGCCTAAAAACATAAACGTCTTTGAATAGTACTAAGAATATGTTATTTTCTGATATAATAGTACAAAATAAATTTTTTATAATTTAAGGGATGTCTTGTCTGATTTCAAGAATAATTCCCAGTCAGTTGGCATCTACAAAGCAGGCCAGGCGAAATTCTATGAGAAAAGACCCCTGTGCAATTTCACAGGTTGAAAGGTCACCCTCTCCTTATCTTACAAAAATGTAGTAATTGATCATTTTTCTCAATATATATAAAGTTACTTAAGTCTTCATGTGAATATCAGTCAAGATATTGGATATATTGGATAATTAACAAATATATGCTATCTGTATCTTTGGAAAATTAAATAATAGCCTTCAAAAATATATTCAATTCATTTAGTCTATTAACAGGGTCCAAAGGCAGGAATGATTGGGGCAAACTGGATCACCTGTCTTTTGACTGGAGTGCTGGTGTGTGACAGGTATATGCCACTGTTGGTACCAACAGCTGTGGGAGACAGGTTGTGAGTGATATTTTTATGCTGGTAAGTATCTAGTCTTACATTTTGCATGAGGTATAGACAATACGGAAAATAACAATATAATTGCCACACTGGACCACACTCTGCTGTTCTCACACTCACCCTGTGAAATCAGAATCCTTGCTGCACCAACAAACTTTTTAACAATGTTCTATTTTAACTTTATTCCCCTAATATTATTAATTATTATTCATATTTTGGAAAAAAAATCTACACTGTCAACCTAATCCTCTATTTAACAATGTCTGGTAGGAGAAGTTGCCCAAGAGGTGCTCCTTCTAGGTATTGGCAAGACCAGCTCCCAATATATCAACGTGGGTTTAAGATCTCTCAAAGCGATCGAGTGGTCTGTGGAAAAGAAAGAGAGATGAGGAAAAAGTTTTCCTTAAAGCGGGGCCCAGGGGAGACCCCACATAATGCTGCTCCGTGGATGTCTGACATTCCCCTGAAAACCTCAGTTTTTATTGTGCTCTTTCAATAGGGGAGGGGGAGCGAGGGTATACAAAGTTTCAGTGATAATTACACAAAAAGAATACATTTGCAAAAACTGGTGCACAAAAATCACAACGTGGTATTATAAAAGCAGAACAATGTAAAGACAACTTTCTGTGTGTCAGCATAGAAATGATACACCTTAGCAAGAATATAGATTAAACATAAACTTATGATTATCAGCAAGAACATATTGGGCTCACAGCTACAGAAGGGACAGGATCTGACAGGACAACCAGCCTGACCACAAAAACTGCAAGAGGAGGGGGCTCCATGCAATCCTGGAGGAGTAGTGGGAGAAGAAAGACTTACATCCTTATCTCAGCCACAGAGACAGACACTCCTCATGCATCTGTTTATAGGCTGTCCATAAGGGTCGCATTCCCTTTCCAGGGCCATAATCAATATGCCTTTCCTGGGAAAGGAATCTAGGTAATAAGCCTCTCCATTACATGTCTGTTTATAGGCTCTCTGCAACGAGAAGCCCATGACCCTCTGTCGTCTCTCTCTGGCAGTCAAGCTATGTGGTTAGTCCCTTTAACAGCATTCTTGTTTTTACCAGAACAGTTCAGTAGAGCCAAAGTTACAAGTTGCAGCTCAGCAGAGCCAAAGTTACAAGTGACATCTCAGCATTTCACATTGTCCTTCATTTTCTCAAATACAATCGATACAGTAAGTAACAAGCATCAAAAGCAAATAACTCATTTCAGGGAAACCAAATTCTAAGAGAATTTACAGGATAAAAATCAACAACAATTTCTTCTTATTTCAGGTACCTTGGGTTTTGCCAATTCTTCCAGAAGCTTGGGGTTGCTCAGTCACCACAGAGGGTGCAGAGTATTCCCAGGACTAGGAAAGGAGGGTGGAATATTTCATAAAGCTCTGGCAAGAGGGCATCACCAAGTCAGCCAGTGCAAATTATTCTTTCATCTTAGCAGCCATTACTTGAGCAGCTTGGCTTCATCAAGAGTAGTGAAGAGGAACAGTCACTGGAGAAATTCAAGTGAAGGCAAGGTGGGGAAGGACAGCTGCGAGGGACAACAGCATGCAAATACCACAGTGGGTCATTCTTTGTTTTCAACTTTCAGTTTAGATTCAGGGGGTACATGTGCAAATTTGTTACATGGGCATATTGTGTGATGCTGGGGTTTGGGGTATGAATGATCCCACCACCCAGGTAGTAAGCAGTAAGCA
>NW_016107376.1:4300503-4355984 GCF_001604975.1 Cebus imitator
TCGTTCTTGTTGCCCAGGCTGGAGTGTAATGGTGTGATCTCGGCTGTGCAATCTCTACTCCCCAGGTTCAAGTGATTCTCCTGCCTCAGCCTCCTGAGTAGCTGGGATTACAGGCATGGGCCACCACACCCGGCTAATTTTGTACTTTTAGTAGAGACAGGGTTTCTCCATATTGGCCAGTTCAATCTCAAACTCCCAACCTCAGGAGATCCGCCCACCTTGGCCTCCCAAAGTACCGGGATTACAGGTATGAGCCACTGCCCGCCGCCAGGTAGTTTTTCAAATCTTGCTTCCCTCTTTCCCCACTTTCACAGTCCCTAGTGTCTATTATTCCATTGTTATGTTCATGTGTACTCAAATTTTAGCTCCCACTTATAAGTGAAAATATGTGTTATTAGGTTTTCCATTCTGGCATTAATCCACTTAGGATAATGCTGCATCCATGGTGCTGCAAAGGACGTGACTTTATTCTTTTTCTGGCTGCATAGTATTCTATGCTGTATATGTTCCCACAGTGGGAAATTCTCAAGTCTCAAGTCCTGCAGGGTTTCTCGCAGTATTAAGATGATTGAAATTAAAGGCTAAAACAAAATAAGACAATTGACTTTTAGCAATAAGCAACAACAAAACTCCACAATAAGTAGACAGCTTCTAGCTCAGGACATTATATCACTATAGTAAGGCACATACTGTAGTGCATGTATAATAGATATAGAGTACACATATATATGTATACATGTACTATCTGTGTATGTGTACTACATATGTATATGTATTATATATAGTACACATATATAGTATACATAGATGCACATATAGTACTATAGCATGCATGTATATACATATATATAATACATATAGAGTATATGCATATATGTATACTATTTATATACACTATGGTACACATACACATACATACAGAATATATGTATAGTATATACTATCTCTGTAGTATATATATACATGTATAGTATATATGTACTATAGTATATACAGTACTACAGAATATACATATATACTATAAATAGTATACACATATACTATATATATGTATACTATATATACAAATATATTATCTATATATAGTATATCATAGTGTACATTATTTTAGTGTGTATATGCATATAGTGTACATATGTAGTGTAAAGTATAGTGCACTATATAATAACTTAGTGGATTTTGTTAACTATTTAACTCCTGCTTAGCAAAGGATATTAATTGTTGTCAACATGTTGAAAATGATGGAGTTACTTCTTGGTAGGAAGCACTTTGGTATAATGGCTAGACTAGGTGTTTTTGTGATTTGAAAAAATATTAGCCTTGGTTACATGATTTTATAGATTATTCTGTTTTGATGTTTAAACTACAATATTAACTTTTTATTTATGTATTGTTGATTTTTAAAAATGTATTAGTTCTATATGTAAAGTGTTTTGCTAGGGCGTTACAGAAAATGAAATATTTGATTTGGAGGTTTTAATCTGCTTGGGATAAAAGTGATAAAATAAAAATGTTAGCAATATTAATGAGAATCTTTGGCACAAGATAAGTAACTATATGTCTATTTTCCATATTGTGCATCTTTACTTCTTTATTTACAATGAATTAAAAAATGAGAAAATATAATACATTTTAAAATCATTCATAATTTCACCTTCTGGTGATAAATGGCAGTAAGACTTTTTATCTTTCAGCCTTTTTTCCATACGTGTAAATGAATTACATGTGACAGGGAAAAAATAAAGCATCCTTTGTTCTGTGCTGGCTGGAAATCCCGTGGTGGACAGCAAAGCTCCTTGGTGTTGACCATGCAGAATGAGGTTGTAGGGGTTGGGGAGATACAAGAGGAAGCAAGGCTGGCTTGAATAGCTACATGGAAAAAAGCATAGAGTGATAATAAAATAGATATGGAATGTGGAAGGAAAAGAGCAAAGACCAGCCCAGCAAAGACTGAGGTGTGAAACTTTAGGTCATCTGGACAGATGGGATAAAGCTTTCAGTAGAGGTGAGAGACAGACAGACAGACTGAGAGAACAGAACAAAGTTTAAAAAATGTATGCCACTTAAATTTAAATTGCTTTTCAAATTTTTGGAAGATGTTACACTTCTAATTATTTGAATGAAGACCCATGGGTAATTCAACCTAAATGAATATTTTTATGACACCTGTGGGATTTGTGTCCAGCTATATTAATTCCCCTTTTTTTCAGTAACAGCATCAACTCCCCAAACCTGTGGGTTCCTGGAAGCCACACTTGAAATGACATAACCTATTTCTCTGGCCACACTTCATACACTAGGGATAGACATCATATATCTATATATTCTTGGTCCAAGTCTCTCCAGGAATTTGAAACTGGAATGTACAGAATGCAAAGCAATTTCTAGGTATTGCTGGACTATAATATATAAAGTTTGGGAGTTCTGGGATAGACATAACCTACCACATGGATCAGGTAATTAAACAGAGAGAAAGAGAGATAAAAGATAAAGAAGGCTGACAACTTTTTAATGCACAGGTGAGACTTTCATTGGAATATTTTTTGGAAGAAGCAGCCTTGGTCCTTAAGATCTCTTTGTTTTTGATGTTTTAGTCACAAAGTCTTTGCCTATGCCTATGTCCTTAATGGTTTTGCCTAGGTTTTCTTCTAAGGTTTTTATGGTGTTAGGTCTTATGTTTAAGTCTTTAATCCATCTGGAGTTAATTTTAGTGTAAGGTGTCAGGAAGGGGTCCATTTTCTGCTTTCTGCACATGGCTAGCCAGTTTTCCCAACACCATTTATTAAACCAGGAATCTTTTCCCCATTGCTTGTTTTTGTCAGGTTTGTCAAAGATCAGATGGTTGTAGATGTGTGGCATTGCCTCTGAGACCTCTCTTCTGTTCCACTGGTCTATATTTCTGTTTTGATACCAGTAGCATGCTGTTTTGATTACTGTAGACTTGTAGTATAGTTTGAAGTCCAGTAGTGTGATGCCTCCAGCTTTGTTCTTTTTGCTTAGAATTGACTTGGCTATGCGGGCTCTCTTTTGGTTCCATATGAAGTTCAAGGTGTTTTTTTCCAGTTCTGTGAAGAAAGTCATTGGTAGCTTGATGGGGATAGTGTTGAATCTATAAATTACTTTGGGCATTATGGCCATTTTCATGATATTGATTCTTCCTAACCATGAGCATGGAATGTTTCTCCATCTGTTTGTGTCCTCTCTTATTTCATTGAGCAGTGGTTTATTGTTCTCCTTGAAGAGGCCCTTTACATCCTTTGTTGGTTGTATTCCTAGGTATTTGTATTCTCTTTGTCACAATTGTGAACGGCAGTTCATTCTTAATTTGGCTCTCTTTAAGTCTGTTATTGGTGTATAGGAATGCTTGTGATTTTTGCACATCGATTTTGTATCCTGAGACTGCTGAAGTTGCTTATCAGTTTCAGGAGATTTTGGGCTGAGATGGTGGGGTCTTCTAAATATATAATCATGTCATCTGCAAATAGAGACAGTTTGACTTCCTCCTTTCCTAAATGAATATTCTTTATTTCTTTTACTTGCCTGATTGCTCTGGCTAGAACTTCCAATACTATATTGAATTGGAGGGGTGAGAGAGGGCATCTTTGTCTAGTGCTAGATTTCAAAGGGAATGCTTCCAGTTTTTGCCCATTCAGTATGATATTGGCTGTGGGTTTGTCATTAACAGCTTTTATTATTTTGAGATACATTCCGTCAATATCTAGTTTATTGAGAGGTTTTAGCATAAAGCGCTGTTGAATTTTGTCAAAGGCCTTCTCTGCATCAATTGAGATAATCATGTGGTTTCTGTCTTTGGTTCTGTTTATGTGGTGAATTACATTTATAGACTTGCGTATGTTGAACCAGCCTTGCATCCCTGGGATGAAGCCTACTTGATCCTGATGGATAAGCTTTTTGATGTGCTGTTGCAATCGGCTTGACAATATTTTAGTGAAGATTTTTGCATCTATGTTCATCACGGATATTGGCCTGAAGTTTTCTTTTCTTGTTGAGTCTCTGCCGGGTTTTTTGGTATCAGGATGATGTTGGTATCATAAAATGATTTGGGAAGGATTCCCTCTTTTTGGATTGTTTGGAATAGTTTCAGAAGGAATGGTACCAGCTCCTCTTGTATGTCTGGTAGAATTTGGCTGTGAACCCATCTGGACCTGGGCTTTTTTTGGTGGGTAGTCTATTAATTGTTGCCTCAAACTTAGCCCTTGTTATTGGTCTATTCAGGATTTCAACTTCTTCCTGGTTTAGGCTTGGGAGGATGCAAGTGTCTAGGAACTTATCCTTTTCTTCCAGATTTATTGGTTTATGTGCATAGAGTTGTTTGTAGTAATCTCTGATGGTGGTTTGTATTTCTGTGGAATCTGTGGTGTTATCCCCTTTATCAGTCGTCTTGGATCCCCCCCCCCCCAGTGTATTAATAATTGCATCATTTAACATATAGACCCTAACTTGGGTGTCTGTTCCCAAATAAATTTTATTTTGTCTACTTTGAAACTGAATTCTCCATCTGCTGACCTATTCATCTAATTGATCCAAATGGTTCTAAATGTTTGTTTCATTTCTTAATATTTCTGTTGTTTACAGTTTTTATATTACTAAAGAACTGTATCATTTTCAATTACTGCTTTTTCTGATCATCCATCACAACAATGCAGGACTAATTAGCTTAGAAGAGCTAGCTGTTCCTGAAATCCCTGAGGAGAATCACAAGAAGCTTCAAACTAATTTCTCTGTCAGTGGCTCATGCCAACTTCCTATTACCACCTCCTGTGATCATGCTGTGACTTTGACAACTACCCTTGAGGAAATAGCTTTGCCAGTTTACATAGCGAATTGCAGGCAGAACAAAGAATGGGATAGAGTCTGATGTCATCCTCTCTTCCTTCTCCTTCTGACAGGGCGTATGAGGTTACCCATCTCAAGCTGTCCCCGCATGACTTGCCACATCACAAAAGGGATCTCCACAGAGTTTCTGTATTGTTCTATATTGCTTCTGGCAACACATAACTACAAAGAGATCTTTTGGTCAAGCTGTGACCCATGTCCTATGATATATTTAATAGCATATGGAAAGAAAGAAAGAAACACAAATACTATCTTGCTTTTCTTGTTATTAAAAAAAAGTGAAGGTTTTCTTTTTCTAATCCTAGTAGTCTTTTTAAATTTATAAAATAAAAATAAGATGAGAATTTTCAGGATCAAAAATATTAAAAAGATATTCTCTGAATATCAGAATATAAGACTACCTATTATGAATATTATTTTTGGTTATTCATGGCTTTGTAGATAAAATAGCAGACATATGGCTTGCAATTTCTAGACTTATAAATACATGAGAAGAATCCAGCCAGTTTTGTTCTGCAATATAATTTTAACCATGTAACATTTTTGAAAACCCTCAAGTCAAAGTTTCTCAGGGTGCAAAAGCAGTGACAGAATCCTCTAAAAAGCTGAGATGCTTATCAGTGAAACTAACTACAAAGTATTTTTCTTTCATAACACTTAAATTATAATACAATGGCACCACCTGTTGATGGAATGGCAGAATTGAATCCTAAGATGACAACACAATATCAAATATTTATTGGAATTTTAAATCAAGGGTCATTATAAATCATAGGTATTTGAAATCATAGGAAATTTTAAATCATAAAATCATAAGTCATAGGGAATTTTAAATCATAGGTCATTGACCATTGATCAGATAATATATTAATGAGATGGCTAGCTAAGATTTGATTTGTTTATATCAATTGCTTCTTTGACTTTCTCGCATTCTGTAGAATGGCACAGCATTTCCTTAAGGGCTAATCATTGCATGAACATAAGAAAATGTATAATTTGGCTGAGCGTGGTGGCTTACGCCTGTAATCCAAGCACTTTGGAGGCCAAGGCGGGAGGATCACCTAAGGTCGGGAGTTCAAGACCAACCTGACCAACATGGTGAAACACCATATAAAAAAAAAAAAAAAAGAAAATGTATAATTAAATTAGTTTTCTTACATATATTTAAATGTAAGTTTTAGGGGAAAATAACATGAAGTTTTTGTCTTACAACATATTTGTAAGGGTTCTACTGAACACATTTTGGGAAAATTAACTCTTTTTTTGGAAATATGCAGGACTGGATAAATAAACAGTGAACACATTTAAAAATTACTTTTATAACGTAGCAAACATACTCTCAAAAAACAAAAAAAACCACTTTATACTTGCAAGAAAGTAAGGGATACCCCACAGGCAAAACCAGAAGAATCCAGAAAATCAGAGCAACAAACCAGAGAACTTAATATTTTTCAGCTGTCCTGGAGGAAACAATATGTATTTTGAGGGGTGGAAACTGGTTTCAAAGTTTTTGGTTTTAAGGGCTCAAGACAAAATATAATAACTTGACCTAGACTAGCAATGTCACTAGTTGAAACTGAGCCGGTCAAATGGCTGTACCATTAGTGAAAATGTTGAATAGAAAAAGCAAATATCTGCCAACCCAGGAAAAATACATGGAAACTTTTGTATCTTGACCTGGGATCTAGATGGATAAGTCAAATGTCTGATATTGGAGTTCCCTGCGGGGGCTGAAGTTCTTCTGCCTATTATCTATGTGGTCCAGGAATGTTTCAGCTGAGAAAGCAACATAAAATTGGCCTGTGGTTGCATCACTGCATAACATCACTGGAAATACCTGGGTAAACCACATTCAAAACCTCTTTGGGGGACATATACTCTCTTTAGAGTATAAGCCCAACATATGCCTATTCAGATTTCCATAGATGAACAAGAAATGGAATGATGGAAAAAAAATATTAAAAATGAAATGGCTGAAATTTTCTCTAAACTGATGAAAGACACAAATTCCCCAGCTGACCATGTATAACACTCCCACCATATAACTGTATAGGAATCCTGGGAAAAAAAAAAAAAAAAAAAAAAAAAGCTCCATTGAACCATTGAACATGAGTTCTTAACTCAAAAATCAGAAAACAAGGAAATATTTTATCATAATTGAGTTAAGAAATACTATCATAAAAGTTCAAATTTGGAAAACAATCAAATGAAACTTGTATAAATAAAAACGTTTTATTGTAATTAAAAACCCAATAGGTTGGACAAAACAGATAAGACAGAGCTAAGCAGAGAATTATAAATGGAAGACTTTATTGCAGATATATTGTGCTGCAGAGAGAAAGAAATGGAAAATGGGAAAGAGAAGTTGAGCCATGGAAGAACTAAGCCCGATGTATGTCTATTCAGATCTCCAGAGATGAACAAGAAATGAAATGATGGAGGAAAACTATTAAAAACGAAATGGCTGAAATGTTCTCCTAACTAATGAAAGACACCAATTCCCCAGTTGACAATGTATAACGCTCCCAAGCAGGATAAATAGAAGGGAAATGCCTAGATAATTCAGTGGAACAGCAGAAAGGTCATGAGGAAGTAATCCCAAATGCAAACAGAAAAACAAGACAGGTTTCCTAAAAAGGAATGACAATTAGAAAAACCACAGACCTTTCAAAAGTGATAATAAACAGCAGACAACTATAGAATGCTATCTTTAAGGGAAGAGAGAAAACAACTCACACCTTAGTCATTTATGTCATATATTTTATTTTTAATTCGATAGAGATGAGGATTTTTTTTTTCCTATTCCACACTTTCACTAATGGTACAGCCACCTGACAGGCTCAGTTTCAACTAGTGAAATCACACAAGTTCAAGTCATTATCTTCTGGCTTCAGCTCTTAAAACCAAACAAACAACTGAGCTGAGCGTGGTGGCTCCTGCCTGTAATCCCAGCGCTTTGGGATACCAAGGCAGGCAGATCATGGAGTGAGGAGTTCGAGACCAGCCTGACCAACATAGTGAAACTGCATCTCTACTAAAAATACAAAAATTAGCCGGGTGTGGTGGTGTGAACCTGTAATCCCAGCTACTCAGGAGGCTGAAGCAGGAGAATTGCTTGAACCCGGGAGGCAGAGGTTGCAGTGAGCCGAGACTGCGCCACTGCACTCCAGCCTAGGTGACAGTGAGACTCCATCTCAAAAAAATAAAATAAAAATAAAAACAACTTTGAAGCCAATTCCCACCCCACAAAACATACATACTTTTCTCCAGGACAGCTGAAAGATATTGAGTTCTATTTTATTGCTCTGATTTTCTGGGTTCATCTTCAGATTTTGCCAAGGAGGTATCTCTTACTTTCTTGCAAATGTAAGTTTTTAAAGTATGTTTGCCATGTTATAAAAGTAATTTTCAAATGTATTTACTGGTTATTTATCTAGACCAGCACATTTCCTAAAACAGTTTATTTTTAATTTAATCATTGCAATAGAGACAAGCTTTCATCTCTAAAAGTAAAAATATAAAACTGTACCTACCTTATGTCACTTAAATGAGTTAACATTTGTAACACTCTTAAACAGTGCTGGCTTATAGTAAATGCCATGCAAATGTTCGTTAGATAAAAATAAAATACATGAAATCTACCCTCCTCCTCTGCCTCCTAAGTAGCTAGGACCACAGGTGTAAGCCCAGTGTTGGGCATACTCTTAATTTTCATTTTGCTGGTGTGAAAGCTCAGGAAGAGTCAGGTAAAGTAACATTCTCAAAAGCACATGGCTAGTAAGAATTTAGACCTTGGAACTTTATCCCACCTAAATTATCACATAAGAATAGTGAAAAAATAAGTCAGGTGTGGGGGTGTACACCTGTAATCCCAGCCTCCAAAAAATTAGCCAGACATGGTGGCATGTGCCTGTAGTTCCAGCTACACTGAAGGATGAGGTGGGAGGATTGCTTGAGCCTGGGAGTTCAAGGCTCCTGTGAGCCAAGGTGTTGCCACTACACTTCAGCCTGGGATACAGAGTGCGATACTGTCTCAAAAAAAAAAAAAAAGAAGACAAAGCCAAGCACACTCTTTATAAATCAATATTTAGTGACAATGAAGTTTCTTATCAGAAGAATTCAAAAACTATATGCTTTAGGAAATAGAAAATTAAATCCAAAAAGAAGGAAAGGTAAAGTTGTAAATAATGTGACAACTAGGACAGTAAACCTGAACAAACCAAAGTATAAAACCAAAATACATATGAAGACTAATTATAGAGGTTACACAAAGGGGAGCAAAATATTGGATGTTGCTGTTATTTATTCTAATAAGATCTTACAGATTAAATGATTTATTTGTTTGATAGATATAACAACTCTAAATGTGTGGGTATCAGATATATAATACAGCAATATGGAAAGCAAAACTTGATACAACAGCAAGAAAAGTATTGACAAATCCACCTCAACAGCAGGAGATTTAACAATCTCCATTCCAAATGACGGATTAACTAGATTTAAACATTTTTTAAGGCAGTGGATGAATAAAACAATGAATTAATCTCTTCAACTTAGGGTAATACATAAAGCCCTATGCAGAAATATCAGAGAGCAGATATTCTTCTCAATTATGCATGAAAATTTTAAAAAATTGACCATGAGCTAAGCCTAAAAGCAACTCTCATCAAATACCAAAATATCAGGATTATAAAAACAATGGTCTTCTGAACAAAATATAATTAAATTAAAGCAATAGTACATGGATAACTCTAAGAGAAGTCTGAAGGTTTAAAATCTATTTGTAAATAACAAATGGGTTAAGAAAAAAACTGAGAATCATAAAACATTCGAAGTGAATGATAATTATAAAAATAAATATCAAAATTTGTATGAGAGATTATAATTTTATAGCACTGAATGTTATATTAGAATGCAGTAGAAAGGTTGAAAAGTAATGAACCAATCATTCAACTCAAGAACTAAGAAAAACCACCAACAAAAAACAGAAAGTGATCATTTTGCAACTCTTAATGGAATAAATGATTCAGGCAAGAATTGTGAGTGGTTGCTAAACCATTAAATAAAAGGTCGACAGAGAATTGAATTGACACGGAGGTAAGGTAGAGCCCACAGGCTGCTTGCAGAGAGACACCTTACATGAATAATCAATGTTAGAAACACTGGTAATTAGATTATCAGCTTTTGGTGTGATGCAATAAGGAAAACATAACATTATTCTTAAGATATTCTTGCAAAGAAGTGTTTTGCCATCTAATTAATTTACTCAAATCGAATCAAATCTTTTCATCTAAACTACCGATTTACAGGAAATTCCAAAACCTAAGCAAGGTACAAATCAAACATTCCTACAGGGAAACAATCAGACACATCTGAAAAAATCAAATGTTCTAAAGGAAAATGGATACCATCTCTTCAACAAATTAATGTCATGAATAAACAGGGGAGGAGGAATGTTCTACATTAAAATGTGCTTTAGAGAAATGTTGTAGGCTTTTATTGATTGAATCAGGGTCTGACAGAACTAGCTCTAAAAGGCATTGTAAAACTTAATGGAGACAGGCAGATAAAGACTGATAAATGATTTTAAGAAATTATTAATTTTGTTGGATGTGATAAGTGGTTATGCAGGAAAGTTTTAATTTTTAGAGATACATACTGGAATAATTATTTATTATAACATCTGTAATCAGTATTTTAAAATTTACCAAAAATAGATGAAACAGATGATTCAATTATTAAAGCAAGATGTGATAGGTGTTTATTATACCTTTCTCTCCATTTTTTCATATGTTTGAAATTTAAAAAAAAAATAACATATTTCTAAAATAAAAACCAAAGAAAATAGAAGCAACCTTGGGGCTCTACTGTTGTTTGCTTTTGAAGGAGCAAAAGACCTCTGTCTGTCTGTCTGTCTGTCTGTCTGTCTAGGTTCCAATCTTGCCTAAGGCTGCTTCCCAAAGCTGAAGAATGTGTGACACAATGTCCGGGGCAGAGGTCATTCATTCTTCAACAAGCATGACATTCTGCCTGGACAGAAGCCATGCTGGTGATCATGACACGAATTAAACCAGGGACTTAGTTAATGATCATATGCCTCTTCCTCCCCCAGTTTTATATGCAACATTCCAATATCGATTTTTACCCAAGCAAATCTGGACAGCTTCTAAGAGAACCAAGAAAACTGGGAAGAAAGTCCGGGATAAAATTAAAAGCAGTTTCAACTCATGGAACCAAGTTTATTTTACTATCGCTGACTTAGTTCAAAACTGCCAGACATTCTTTTCTGGGCATCCAAATCCATTCAGTTTCTGAGCTTTCCCCAACAGAAATTGTCATTCTTCTTCCAGACTATGGAAGAAGAGTTCAATATTGTACTGTAATGCCCCCTTAGCCACAGTTTCTCTTTCCATATTTGTTACCCATGGTCAAGAAGGTTAAGTACAATACACTAAGGTATTTTGAACAAAGAGAAAGAAAGAGACCACATTTACATAACTTACTACAATATATTGTTATAATTGTTCTATTTAATTTAGTTATTTTTGTTCATCTCTTACTATACCTGATTTATAAATTAAGGTTTCTCATAGGTAGGTGTGTATATGAAAAAACATGGCATTTTTAGAATGAAGTCCTATCTGCGGTTTCAGGTATCCACTGGGGGTCTTGGAACGTATCCCTCATTAATTTTTGCCATATTGGCAAAAGTTAAGCTGCTGGATTTCATATGTATTTATTGGAGTCTCAATTCATCCAGAGGGGATTTGATCAGTGCTGTGAGGGAGTCACAGACATGCATCTGAAGAAATCACAAGTAACAGTAGGACAGAAAGGCCTTAAGGATTGAGGGCAGAGTGTGCTATAGAAGTCCAGAAAAGTGCTAATTACAGAATTGAACATGAGACAGGCTACGAATCATGAAGCTTTGTTTCTACCTTATTAGTCTTTTTCTTTTTCTTGCCTTCCTTTATTTTATTGAATAGAAGTGATGTTTGTAGGAAGCCTTGTTTTGTTGCCAGTCTAAAAGGGAAATTTTTCTTCATTAAGTATGTTGTTGCTAAACTTTTTGATTTTTGGTATGCCTATGGATGCCTAGATTCCTTTAATTGAATCAGTCAGTATATCCATCCCCCAGCTACTGTACTGTCTCGGCAGTGAAAAGTTTACAGTAACCAGCCAGAAGTGGTGGCTCACACCTGTAATCCCAGCACTTTGAAAGGCCAAGTAGGTTGGATCACCTCCGGTCAGGAGTTTGAGACCAGCCTGCCCAACATGGCAAAACCCCTTCTCTATGAAACATACAAAAAATTAGCCGGGCATGGTGGCGGGAGCCTGTAATTCCAGCTAGGTGGGAGGCTGAGGCAGGAGAATCACTTGAACCCAGGAAGCAGAGCTTGCAGTGAGCCGAGATTCTGCCACTGCACTCCAGCCTGGCTGGGTGACAAGAGCAAAACTCCATCTCAAAACAAAAAAAGTTTACAACTGTCTCTTTCTACAAGAAATTATTATCCTTGACAAACTAGATCACAGGGACAATCCGTGGCTAATCATTGACTAATATGTAATTTTAAAAACTGTCTGCTTTGTAAGTACCACTGAAACAACAAAGAAAATGACAAGCTTGTATTTATTCATCAGTAACCTAAGAAGAAGTATGAGAGTCAAAAATGGTCCCTGACAGCATTTAAATCAAACACGCAAAACCAAACGAAACTCATCCCTGCAGCGGCAAAAACAAACAAAGCCAAAGGCCAAGACAGAATTTGTTTTTTGTGAGCAGCAAAACTTCAGAAAAAGCTGAATTTTCTTTGTCTTGGTGAAGGTCCTAGCAATAATGAAATGGGATCTTGAAGACTGGGAATGGGAATGTCCAGCCTCAATTTCTCATCATGTGTGCCTGTCCATAGACAACTTAAGTATCCTCACAACATGGCAGCTGGCTTCCCCCAAAGAAAGAGAGCCAAGAGACGAGACAGAAACTGCAACGCCTTTAAGGAGCTACTTTTGAAAATCACATCCCGTTACTTTCACATATCCAACTGGTCATGCAGTTTGGGTCTTTTCAATGTGGAAAGGAACTACCCAAGGACATGACTGTCAAGAAGCATAGCCACTGGTTGCCACCTTGGAGGCTGGCATTAAGAACATTTGTGATTCATGGAAGGAAATCAACATATCAACAGGAACAGGAGTTTGGAAGAAGTTGATTCCAGCTTTCCTAGATGACTTTGAAGGGCTCAAGACTTTAGTGAAGGAAGTAACGGCAGATGTGGTGGCAATAGCAAGAAAATGGGAATTAGAAGTGGAGGCTGAAGGGATGACTGAATTGCTGTAATGTCATGATCAAATTTTGTTGGATAAGGAGTTGCTTCTTACAGATGAGCAAAGAAAGTGGTTTCTAAAGATGGAATGTACTCCTGGTGAAGATGCTATGAACACTTGAAATGACAACAAAGGATTTAGAATATTCCATAAACTTAGTTGATAAAGCAGCAGCTGGGCTGGAGAGGATTGACTCCAATTTTGTAAGAAGTTCTACAGCGGATAAAATATTATCTCATGCCACACAGAAATCTGCTGTGAAAGGAAAAGTCAATCAACACAACAAACTTCACTGCTGTCTTATTTTAAGAAATTTTCACAACCACCCCAATCTTCAGCACCCACCAGCCTGATCGGTCAGCAGCCATCAACATCGAGGCAAGACTCTCCACTAGCAAAAAGATCGCAGCTTGCTGAAGGCTCAAATGGTCTTCAGCAATTTTTTAGCAATTGAGTATTTTTTAAAATTATGGTATATATGTTGATTGTCTTTTTTAGACATAATGCTATCACACATTTAATAGGCTACAGAATAATGTAAACATGACATTTATATGCACTAGGAAAACACATTTGTGTGACTGGCTGTATTGCAATGTTCACTTTATTGTGATGATCTGGAACTAAATCTGCAATATCTCTGAGGCATGCCTGTATTTAAGATAACATTTAATATTTTTAAGTCTGTCTCTCTGTATTAGTTCACTTGGGCTGCCACAACAAAATAGCACAGGCTGGGTGTCTTAACCAGTGTAAATTTATTTTCCCATAGTTACATAGTCCACAGGTCCAAAATAAAGGTGTTGAGAGGGTTGGTTTGTAGCAAGGCCTCTCTTCCTGGCTTGTAGACGGCCACCTTCTCACTGTGTCACTACATGGCCTTTTCTGTATAGAGGGAGATCTCATGCTCTGATGTCTTTCCCCTCCTTGAAGGAAATCAGTTATATTGGATTAGAATCCCACCCTTATGACCTCATTTCATCTTAACTACCTTCTTAAGGTCTCTATCTCCAAACACAGTTAAATTAGGTGTTAGGGCTTCAATATCTGGATTTTGGAGGAACAGAATTCCATCTATTACACCTCCGTAACTTGATATTCCTGGATCATCAAGCATGAGATGCACATCCTCTCTTCTCTAATAAAAGAGTCTATCCAGCTCAAACTTCTCTGATTTTCCCCAGTTCAATGCAGAAATAATTCATATGCCATCTTTGCATATTTAATTTGGCATAGATTGAGTTTGAGGTGCCTATGACACATCCAAGTGGGTAAATATTATATGCTTACTTTATATAGTTAGTCTTGGGTTAAGGTACAAGTTGTAATTTTATGTTCTTATTTCATAATGGTTAGCACAAGTGCTAAAATGGCAAATAACCTCTTTTACTCTATGTCTTAGTAAAGAATAATGCCAAAATTACTTTTCTACTCCATATACGTTTCCAATACTTTTGCTCCCCATTATCCCCATACATTTCAAGTTAAAGACAGCCACTTTTTACAATCGTAAAAGTAAACAAGACCTGCAGTGAATATGACCTTAAAAATAATCTAAATTTGCTTATTTTACAGATGAAGAAAGCAAGGTACAGCTAGTTAAATGATTCAACCAACATCCACACTTAGTGCCCATAGAGAAGCTAACATTCAGATTTTCTAATTCCATTTCAAGACACTATTTCATTAGACCTGTGAATTCTGTAACAGTATTTTGCAGAACATAAATGATATAAGAAGCTCAGCGAATGAAATGATTCAAATGTGTCTTTAAACATAATCTCCACTCTTGGAGAGTTGCAGTGAACAACTTGTTTAAATTTACTTAACCCAGCATTTAATGACAGAGCCCCCCTTTGCCACCTCATAGTAATATCAGTAGGAGATGCAATGGGAAGTGATGCACTAGGCCACACTTGAATATGATGTTGGTGGGCTTGAAAGGGACTTGTATGCTCAGTTGGACAAGTATTATCCTGCTAAGATTAAGATGATGTAGGAGAAAGTGGCTTCATTTGCTTTGCTAGACTTATGGTACTATTGGAAGGCAGAGAACATATAAATGAAAAAATTTTATTAATAAATGAGTATGGGCTTGTTTTAATGACCCACCTAAAAGTTATTAATCTTATTGCAGGATGGGTTTTTGAAAGATTTGATTTCTTCTAGATAAGGAGTAATGTAAACACACTAAATTAGGAGCCTAGGGTTTCCAATTGGAGAAGGGTACTTTTCATGTTAGTTCCTAGGAACTAGGTAATAAAGTTGTTGTGCTTTTATTTGACAAAATGTTTGAGGAAAGACAGAAAATAAGTAAACAGAGACTTAGAGTTTATTGCTGAATATTTAATTTTGTTGCTTGAAGTAGTAAAGATAGATTAAAGGAATTCAATATAATGGAAATGTCAGCCCAGTTTTATGGCAGTACCATGACTTGAATTTGAAAGAAAGAGAAGTATTATTAATAAAACTTACATATAAAGGAAGTTAAAGATTATTAACGCAATCTATATACACCTCAGTGATACAAGTTTAATCAAAACCATAGACAGTCCTGAGAAAAACAATATGCTAAAATACAAAGTGTTATAAATACGTCAAAGAACATTTACCTAACTTTCAATTTATTAATTAACAAGGGAAAGGCATTATCATCCAGCACCAGATATAGATGCAAAATGTGATTCCTTTAAATGTTCATTTTATAGATAATTACTGATAAGGACAATTTTAATGAATATTAATTTACATTTCTATTTAAATGTTATAATGAATCAAGCAAATAATTTAATAGTCTAATATTCCTTGTTAAAGATATGTCCTGCTAATTTAAAACATTTCCAATAAAAATTATAATGTGAAAGTGGAAAGGACATTCATATCAATGTCTATGCAAGATATTGCCAGCATCACTGTAGCTAATAAAAACCATAGACCAAAAAATTTCTCATTAAAAAAATACATTTTGAAAGTACTTTCTTCTCTTTTTTCATAACAAACTTCTGACTACTATCTGTACATTACTGGAAAGAAAACAAATGTGATATAGTGTTATATATACTATACCATTAATATTTCCATACATTAATGGAGAATGTCAAATGTGGAAACGCTCTGAACTTAGACGTCTGCCAGTTCTACATGAGCTCTATGTACATAGACTCTTCTGCCTTTCAGGAAGTGAAAGAATTACATAAATTGTAATCAGCATGCAAATATTAGATATTTAACTGGACCAATCTGTACTACTTCCCCTGATCTCTCACTTGCTGAAAGATAATGAATTCTTAATTTCCAGTAAAGACAAGTTTTGTTCCCTTGAATCATCATTTTTGAGATTCAGTGATGTTCAAATCCCCATGCTAGGATTATAAGTCTTTGTTTCCATAAATTTATATCTCAAGAGAAAAGCAAATAATTCTTTGCAAATACAATGATAATAGGTACTGTCGTAAGCAAGTTACAGATAAGGTACTATGAAGCTTCAGAAATTACAATTATTACTTTCAATTGTAATGATTTGGAAAAAGCTTTATTTAAAAGTGGCATGCACACTCTGACATGAAGGATAGGTAAGATTTGATCTGCAAAAATAAGGCAAGGAATATTCTAAAGGGAATATAGATCAAGAGGAATGCTATGGCTGCAGTGCAGGCACTTTGAGCAAGTCCCTCTAATTACAGTAAAGGGTACTGAAGAAATAAAAGTAGCATATAAGTAGCAAAAAATCACTAGAAATAAAGTATAAATGAGCAAAACCTTATTTGGCATCTAAAAGATTTTAAATTAAATGTTTAATTAGCCAAATGTGAGGGTATTCTACAATGAAACTACATGTTTTTGAAATTAGAGAACATAAGGTATTATAAACTAAAATACAATTGGCTAGAATTTATGAGTAAAAAGTCAGAACTACTGTTCCATTAAATTTCCACAAAACATCTTCTTCATATGAAAGAATACCTCTGTTGTATAAATGCCTTCCATGTGCTAAGAAGTACATTGAATCCTTTGCATGTGTTACTTTTTCCACTTACTCCTTACAATACATGACATGTGTGTAATCCCCCTTTTAGAAGGAATAAAGCCTAGGTAGAGAGCAGGTAACTTGCTAGTAAGTGCAAAAGGTAGGAATCTGGGCCAGTATAATCCACAGATCATAGCTATGTATTACTGCATGCCGAGGTAATATGGTTTCTAAGGAGTACAAACACCTTATAGAACCAAATTAAAAACAAAGTTTTTTAAAAATCAGATTTTGCATTTTCGTTTTAAATTCAAAGCTTATGCACTACAAGCCCTCCTTTTTTTTTTTTTTTTTTTTTTTTTTTTTTTTTTTTTTTTTTTTTGCTTTTTTTTTTTTTTTGAGACGGAGTTTCACCCTTGTTGCTCAGGCTGGAATGCAATGGCGCCATCTAAGTTCACTGCAACCTCCTCCTTCTGGGTTCAAGCCAGTCTCCTGCCTCAGCCTCCCGAGTAGGTGGGATTACAGGCATGCACCACCACACCCGGCTAATTTTGTATTTTTAGTAAAGACGGATTATCTCCATGTTGGTCAGGCTGGTCTCAAACCCCTGACCTCAGGTAATCCTTCAGCCTCGGCCTCCCAAAGTGCTGGGATTACAGGTGTGAGCCACCACCCCGGCCTTCAAGTCCTCTTTTTTTAAGTAGCACAAATAGAAGTTTTCACATGAACTCATTTTAACTGCTAGTTTAGTGAATAAAAGCTAAATTTTAGTCCAGGTGTTGCCCACACCCTCTGCAGTCTCAAAAATAGGAGATGAAAATGCTGTTAACATTTACAAACAGGTTGCTTTCAATCTGTTTAGCTACAAATACCTTGTAATTCTGTGTTGCACGTGATAGAAGCATTTCTGATGCACATTATGCCACATTATTTGCCATGTTTTTAGGTACTAGTTGGTCTAGTTGGTATTTATTGAAGCACAGAGGTCGGACAGCTTCCAGCTTATGAGCAGCACCCTACAAAGGTAAGGATGTTACCGCACTGTGATTCAACTATTGCCTTATAGTTCTAGTGCTGCGAAATTAATATTGTTAATTAAAAGCAATGGGCATAAGTTCTAGTCCCTAGGGCCTGGGCATCAGAGCCTCCAGCTGAGCCCAGAGCAGTGCCTAGAGGAAGGAGGTATTCCTGGAGGTTAGGAATACGCTGACGCCCCCCCAACACAAAAACTACCACCCCACCCAAGGATCCCACACGGCTCAGAAAGGCCAGAAGCTACTTCCACCGCTGTCCGTGGCTGTTTCCGCCTCCAATTTCACTTCCGGGGAGGGGACTTCCGGGCCCGCTGCCTCTAAGGGGCGGGAATGAAAGAGGAGCCGGAAGTGGAACCAGCACTTCCGGCACAGGAAACTCGCTGCTGCCCCAACCTGACTTGACAGGCGCGGTCCCTGCAAGTAGTTCTTAGCCCCTTCTCCTTCTTCCTGCCTCACTTTCCAACTCGTTTGCCGTCGCCGTCCCGCAGCTGCTGCCTCCGGAGTTGCCCCTTCCCCATGTGCCGGGGCAGGAGTCCGCAAAACGAAGACCCGCCCGCCGGTTCACCATCATGTCCGAACTGACTAAAGAGCTGATGGAGCTGGTGTGGGGCACCAAGAGCAGCCCCAGTCTCTCGGACACCATATTCTGCCGCTGGACGCAAGGTACCCTGGCGGGGCTCTCACTTGGAGCCGCCGCTTCCTTTGCCCTGCGAGGGTCCGCCTGTGACGCCTCTCGCTCCAGTCTCTCGCGTGCCCCGCGCTCTGCCCCAGTCGCCGTGCTCGGCGCACAAGCTGGACTTTGTAGACACGCCCTGCTTGCCTTGGTGGGGAGAGGTTGAGTAGGAGAATGGTTACAGCTGCCACTAAATACCCGCAGCGCCTCCTCCACTCTCCGGGCTGCCCTTCGGCTGGGGAGAGGGGTGGCCCCTTGCTGGGCTGCAGGGCGTGACACGGAACGTGCGCCCGGTGCCCCGGTGTCACTTTCTCGAGGGGTGCTGTGGCCTTCCTCATCTTTACCCCCAGCAGAGCTGTATGTTGGTGGTGGTTGGTCTATTTTTGGAGGGAAGGAGGGACGTCCACAGGAAAGTCAGAGTGGCTAATTCCAAAAAGCAGTTTTTTGTTTGTATTGTTATTATGTGGATAGGCGCGGTACTTGGTGTGTAAACATAATTGCCTGAAAACGTGTCCTTTTGGCCCAAAGTATCCCCCTTTTTGATCTGGTTTATTATCTGTCAGGGTTAAAAAAGAAATATGGATCGTTGTACTTCCTCTGCTGGTCTAATGTAACACAGACAGGATTTTTACTTATGTAATAAGTCAGTGCAAATAATAATGACATAAAACAAGCATTTATTGAATTCCTGCACTGTAACAAGCTGGGCGCTTTATGTGAATATCCCTCATTCTTAAGTTTTGATAGGCAAACACAACTGACACATCCCTGAAGGTGACTTAGGAAAGACGATGAGATTAAGAACATAGCCTTGAGTCAGAAGGATCAGTAATTTATGTATATAAAACTCTATTATTATTAAAACTTCTAATTAGAGAACACCTGTTCCCTAAATAAATTGGGGAAATTTTGGCACAGTGAATATAAATCCGTATTTCAAAACGTGTATTTTGTAACAAAAATTCAGGATTTAAGTAATCTCAGCCTCCCTCCCTCCCATATATCTTTTAAGAGCTGGTGAAATTACAATTATGACGTATTAAAACTTGGGATATTTAGTCCCTCGCTGTTGCTTTGTAGATGAGAAAAATGACTTGTAAATGGCTGGGCCAGAGTAGCACAAATTGATAGAACCGGGAGTGAATTCCAGGTCTTTCAATTCCTAATAGATCTCTGTTTTTATTATCTTCCTTTGAGTTTCCAAAGCCTACATGTAATGACTTCGGCGCTTGTTTTCACATTCAATTAGGTCAGTTACCTAATCTTGGGCAGCTGTGAGGCAGATTTTATTTTAAAACTTCCCACCTACTTATTCTAATAGTAAACAGCTCTAAAATACACAAAACTGTGAAAGACTAAAAACAATTTATTTCCATTGTAATCAGTTAACATTTATGAAACATTTACAAAGTAGAATAAGATAACATTCAGCCCTATTTATACTGTCATGCAAATATAAGGAAGATTTAGGGCGGCAGTTCTAGTAATGGTTAAGGGCACTGTCTTTGGAATAAATGTACGTGGCTTCAGGTTCATGCAATTTAGCTTATTTAAGCCTCATTTTCCTTCTTTGTAAAATGTAGATAGTAGACCTTATAAAGTAGTTGTGAGGATTAAAGGTCATGTAAATAGTTTAGGCACTTAGCACACTATATGACATATAGTAAACACTGAGTAAGTGGTAGCTGTTTTTATATTATTTTTAAAAGTTTAATTGTAGACTAAGTCAAAAATAACTCTGGCTTTTCCCTGGCAATTACAATAAATTATTTATTTGATGGATAATCATTCTAAATAACACTTTATAATGACTTATTAGAATGCTTTGCCACCTTTAATCATACAGACATTCCTTAAGATTAGTTCTGTCAATACCATTTCAAAATAAAGCATTTCTTTTTTTTTAATTTACAGAATGCAGTTATATTTTGGATATGTAATTCTTCAGGGTCTTACACTGATTAAGATTTTAAGTCAACAAACGTATTTTTGAAGTTATCACCTCTGAGTCAGAGGGGTCCTGTTATTGGTTTTGGTATGTTAACTATCGTATTCATTTGTTCTTTGAGGCCTTTGCTAAATATTGCTGTAGCAGTCCTTTGGGATTATGGGAATAGGCACAAGACACTGCTTTGCTGCATTACTAATGTGACATCAACTCTGGCTTTATTTCATAGTCTGAATCGTGTCTTCATTTGACAACTGCAGTCTCATTAGTCTTCTGGAAGCAAGATACAGGTGTAAGACCTTTGGCGTGGCTATTTATACAATCATATCTAGACATACCCATCTGTGGAATTATATTGATTGATCAAGCTAAATTCGCTTGATATGGTTGTTAAAACAATAAGCTGCAGGAGTGGCACATAGTTGTTTTAATTGGCTTTTTAAAATAATTCTCTTCTACAAATCCTTGTTCTTTTTTAAAAATGTGGGGTTTTTTTTTTTTTTTCTTCTTTTCTTGGCTAGTTTTAATTTTAAAGGCAATAAGCCATGTAATTTAAGGACTTAAAGTTGGCAGGGTTTTATTTTAACTTGAAAATTTATTCTCTCCACTTTCCTCCTGCTCAATTGCCTATAGTACTTTTTAAAGAATAGCATATAATTTTCGCTTCCTGAGCTCATTAGCACTATTTATCCTCCCCCCTTCCCACAGACTGCACCAATGTTCCAAGCTCTTAAAGTTGAGAGTCAGTAGGGTGGGAGGGAAGACAAACAATAAACACAACATAGCATAAATTACACATGTACAATAAATAGTTAGAAGATGAGAGAATACGGAGTTCTGGGTGGAGTGGCCTGCGCAGGCCTCATTTTAAGATGATATTTGAGCAAACACTTGGAATCACCCAATTAGTCATGCAAAAGTCTGAAGAAAGAGTGCTGCAGGCAGAATGAATGATAGTTATAAAAAAAATTCACTCAAAATAAGCCTGGTGTGTTCAAGGAACAGAAGGAAGTTACTGTGGCAGGAGAGGGAATAAAGGAAAAGGAGAGTAATAAAAGATGATGTAAGAAACAAAGTGGCCCAAATCATATAAAGCTTTCTAGGCCATTAGGACAACCTTTGCTTATCTTGTGAATGAAATGGGGGTCCATCAAAGGTATGGAAAAAAGGAGAGCTACCACTTGACAAGTTTTTAAAGGGTTTATCTGCTTGCTGTGGTTGAGGTTAGACTGTAGTGGATTGAGACAGCGAGATCAGGTAAGAGACAATTGCAGTAATCCAGGGGAGAAAAGATGCTGTCTTGGACCAGGGTAGTGGGAGTGGAGAGGGTAAGAAGTGAGCAGAGTGACCACAACCCAACAAAGCCAAAATAAGAATCAGCTAGACCTAACAGAAGTAGTGTTTCTTGTATAAATAACAACATTTTGATTTATTTGGAATGTATATTCTTTTCAATATTGATTGCTTAGCTCAGTGTTTGGCAAACTTCTTTAAAGAGCAAGTGGCCTTTTTATTGCCTCTCAGCTCATCAGTGCTACTGCAGCAAAAGCAGCCTGTACTTAGTATGGGTGTGGCGGCATTCCAAAACATTGTAAAAGCAGATGACGCCTGATGGAGAGTATTAATTCTCAGAAGCCATTTTTCCTTCTTCCAATCATTATTTTACTGTTTCTCCTTAAGACTAATCAGAAAGAGGGATATTTATTTTTGCTGTTTTATCTGTCCAGTGGGTGGGTTCCCCCCCTCCCCTCAGGGAAGGGGGCCGTGTGGGTGTAGTTGATTGAAATTAGAGTTTTGGGCTTTCATTGTAGCACAATTTTTGTTACATAATGTGAAAAAATGAGATTTAACAAATAACAGGAAAAATGAAGTATCTGTTAAAATATAAAATATATTAGGAGTTAATACACTTGAGTTAAGGTTTAAAAGCATGATTTACTATTTTATCAAAGTAATAAAATGATATACCAGCATCATTAATTTTTCTTCCGAAGTGAAGCCAATGCTGCAGATCACATCGTTTCAAAGATTTTTTGTTGTTTTTGGAAGCTTTTAACATTGTCTTACATAGATTTTTCTTTCTCCAACATACCTAAATTATAATTTGCCTAACAACCAGTATTTCTTAATTCGTAATTTGTATGCATATATGAAAAAACTAATTCCTTGGTACTTTGAATATATAATTTATTACTCAAATACCTGAAAGATCTATCATAATATCTTACATTTGTACTATATTTTACAGCTTTTGAAAAATCTTACCTAATCCTTGCAACAACTCTGAAAGATAGCAAAGAACAAATGTACTTATCCTCAATTTTTTTAGATGAGAGGTCCAGTGGAGATATTTTACTCAGCCAAAATGTCAAACTACGTCTTTCTATAGCTTTGTTTACATGGAAGGCTGTTAATTGTAGAGGCATAGTTGTCAAATGGTGTGCATAATGTGGATAGGTATAGTAAGTAATATGAAAACAAGCGACTGAAAAATTGCAATGAGGTTCATGGCTCAGGTTTACACTGGTTCTGAGCTATAAAATGTGAAAATAGACTTTTCTGTGAAGTGTACTACTGTGTAATGTGATGCAAAACTGTATATGTAGGCTCAGGTGTTTTAAGATGGATAATTTCAGACCTAATCAGGAAAAAGCCATTCATATTGAGTCCTTTTAAAACTAGGAAATAATTTGAGGATGAAAATTCTTGACAAGGAAAGTAATGCTACGTCCTGAAAAATTCAAACTTAAGTAAAACCTTATTATAAACTGAAGAAGTCTACTTAGCATAGTCCTGTTTTAGGATAGAATACTTAATTTTCATTTAGCTGACTTTATTTCATTTTTGTTCTAATATCCTTTGTCCATTATCAATTAGCACTCAAACATACATACTGGAATTAAACAGAATTTTGCATGAAGCATAACTGCTTAGAATTCTCTCCATGGGCTCTTAATATTCAAAGTGCAAAAGCAACTCACTATAATGCACTTCCAACTAAAAACCCCATCCATGGATAATTGGATTACATTATTTAAATTTTAAAAGAAGGCAAGCTCCATTACTAATTCACACTTTAATTTCACACGCTGAAAGTTTAGCAGATCCTAATTTCGCCTTTGCATTTGGGTACAACCCTAGGGGCCCTTATTCCCAGTAGGAGAAGAGCTGGCCAAACAGTGAAGATTTTATGTCTTGTTCCTTGGTGGGACCTTAAATTTGGTTGTTTTAACGTAACCAGAATGCTTAGATGTCACTTTCCTTATTAAATTTGTTCCATGCATCTTCTCTATTCCAGTTCTCCATTTGCCCTGTTTTTGATCTCCCAGGCTGTTATGTGTTGCTGGAGAAAATTGTGTCCAGCACCAAGACACTTGTGTAGTTAAATCTTAGCTGAGCCCTCAGTACTTCCCTTCGTTCTTCCTTTATGTTTTTCGGAATTAACGCTTTCCCCAATTCTGTACCCATCTCATTCCTCTCACTCTCAATATTAACACCTCTTCACTTCTTCATTTTTGTCTACATGTTTAACTTAAAAGCCTTCTAAAGTTTACTACTCCTAGGCTATTGGCTTTCAAGTTTTTGGAACTCAGGTTACCATTACAGTCTTAAAAATTATTGAGGACTTGAATATGAAAAATTTAAAAATGAGTGTGATCTTGGCATTGTTTTACATTTTTGCAAATCTCTTTAATGTTTGGCACATTAGAAGGCAGCTGGATTCCCACATTTGCTTCTCCAGTCTGTGCAATGTGTTGTTTTGGTTGACGTGGATGCAGAAAATCTGGCCTCACAGATATAATTGGAAAAGGTGTAAGCAGTATGGTAATAGCCTTTTCAGATAATCATACATAATCTTCTTTGATACCACACCAAAACTTGACACATGAGAGTATTGTAGAGATGAGTTGCAATATGAAATCTAAAATCACTTAACTTTTCTTCCTCTGTTAAATTGAAATCTATTGTTCTGTCTTGCAGTTTGAATCAATCTCTTACCTATGCATTAATTTGTAACAGTATACATGAGTAATTTGGAAATTATCCATCTACTGGTTTATGACAGTCTTCCAAATGTTAATGTATTTCATTATACCATACCAGAAGTCACGTTTGTTACTATTACCAGTGATCTCTGCAGAACAATCTGTTAGCATTGCGACACTATCAAAGTGGTGGACACAAGTTTTCTAAGTTATTGCTTGAAAGCTGGAAGTTTTATCACAAAAATACTGTCAGCTATTTTCCTTGAAATGTCAAGCTCACTTATTTCTGAGAAAATGTCAGCCAGACATTCAAGTCTGAATAATTGTAGCTTATTGGTAGTTACGCTAGGTAAAAGCAGCACTCCATTTAAAAAAAAAAAAAAATGGCCAGTTTGGCTTGCAATTAAAAAAAAAATTACACATATACTTTTCCTTGAGATAACTTGCAAACAACATACCCAGGATGTAGCAGAAGTGCTTTAAAAGACATTGTATTCAAGATCAAGACTTAATGAAATTAGTAGTTTTGACTGCATCAGTAAGTGTGTTCTTAAGTTAAATTGGCTCTGTAGGTGTGTGAGGGTATGGTGGTGGTTTTTTAGGACAGCTACCACTAGGACAGCTTGATGTTACTGTCTTGATGTGTGCCAAGGAACCAGCAGTGTAATCCACCATAGTTTTTATTCCATCACTCTGCATGTCAACACAGTGAAAGAGGCAAATCCTGTCTTAGTATTATTAGGTAAATAATTGTAACCTCCAGTGGACTCCCTGAAAGGGGCTCTAGGACTTCCAGGGGTATCTGTGGACCACCTTTAAAAGTCTTTCTCAGCTCTCCTTCAAAACTTGGAGACCTTAAACTTCCTCTTTTCCATATAATCATTCTTTACTTTTTCTTTTTTTTTTTTTTTGAAAAAAAATCTCTCTCTTGTCACACAGTTCACTCCTTTCTCCTTATACATTGTGTAGTCCACTATGGAGAGAAAGGGAGGAGGTTGTATCTTTCCTTCTTCTTTTTTTTTTTTTTTGAAACAAAATCTTGCTCTGTCACCCAGGCTGGAGTGCAATGGTGTGATCTCAGCTCACTGCAACCTCCACCCACCGGGTTCAAGTGATTTTCCTGCCTCAGCCTCCAGAGTAGCTGGGACTACAGGTGTGTGCCACCACGCCCGGCTATTTTTTGTATTTTTAGTAGAGACAGGGTTTCACCATGTTGGTCAGGCTGGTCTCAAACTCCTGACCTCGTGATCCACCTGCCTGAGCCTCCCAAAGTGCTGGATTCTTTCCTTTTTTGTAAGTCGCGCCCTTCAGTCTACAAAATTAATAATTCTTTATCCAGCTACCCTTCAAGCTATCCTCCTTTTTCCCTTCTGCAAAACTTCAATATAGTTTTGTTTGTTGATGTCCAAGGGGTATTGGGTTCAAGGACCACCCCCCCGCCACAGATACCAAAATCTATAGACATTCTGCAATATTTGCATATAACCTACACATAAGTTCCCCTATACTTTAAATCATCTCTAGATTACCTAAAATAGTTAATACAATGTAAATGCTGTGTAAATCATTGTCACATTGTATTGTTTAGGGAATCATATGAAAAAGAAAGTCTGTATACATGTTTTGCACAACCCAACCATCCTTTTTTTCCCCCCCTCCCTCAAGTATTTTACATTTGTGTTTGGTTGAATCTGGTCGTCAAACCTATGGATATGGACAGCCAACTGTAGTTTGCTTTTACTATTTCTCTTTCTAATCTGAATTACACTTCAACCCTTTAAAATCTGGTTACTCTCCCCAGTGCTCTAAATTTGTGTTTTTAATATTCCCAGTGACATGCGTAATCTAGTATTTTAATATATGTCTTTACTCAGCAGCATTTGTAGTAGTTGACTATTTGCTTCTGATTTTTCCTTTTTTTTTTTTTTTTGAAACGGAGTCTTGCCCTGTTGTAGGCTGAAGTGCAGTGGTACAATTTCAGTTCACTGTACCCTCCACCTCCCAGATTCACGTGATTCTCCTGCCTTAGCCTTCCAAGCAATTGGGACTACCGGTGTGCACCAGTGCACACAGCTAATTTTTGTCTTTTTAGTGGAGATGGGATTTCACCATATTTGTCAGACTGGTCTTGAACTTCTGACCTCATGATCCACCCGCCTCAGCCTCCCAAACTGCTGGGATTACAGGTGTGAGCTACCACACCTGGCCTGATTTTTCCTTTCTAGGAACTCAGTTAATGTGCTTTTCTCTAATCCTTCTAATTTTTGTCAGTCTCCTTTGCTGACTCAGTCTCTGCTCACTTTTTAATGTCCCAACTTCATCATTTTTTTCTTCAAGTTCTTATTCACTTTAACTGATGTGTTTTAAGATGATTGAAATTGCTGCCTCTAATCCTAACTCCTGCCCTGAACTCCACACCCTTATCTCCAATTTCTAAAAGTTGCCAAATGTCTATCTCACATTTTTGAAACTGAACTTGGTATCCCTAGAAACAAACACTGCCATTATCTTCCCTGCCAAAACTTCAACAAGCATTAATTAATAGCTATACAACATACTGTGGGAAAACACAGGTACAATACCTGTCAGGCAAGGTAGATGACAAACAGGTAAACAATAACTACAGATTATGGTAAGTACTGGTTGTGCTGGGGGATGAAGAGAGACTACTTAGATAGGTTTGTAATGAAATATCACTCTGAGGAATTAACACCTAAACTGAGACCTGAAGAAGAAGGATTTATCTATATGGAGAGTAGAGGAAAGAGCATTTCATGTAGAGAGAACAGTAAGCATCGAAGCTACAGGTCAAGTCCCTGGGATGTTCTAAGGAACTAAGGTCATGGTAGATAATGATGTAAGAGTAAGCAGAGTCAGTTGGATTGGTAGATCTTACAGTGGCCTCTAGACCACGAAAAGGAGTTTGGGTTTTATTTTAATTGCAAGGAGAAGCCATTGAAATGTTTTAAGCAGGCTGTGTCAAAATCTGATTTCCATTTCTAAAATATTCTTCTGGCAGCTCTATGGTGAATAGTTGGGTACTGGACAGGAGTGAGGGAGGAATAGGGAGACCTGGTTGGAAACTCTTGACAGTGTTCCATGTGAAAGATTATAGTGGTTTGAACTATAAGGTAGACTGGAGATGGGATGGAAATGAACATGTTCAAGGTACGTTTTGAAGCCTTGAAGCAGGAAGACATTATCTTAGGGTGAAACCTAAAGATAAACTTGAGTTTTCCAGAAAAAGGGTTAGCAGGTGTTCCAAGAGAAGAAACATCATGTACAAAGGGTAAGAGACAAGAGAGAAAATGATATACCTCAAGACCTGAAAGAAACTCAATGTGCCTAGAATCTAAAAGGGATAATGGCAAAGGGCGAAGTAGGAGGTTCAGCAGAAGCCAGATTATACAGGACCAAGTTCAGGGACTTAGACTCTTCTATGTCTGGAGTTCCAATCTGGGCTATACTTGGGAATTACCTGGTTATAACCAGTAATGGAATTCCTGGGAGTAGATGAGATTACTTAGAAAGAATGCATAGAATGCAATGAGCATAGATCCTAAAGCAGCAACCTGGGGAACATTAGCACTTAAAAGAAGTGATATGGAGACAGAAGAACTAGAAAAGCAAAAGTTGATAAAAGCCAAGAGACAAAGATTTTGCAGGTTTGTGGACAGCATTTCAGATTGATTCTTTGGGGGATTAAATAAGATAAGACTTGGGAAATAGCCTGTACCGGTCACTGATGAACTTGGGCGAGAATCACTTTGGCACACTCATGCATTGAAAACCAGATTAGTGAGGGTTGAGTAAATTATGAGGTAAGAAGATTGAAACAGGGTATGTAGGTGACTAGGTGGTCTTTGGGAGGACAAGAGTGATGGAGTGCTGATTGGAGTTTTTGGTGGAATCTTTAGGTTTTGTTTTGTTTTAATATGTGAGATTTATATACTTTCTGGCAGAGATTGAAGGTAAAGAGAGGAGGTGGGGTGGAATGGGACCCTCTCCAGTACCCTCTCCGTTGCTCTCACCTGGTGAGAGCAAAAAAACTTTTTGCTTTTTTTAAGAAAAACTTTTTTTCTCAAGCAAAAAAACTTCAGAAACAGCTCTAATTTCTTTTGTACCAAGCCTTTGCCCCACTTACACGTCCTAAATAAATCTTATTTTTACCTCAGAAATATTATTCGAATATAGTTTCTCTTCTCCACACTAACGTTGCTTTCATTAGGTCAGCATCATATCTCTATAGGGCTGTTGAAACAACTTCTTGCTGATTCTGTTCCTTTAACCAGTAAGATAATATTACTGTTTTACCAAAAGATCTTTGCTGGTTGAGTCCTGGTTCTTCAGCCCTTTGCTATGTTAACCACTTGTCATCTTTCCTGCTGGCCCTTCCATCCAACCCCCATACTACCCTTTAGCTATGTTAAAATCCCTCTGATTTATAAACATTCTCTCCTCTTGGAAAACCTTTTTGCTTTAATTAAGGTATCTTCTTTAGCTGAATTACATTTATTCACCTTTGCCTCTCCAGCAAATTCCTGTTCAAGATGAACCTGGAAGTTATCTGTTATGATAGAATAGAGCATGCCTTTCTGTATACACAACACACTGCATTCTTCTGTTACAACATTAGTTTATTCCTTTATCTTAGTAATTATCTGTTGGTATATCTCTCTTCACCTGGACTAGTGGTTCCTCCAGACCAGAGACTATGGCTTCCAGGCATATATCCCAGATGATTGGCATAGCATCAGATGTTAAGTAACCTAAACTGATTTGGCTGAATGACTGAAGAGTAACAATTAATGGAATTGATAGATTCTTAGCATTGTGAAATTGGAATTGATTATTTTAATGAGAACACTGAGGTCCAAGCAGGTGAAATGATCTTCATAAGGTTATCCAGATGGTAACCGGGTTCTCCTAACTTCTGACCCAGGGCCCTCTAAAGAACTTCCACTAGCTGCTGTTAGTCCATGCTGATTGAGTGATATTTAAATTAAGATAAAGCTATAAAAACACATGTACTGTCTACAATGCCATTTAATTTTTTGCTTTTGGAATATAACTGAAAGATTGAAATGATAGAATGATATTATATGTAAAGAGTCCTAAAAATTGTTTGAATTTAGTAGACTAGTCTTCCTTAGATGAAAAGTCAGATTTAGTGTCATTTTACTAAAGTCCATACTTTATCCCCCTAGAGGAGTTTCTGGGTACAAAATTGTATGGATATATTTGCATTTGGGGGTGGGGGAGCATAGTTTCCACAGATGCTCTGCACCTCATGACTTCAAGTTATTTTGCTGTTGTGATAAGTGATCATTCTCAAAGCAAAGTACATGAAAGATTCTTTTAGCTGTTACTTGAATTAAATGTTTAATCTTTGCTACTTGCTTTCATTTTTAGGGTTTGTGTTTAGTGAATCAGAGGGATCTGCATTAGAACAGTTTGAAGGTGGCCCCTGTGCTGTTATTGCACCTGTTCAGGTAACATAGACTCCTTTACCAGCTCCTTAGAGGGACATGTTGAAATGTTTCATACTTTTTGTTTTCGAATGTCTGTATTTCATATAGTAATTATGAGACATGATCAGTTAACTCTTAACTTTTGCTCACATAAATTACAATAAATATCCAAAATAAAAATGAATTCAGAATATTGATGAATTGCACAACAGTAGCCTTTTGGCTACATTTTCAAAGAAAAAGAGGCATCCCCTGACTTTGAGAAAATTAGGAAGTTTCTTGACATCTTTAATACAGAGTTCCTATTTAGTAATAACATGTTATACTTTAGATAGGTACAATCACAGTAATTGTACTATTTTCATTTGTTCAGCCTATAAACGTCATTTTTATAGACTGAAAAAAGTTGATGATTTCATACTTTTATGGCCTGTAACTTTAAAATTTTGAATTAAGTTGGCAGTGTATACTATTTTATGCTATAGCTTTGGCTTTTCTAAATAATTTGTAACAACTGATTTCAAACAATTTCAAAACCAAAAAGGTTTTTTGTTTGCACAAAACATAGAATTTATCGGAATGTCTTTATTTGATTTGGAATCTTGATGTGTTATATCGTTTGAATTTCAAAGGCTAATTCACTATAAACTGTTGCATTGTTGAAATCAATAATTGAATTTTCAGTTTACTGTAGTATTGATGATGTCTGTGAATAACAGTGTAACTTTAGAACTGTTATAAAATTTACAGCTAATTTACTGTTTATGTTTTAGCCATCGTGTTTTGAAAATACATATTTAATGTGGCATTTATTCATTGGATACAGAGTAATAAGATACAAAGTATATACAAAAATAAGGTACTTTGGCTACAAAGTAAATTTGTTTCTCAGAACTCATAATCTATATACTTAAAGTGTTAAAAATGTATTTATGTAAAGGAAAAAAATCTTTTATGGTTGATTCCAAAATATGTCTTTCATAGATCATTATTTTTTAAGTTGATTTTTTTGCATTAGGAGATTTTTTTTAAATAAAGAAAAATTTGAATATCCAAATCTTGCCTTGAAATTATGGAATGTGAAGAATGAAATTTAACTATAAATTAGTAATTATAGCTGTTGTGCTGAGTAACTGAAACAAATTTCAGTTGTCAGTAGGAATGTTATCTGAATTTGAAGACTCCTTGTTATGTCCATATATAAATTAGATTATATAAATACTGCCTTTCTTGGTCAGTAATAGCAGGGTTTTTATTGGAAATCCATGAATGTAATTAAATGGAGGATATACCACAGGAGTTTCTTGTTTTATAAAATGCAGTATATTTCAGTGGTGGTAGTTACTTGTGCAAGTGGGGTGCTGTGCGATAATGGTAATATTTAAAATCCTGATCCTACCTTTCTATATCTTTGAGGTAGTAGTTTAAGAATCACATAGCCAAGGCACAGTGGGTCACACCTATAATCCCAGCACTCGGGGAGGCTGAGGCAGGAGGATTGCTTAAGGCCAAGAGTTCAAAACCAGGTTGGGCAATACAATGAGACCCCTGCTCTTAAAAAAAAAAAAAAAAAAAAAAATTGAAAATTAGCTGAGCATGGTCGGGCATGCCTGTAGTCCTAGCTCCTCAGGAGGCTAGACGGGAGGGTCCTTTGAGTTCAGGAGTTCAGGGCTGCAGTGAGCTATGATTATGCCACTGCCTTCCAGTCTTGGTGATAGAGTGAGACCCCATTTCTAAAAAGGGAAAAAAGGAGTCATGTAAACTTTGTAAAGAATTTTGTTTGTGTTAATATTTCAGTTTAAAAGTCAAAACTAAGTTATTAAGAATGACCAGAAGTGAGCAGGTACATATATTAAAACTTTTTTAGAGTATAAGAATTAGAACATGATGCTGTGTAAGAAGAATAGGCAAAATAATGGAACCAAATTGATAATACAATCATAGACCTCATCACCTGTAACAATTTACCAGGAATTTGTTACACCAAGAATGAAGAAGGAACTAAGATCAGTGGTGAAATAAAGTTTCATAAATGTTATCCCCATGACTTGCTAGCACTTTGAGGGGAAGATAAGTTTAGATCATTTTGTACCATATGTCAAATGTATTCTTGGAATAATATTTAACCGTAAGAAAACTTAAAATTAACGTAACGTCAACACTATAAGAGAAACAGTACCTCGAAACTGAGAAATATTTGCAGTAAATATTATCAATAAAAGGTTGTTGTCTTTCTCATATAAAGAACTTGTAGAAATTGATTAGAAAAACATGGGGGTGAAATGGGCATAGATGTGCAGTCATAACATGTGGAATGATGCTTTACAGCAAAAGAATCAGGATGCTCACCCTCAGTAGGAAGCCAGGAAAGTAAAAATAAAACTGTAACTAGATTCTATTTCTTACTTTTTCTCATCTTTAAAAATAAAATTACAATTGCCAGTGCATGTAAGGGTGGGATGATGCTGGCACACTCTATTCTGCCATGTAGTACAAATTTGTACTTTGATTTCGGGAAGGAATTTTAAATTATAATTGGAACCATGACAATGCAGATTCTGAGGCAACAGCAGTATTTCTGTGAGTCTTTTCTAAAGAAATCTTTAATATGGAAAAATTGTATTTAAGACGGAGCTTATATATTAAAGTAGCAAAAAAAAATTGTAAGCAATATCTAATGCACAGTAATATAATTTAATAGGTAATTAAAATTTGGTAAATAGCTTGTTAGACAAGTAGTAAGAATTATACTTATGAATTCTATAGAAAAACAAAATATTCATATAACCATTCTGATTTTTCACTTGTAATAAAATTAAAACTAGGTATAAAAAAAGATGGGAAGGAAGTATATCCAAATGCTAATAGTAATTATATTGGTGGTGAAATAATGAATGTCCCCATCTCACTTTCAAAACTTTGTGATGTAGTTATACTGTTTCACTTTATGGTTGTTGTCATTTTGGGGAAAAATGGGAAGTACTTGATTACAGTATTTGTAGATTGTATGCCTATGTGAATGGAATATTAATTTTTCATTGTAATACCTTAAATTGTTTATTGGTGCCAGGTACTATGCTAAGTGTATTACATAGATATTCTCTCATAATCCTCACTGCAACCTTTTAAATTTTGTACAGTTATTTTTAGTTAGTAATAGTGGAGCCAAGATTCAAACCTAAGTTTGCCTGATAAAAATCAGTCTTCCTAATCTGTACACTAGTACTTTCAAACACAGGTGAGGAAAAGTCATCATTGTAATCTGTTTTTCTTTGACCTGCCCTCAGATAGAATAGGTGGAGCCCAAGAATCTGCAGTTTAAACAAACAAGTCAGGTGACTGGGATGTAGCTACCATTGAACTAAACTTTGAGAAGGAGGCACTTTGCTGTGTAGCTTTTTATCAACCAACCTGTGTAACATAGTTGACTCACTTAAGGGGAAGTTTAGAAATCCATTTGTCTTTTCTTTTAATCATGTAGCTTTTTGAGTTAAATTTGAGCTCCTGATAATAAAGTGAAGACTTTAATTGTGTTATTCTTGTATCACAGATGAGAGTTAAGGGAACAGAACTACTTTTATATTTAGATCTCTTTTACCAGAAGGAATCTAACTGAAATGTAGACTTACTCTTGTTCTACATAGCTTTCATTTTGTGAATAGAGCATTAAGTGTCTGTGCTTTCCAGTTGCATTCTGTTATTTGAGTGAGTTCTACTTGTCAGAAAATAAGTATTGTGGAAGAAAAATGGTTTTATGGATTTAAAATCAAGTTGATAGTGGTATACTCTGAGTAAATAAATCTGCACAGTTCCTGTCAAATGTGAGGGAAGCTCATTTGACATCTTTACAGAACTATGCAAAAGATTAGAAAGGGGGTACAAATTAGTTTTTCCCATTTTAAAATTGAAGAATGATATGATATATGCTTATATTGCAGTTCACTAATTATTGCTTTAATTGTGTAAAGGCATTTCTTTTGAAGAAGCTCCTGTTTTCTTCTGAGAAGTCTTCTTGGCGGGATTGTTCAGGTATGATAGCTGTTTTTTAAAACTTTTACTTCATCCTCTGTTTTAATACAGATGGTCTGTGCAGTGTTCATTGGCAATAGTTTAATTAAAATTATCTGAGAAAGTTAAGTATCAGTGGGATTTTTTTTTCCCCTGAGGTTTCCTTCTAAATTGTTTTTAGGAAGCTTCATAAACAGTGACTCCATATTTCTAAATTTGGTTTTCTAACCAAGGGTGGTAAGTCAGGATTGTATAACTAAGGGAAAAACCTTGACCTCTTGCTAAAACATGGTGCATTTCCTAGAACTGTTAGGTGACAGCATACCATAAAGAATAGTCTTTTTTTTTTGTTTTATTTATCTGTGAGCAAGACTTCAGAATTCTCATTGCATTCTTGCATATTTCAGTATAATGACTTACACAATGCAAATACTGCAAATAATTTGGATGAAACTGCAAATGAAGCTGTCATAACCTCTGTAACATGAGCTTCTGTACCTAGAGAGATGTGTGGTGCCACCTTATAATAACAAGAATTTGCATTCCACTTGCCAGTTTACAAAGATCTCTCCTTCTACACAATTTCATATGAACCTCACAATAACTTCTGGAAGAAGGTGGGGCATATTACAATCCCAGTTTTGTATCTGAGGACATAACTGAGCTTACATACCAAACAACAACTGTAGAATATACTAATGATTTTGGATTTAAGAGTTAAGGTATCATTTTCATAATTTTTAATAGGTGAAATACAAAATGAATTTTAGTAGAGGAACTATTTGAGATACTATTGTTGAAATGAATTTTTAATGAAGTGTATGCTATTACTTACACAGAACAGTATTCGCTTTGATAAAACATTTGTAAAGCATTGTCATAAGTGTAATAAATGCTGTGCTGATAATAAGGTGCCTTTAAAGAACTGTTAATCCATTAGGAGAGATAGAAACCTCCTTGTATCATAAAATTTTATATAGAATGTGTGCGTATCCTATACTCTCTGTTTGAAAGTTTCAGAAAATGATACTACTTCTTGATAGTAATACTACTTGAAAACAGAGTGTGGCTAAGGTTCATAAAGAGATGGTCTGAGCATTTGCACTATTTTCTATAAAATTCTAATGCTCAAATCTGTATTATAACCACTGGCCTCTGCTGATATAATGGATTGTGGTAGTATATGTGCATCTCATTATTTTTATCCCTGTGGGACAGGGTAATCAAAGATGTTAGACTAATTCAGAAGCGGGGGAAAATAATAGAGGTCTCAACAGGCCTTTATACTGTGCTTGGTTCTGCAGTAAAGGAAACCTCATGGCTTCAGTTGCTAAAGGTTTAAGAAAGTGATGAGCAGTATCAGATTATGATCTTTCATAATATTTAATTCTGCATTTTCAGGATTCTTTTTCTACTTGATGGTTTTATTTAGATGGCTTTATTTAAAGTGGTGATATTTTAATCCACAAACTTACTGTTTTTCTAAAACATAATTTTAAATATATTGAGAGATTTTTTCCCATTTTTAGAATGCTTGATTTTATCACACTAACACATTTTTACTATTGTTATTCATGACAGATTCCTTTTTTCCAGAAGAAACCATTATAACTTATGCTTTGGTTATTTTTAGAGGAAGAGCAGAAGGAGCTCCTTTGTCATACCTTATGTGATATTTTAGAAAGTGCTTGTTGTGACCACTCTGGACCATACTGCTTGGTTTCATGGTTAAGAGGAAAGACAACTGAAGAAACTGCTAGTATTTCTGGGAGTCCTGCAGAGTCTAGTTGCCAAGTGGAACATTCTTGTAAGATATATTTTTATTTCCTGAAGTTTTTTGTTGTTCCTTTGTTTTAATTTATTTAATATTTTGAAGAAAAATTTACTTTAAATTTTCATAACATATATTTTAGCTTAAGCTTAATTACTGAACCTTAATATTTTTTGTTCCCCTTAGAAGATACTACATTTTTGCAAAAAAAAAAAAAAAAAAAAAAAAAATATATATATATATATATATATATGTATATATCTTAAACTTTTTTAAATGTTCTGGTTAACTTTGGCTTGATAACAATCTCTTTTGAGCTTTAGAACTCTTATTTAGAAATAATGATACCCTTCAGTTTCAGATGCCTTAATGTGTTGCTTTGGCATTGCAAAAAAAAAAAAAAAATTCTTTTGACATCAGAAAATTTCATAAATTTGTCTTTACTTGCTTCCCAGAGCAAAAATGGAGACATTTGTCTTCGCTGTAAGCTGTTTTTTTTCCCTTGTGAATTTTTTGGATATTTTTATACATACAGATTATTTTAAGGCAATTTTAATTTTGCCTTAAATTTTTTATACATTGATCAAAGATTTTTCTCTTTAAAATAAGTTTAATGGCCATTCCCATTGTTCATAAAAATTACATATTCTGTGGTTTTTAACTTTTGAAAATTCTTATGTGATTGACCTGCTAGCTGCCAGCGTGAAATGGAGACACCTAGTGGTACGGAAGATAGTTAAAAGTTGCTTTTCTGATTTGCTTTTCAGGAATAATCTTGTTAGTTGATGGTTTTTGATAATTGCTAGTCCCAAGTGCTTCTGTTAAATAAGTGGCTTATTCAACTTACAGTGGATCCCATTAACTGTCATCTCTATGAAAATTTTTTGTAAGAAATTATCTACCTGAAAGTACATTTCAGTTGTATGTGATACACATTTTGCTTTCCATATAGTATTATCCATAAGGTGCTGCTGCCTCCCGGACTAAAATGCCTTGTGTTGTCAGTGTCTTCTTTCTCCTGCCTTTGCAGTTAAAATGTTTTAAGCCAAGCAAATTCTAAAAATAGTACATTTGCAAGGAATAATTTTGAAAGTTTAAATAGTTGAACGATGCTTCCTTTCAAAGCCTTTGAAACATGGCCTTTCAAAAAGAACTTAATTTATTTTACAGTTCATAATTATATTTGAAGACAACAAGTGGAAAATAGTCAACAAGGATGGTAGTCCAAAGTGTCATTAAGACTGGCTTTAAAATATTTTCCTGGTTTTATTGTGTGGACGCAAACATACTTAATAGTTTCATTTAGGATATTAAAATTTTGAAAGAGGAAATGTTGATCTTTTGAAAAGGTCTTGTAAAGATTATGTGCTTAAAGCCAGTCTGTGTATTAATGTTGAGAAAATAGTAAGCTCTTTTTATATAACATTTCCCATTAGTATCTTAATAGTATACTGATGCATACTATGGAACATGCTATGGATTTCTGTAGTGATATGTTACATTGCTGTAGGTTAAAGGACCTTAAAATGCATTCAGTTTAGTACTTCAGTAACTAATTAGATGGGCATATTGAATTACCTTCCAAAAAACAAGTTAGTAATTTTCCAGTTTACTTTGTATCTCATTTTAAAAGTTGCCATGACATAAACTATATTTTATTTTTTTAATATTGTATTCCTTTGAAATACTTTGTTAACTGAAAGTTTGAGAATTTACCTTAGATATTGACAAATGAAATGTATTTATATTATAATTTTTATTCCATGTAACAATCTATTTTACCTGTTCTTTCCTTTATTCCCAGCTATGTTCTTTTTCTTGTGTTTTATATTTTTCCACCATCCCTGCCTGCTAAGCTTTTTATTTTGCTTGCCTCTTTTCTCTAAATTACTATCTTTATGTCTACTCTTGTAGTATACCCAGTAAAATGATTTAGATAATCTGACATTGCAGAACATTTAGTGTAATTTGGAAAAGATTAGGTAGAATTTTCATTTTATTCTGAAATTTTGAATGTAAAGTGTTTTTCCTTCTTGTTAATATTACTTTCTCTACAAACATTAATTTCATTGGCTTATGTGATGTGTATAGTTTTGGCTTGTTGGTAATGCACACTTGTTCGCAATAGTGAATACTCAGGTTCAATTTCAGTTTGTTTCCCACATAAACCAAGAGATAACTTAATCCATTTGGACTGCTAAAGATTTTAAAAAGAGATATGAAACACTTAGGCTTTGAAATCTAGCAAAATGTGACATTTTAAATTGTAAATAAAAAAAATTTTGAGTTCATAATGAATCCGTTTTCTGAACTCACCAGTGAGAATTTGACAGTAGTAAGAGTTGCTTTATAAACTATATGTGAAATTATTCGTTGTGATAAATAACTCCCCGGAGCCAAGACTATCTGGGCTCAAATCTCATCTCTGCCATTTAATCCTGTGTACTCCTGCGAGGAGTTTTTTGTGTGCCTCAGGTTCTTTTTCTGTAAAATGGAGCTAAAAGGGTTTTTATGAGGATTAAATAAGGTAAAATATGTAGGGCATTTAGAAAAGGGCCTGGCACTTAATAAAGTGCTCAGTAAACATTACCTCTGATTCAAGTGCTTTGATTTCCTTTTATTAATAAACATAATCTAAATAAGTTCTGAAAAACTTAACAGTTGCACAAATAAATGAGGAAACAAACTTAAAGCTGTCATTGAACCTGTGTTGTTTGAAAGTGTTATGCCCTTTTATACACATTTGTTTAATAATTAAGCATAAACCTAAAGATTTTATATTCTCAAAAGGAAGATTAGCTGTGATGATATTACTTGGATCTATATAATCTGAAAGATTATTTAAAAGTGCAGGACACATTATAATGATGTGTGAGGCACTGATTATCAGTAATTTTTCATACTTTATAACCCATCCTAGCATAGCGGAATTGAAATGTTAATCACCCTTCTACATTGTCAGTATTGTATCCACTTTAGTTGTATTCATGACAACAAAGATGTTGAAATATAAATTCATATTATAGTAGAAGATAAACTGAGAATTTTAAGGGAGTAGGGAAATAGGGAAAGTTTTGATTGCTTGAAAGTATTTACAGCCTGCTGTGTGTATCTTGTGTCATTTATTTGCCATGTGTAGTGCTGAAAAGTGTCTTTTATGTATAGCTGCCTTGGCTGTCGAAGAGCTTGGCTTTGAGCGATTTCATGCATTAATTCAGTAAGTAACATTGGAACATTTAAAATACTTACTTTGTGGACACATTGCCACGTTAAGTCTGTTCATAATATGGAAGAATTCTTAGTTTTACATAGAAATGCGCTACTTAAACATAAATTTTAAATCCATTGCTTCAGGATTAATTTGCCTTTAAAATAGTTTGTAAATGTATAAATTATGCTGAGTCCTAAATTAACTATCCAAATATGCTTTTTAAAATCATTAAAAGCGTTTTCATCATTACAATGAAAAAAACTATCATTTTAGCTTAATGTTTCTGTGTCCTAAACAAATATAAAGATTTCTAGTGGGATAAATATTAGAATTATTTCATATTTGCCAACATCCTTTTTTCTATATCATTTATTAAGAATGCCCACATTTTTGTTAGAGCATTTAAACTTTGTATTACAAAGTAAAAGGTAAGGATGGCTTAGAATTATGGGTGGCGTTTGGTTTAAAATTTAATGTTAATTTCTTTTAAAAGAAGCCACAAATGTGTAAGTTGTCTTTGGCATTCAGATATTCGTTAAGTAATTTCTAGGATTTAAAAAGTGAAGTTTTCTTTGTGTTTACCCCCTCTTACAAGAAGTCCACTCTATTCTTTAAATAACTGTATATTATTGAAGAATTTATTGATTCCAGACAGTTCACCTAAGAGATGAAGAGGTTCCCTGCCAAGTAGGTGTTCTTTCTTAATGATACATACCATATATAGTGGTAGTTGTCAGAAATAGCTTTCAGTTTTAGTGGCTAAATTTGTATTTGAAAAATTTAGAACTATCTCAAAGTTTCCTCTTTGTATATGTTTTAATGTATAAGAAAATTTAAAAGTTTTCCCATTTATCAATGTAGTTTTCCCATTTATGAATCTCATCATGATACCAATACTTAATTCTTTTTTTCCCCCAGGAAAAGATCATTCAGAAGTTTACCAGAATTAAAAGATGCTGTCTTGGACCAGTATTCAATGTGGGGAAATAAATTTGGAGTATTGCTTTTTCTGTATTCTGTGTTACTGACAAAGGTGTGTTCAAGAAGTTGCTTTTTCTGTCTTTTATTAATGTTGTTTACTACTGTTTTTCCTGCTGTGATGAGTAATTGTATTCCTGATGCTGTTTTTAATTCTTAGAATAAAAATCTTTTATGCTTAAAATCAGTTAATTTCGGTTTCCACAGCACTTAAGCGGTTTCAAACTTACTTTCACCTCTGTTCTTCTGGTCTAGAGAGATTATCAGTAATGTAATTGTGAAATGCTGTCAGTTCTGGCAAATTGTGTTTCCTTTGATCTTAGTCCTATGCAGCGCTTGACCCCTTAACCCCTTCTGGAAGCTGTTTTTGACCTTCACTCCCTTTCTTGATTTTTTTGATAACTCACTGTGTGAGTTTTCTTTCTATAATGTCTCAAGATTCTTGTTTTGTTTTCTTTGATAGCTTCATTTCCTTCTTTACCTGTTACCTCTTGCTCCTTTCTCTCCTCCTCTAAATTTTGATATTCCAGAAATTTCCTTACCAGGATCCTGTATGCCTTTTCTTTTATGGATATTTCATTTGCTCAGCTTACGTTTATGTAGCTGTTTAATAGTTTCAGTATGTCCCCTTCTTGTCCAACCTTTTTTCCCCAAATACCAATCTCACATAACATGTTAATTTCAGTTTAGTATCCTACTAGATCTATCTTGTCTGAAATCAGACTTCTTTTATTTGACAAATGTTTATTGAGCATTGACTCTGTGCTAGGGACTATGCTTGTATTAATAATATGGAATACATTTTTAATAGTATCTATTTAGCATTGTAAAAAAAAGACACATTAATAATTCCATTATGGCAGTGTTTTTTAGCATTTGGTCTTGTGTCTAAACCTATCAGATGGACCGTATCTAGTAGAGACTGTCTGACAGATGTAGGACCTTAATGCATAAGGGCAAGTTTTCTGTATGGAAAAGCTGGAGGAAATTTTTTCCAGCAGTGGGCACAGCAAGTATAAAAGCGTAAGGGATTGGGGGTATAATGCAGGTTTGGGGAGCTCTAAGTGGTTGAGCCTTACTGCAGCATAAGACACCAGAGGGGCAATTGTGGAGGATGAGACTGGGCACTAAAGTAAGACAAGGCTTTTAGAGAGTATGAAGGTCCTTCTGTGTACACTGCAAAGAGTAAGTAGGTTTCATCTGCCCAGAATTGGAACACAACAGAAAGTTTGAACAAGGGAGTGACACAATTGGGATGGGAGTTGTGATGGGTGGAGTTGGTGTTTGTAGTGTAAGGCTAGTGTCAGGAAAACTGAGAAAGTGAGTATTGAAATAAGAGAAGCCTAAACTAGGAGAGATTATAGAATGGCAAAGAAAGGAAACATTTAGAAATGTAAATAAATACTTATTTGGGTTATTAAATATAAATAAGAGAATCAAAAGTACTTTGTTGTGTAGATGTTGGGAATAGCTGTGATGGTGGTATCTAAGATGACTGGTTTCTTATAAGCTTTTCTTGACTGTTACTTTTCTCCAGCTTTTTCATCCTCAAACGTTTGATACCCCCTGTTTCTTGTTCTTTACAGCCAATAATTTATCATGCTAGTTCTTCTTCCTTAAGCTGTTCTTTAAGATGATATCCCCTTCCTCGTTAGTGATTGTGTCACTTGTTGATAGTGTTCATCTTGACATTATCATAGCCTGCTTTGTATTGGTTACAAGGATGTACATGCAAGAGCTCATGCTTCTTTGTTTCCCCCTGCCAGATTCAGTCATTTATTAAAAATCTTGGTTGTTAATTAATCGTCTATTTAATTCTTAGAAATGACCCCTAACATGATACAACTAATGGCTAAAGTTAAGTAAATAGAACAATGAATGGCAGTTTATCTTTGCCCTTTTGGAATTGATGAGGTTAAAATAAGTAGGTCTTCTTGTACTTGCCCAGTATCTAGAACTTTTGTGGGGTGAGTGCCCTTCTGGAGGCTTAAAAAGTATGAGGAAATTTGTTTTTAAGAAAAGAAGGCACTTCCTGCCCTCCTCCTCATTTGCATTTTGTCAGTATACATTTGAATGACCAGTATTTGTGAGAAATCACAATCAGAAGTAAACCTTCCATTTTATGTACCAGTTAAATAACTAAAACGCAAAGTATTTAATGTTACATCTTCTTGTGTATATGTATATAGTGTAGTAAGTTTTTACGTGATCTGAAAAAAAATCAATTGTCTTAACAGGCCATAATTTAGCTAAAAGTTAAATGAATATGAACTTTTGTATTAAATAATTTTCTCCTTTCTCCTCTTTAATGTTAATTCTCTCTCCTTACCCCTTTAAGCAACAGTACATATTTCCCCCATGACTTTTCTTTATATAGAGCCCATGAAAAAAAATAAAAGATATTTGAGGAACTACTTTTTCCAGTTATCATCTTAAATGTACCCCCACTTCAAATCTGAGTCATTCTTGGTAGAAAAGTTACTTAAATAATTGTATTACAGTGTAAACTAAGCAGTTTTTAAGCTATCATAATTTTTGTTTTAGTTTTTAAAGCAAGTCAATGAATTCTTTCTTTCTTTAGGGCATTGAAAACATAAAAAATGAAATTGAAGATGCAAGTGAACCCTTGATAGATCCTGTATATGGACATGGCAGGTAATTGACTAAAATCTCTTGTCTCTATATGTGAACTCTAGTTTTTAGAAATTTATTTTAAGATAAAACACGACTGAGTCAGGTAATTTTGCTTTTAGTAGTGTTGATGGTATAACATCTATGGATTTGAGGACTCTTGTTTTATGCATTGTTTGCTTGATGCATGAAATGTTAACTTTCAGTTTATGCATTGTATTTATTGTGGCAGAAATTTTGTTTTCAGATAACAATGGGGAGGTATTTTAACAAATCTATTTATGATTTTCTTAATGATAAAATTTACTTATTTTGACTTAGAAATAAGTATATCTTGTAAACACTTCTATGCTTAAGAGAAAATTCCCCATTTTCCTTTGGGACCACCTTCCCTCTCAAGCTTTCTATGGCTGTTTTTACCAAAACTCAATAAAACAGTGGCAGTTAACCTACTCTAATACGTTAGTCCTTCTTTTTAGACCTTTCTGCCTCAAAGATGAAAATTCATGTATCTTTCATCAAAGATACAATATTATTAATTATATATTTTAAAAGTTACTGTAGATATTAAGTAAATTATTAGTCTGTGTCATTTTTATCCATTTAAATATATCTTATATAAAGTTGTTAAATGCATGTGAATATGTAGAACAATGATTACCATTGTGCCGATATATTTAGTGATACATTTAGCAAGGCTGAATGTATAAAGTGTGAAATGTAAGGTTTTCCCTAACTTTGTAAATTCTTACATAATTTAATGTGAAAAGTCATTACTTTACACCTTGCTGTAGGAATTATTTGATTTAGCAACTGGTTGTATTCATATTTAATTGCTTTTTAATTTTTATTAATAGCCAAAGTTTAATTAATCTCCTCCTGACGGGACATGCTGTTTCTAATGTATGGGATGGTGATCGAGAATGCTCAGGAATGAGTGAGTTTATTCTTTGTTCTGTTGCTCTCTTTCATGATTAATATTTCTGTGGAATGCAGCTGATTATTATTCATCTATTTAATGGCTCTACGTTACCTAGAGGTTAAGTGCTTTCTAATAGAGGAATCCTTTACAGTTTTCAAGGCACCATAATGTTAAGACCATTAATCTTGGAGCCAGGCAATCTTGCGTTCAAATCCCAAGTGTATGACTTTAGTCAAGTTGCTTAACTTCTCAAGCCTTTCGTTTTCCCTGGTATAAAACTGGGATTTAAGACTCTTAATATATATAAACACAGTGCATATTTTTTCAGAGATATCACTGCATTCTTTGCTTGAAACTGAGAATTACAAAGCCTGGTGATATGAAACACTTGCTTTGAGAGTCTAGTGTGGTTTTTGTCTATATTACTTTTAACATGCATACTTAGAAATCCTGAGCAAATTTAATGTTACCTGAGACTTTTAAACTACCAACTCTTCCACTGCCACTTCCATTTTTGGTCTCAATTATTTCTTTCCTGTGGCTTCATATGTTGCCAGGCACATTTAAATGGATCCCATTTTGGCCTATCCATTCAGTTAAGGAGAGCTGATACATAACCAAATAAAATTCCCTTCAGTTTATTACTGGGTCAGTCTGAATTTATTTGTTTATTCATTTAACTTACATTGAGTAACCACAGTGTGCCTCTCTGAAGTATGTAGCATAGGACATGAAGCTCCAGAGTTGCCAGAGCTCACAGGCAAACAGAGCAAATATAATTGAGAAAATAATAGTTACCACTTTTTGCTCCCGTTGAAATGATTCTTGATCTTCTATTTGAATTTTTCTCAAATTTAGAAATGTGTAACAGAAACATGAAAGGGTATATTAAGGGGAAAAATCAGTAAAAATAAAACTTCGGAATTAAAAAGCACCATAATACAACCCATTTTACTGTTTGAGAATTTTAAGAACTAACTTCACTTCTTATTTAATACATATGCAAAATTATTTACTTAGTGGTAAGGTTATAATGAGAACCAAGTTTTGTTGATTTCTGGTAAAGGTCAGAGTTTAAACAGTGAAATTCATAAACAAAGAAACTATACAAATTATCTTGCTCAGCTTTCTGTAATTGAGCTCATCCTAGTCTTGAACCCTTATTCTGATTCATAGCTGAAAGCATTTAATCCTGTCAATGAAAAAAGTCTCAGTCTCTCTTGGGTAACATACCAGTTTTTTTGGTGTCTGTTTCTCTCTCACCTGTAGATGGCTTCTGCACACTCCCCTCTTTCTTCTTCTTCCTGTTGTTTCTGGACCCTCAGGTATCTCGGATGATTAGGGAAGCAACACAGTGTTCATCCTGGGGTTGAGGCGACTCATCCTACTTGGCCCTCTGTCTTTGCTTCTTCTTATTGTGTGCCCTGGCCTGACTCTTCCCACCCTGTCTTTAGCATGTCACTCTTGAACTTGCTCCTCATCAGTGTGGTTCCTCTTTCTAAGCATTCTTTGGATTCTCAAAAGCCTATAGTACGTAATCCCTAAACCAGAATACTCCTCTGCCTCCCTACGCTTTTCCTCACCCAGCCTCTCACAGACTGAGATGAGATACCTTTCATTGACAGGATTAACAGTCAGAATGAGGGTTCAAGAATAGAAGGCTCTATGAGTGGGTGTGGTGGCTCATGCCTATAATCCCACCACTTTGGTCAAGGTCTTGAACTCAAGACCTCACCTGAGGTCAAGAGTTCAAGACCAGCCTGGCCAACACAGTGAAACCCCCATCTCTACCAAAAATACAAAAATTGGTTGTATGTGGTGACGCACGCAGTAGTCCCAGCTACTCCAGAGGCTGAGACAGGATAATCACTTGAACTCGGAGGTGGAGATTGCAGTGAGCTGAGATCATGCCACTGCAATCCAGCCTGGATAACAGAGTGAGTCATCCCCCACCCCCCCCCCAAAAAAAAAAAAGAATAGGAGGTTCCATAGGCAGCTCTTGCCATGAAGTCATTACTTCCTTTACAGAATATATTAATTATAGATTTTGGTTCTTGAGATGTACACATCTTTTTTGTTTCTTGAAATAATACTTTTCAAGACTGTCGTCTTGCTGTGGATCTTTTTTCTGTATAGTTTAAAAGTCCAAACTAACCAACAACTTTGAAATGGCTAACTTGGAAAAGAAAATAGAATATGTTTCTTGCATTTTGGAATGTTGACTTGAAGTGAACCCTGTTTTCAGTCATCAAACTTAACAATGAGAAAAATATCCCATTTATCTTTCACTGAACCTTCTTGTTTTTTTCTAGATAACACATAGTACACATTTTTTCTCGCCCTGCCAAGGTTGTTGTTATTATTAGAAAAGAACTCTTATTATAAACTTTATTTTCCAGAAGAAAAATAAAATAAAAACTTTATTGATTGGGTCTACTCTGAATTAATCCAACTTAAACTCATTTAAACTTTCACTGCTGACTACACATCGTAACGCTTTTTTCTACTCCTCATAACTCCTTTATCTATTGCCACTTAAGGCAGTGGGTTGAAACCCCTTCTCTTTATCTGTCTCTAAGTTTACCTCTGCCTACTCACTCTCAGCAGACTTTAAAATCTCAAGTTGTCTTTTTTCCAGCATATTTTTCCCCCGTTTTAGGAGAACTATATGTCTTTCCAGAGCTACTGTTACTCTTGATTCCATTTACTGTTTCTCCTATTAAATGTGGCTCTCTTCCCTGGTCGACACAAAATGTAGGTGGTTTCTAATGCTTAAAACAAAAACCATGATGTGTAATGACCAGGCAGTGAACCTCTCTTCACCAGCAGAAGTTCCTTGCCTGCATTGCTAAAATACTTACTCTCTATGATCTGAATTCTGTGTAATTTATTCTTCTAAAGCAAAGACCTCACTCCCTGCTAAAATCATAGCCTTTTTTTTCTACCCCCTATTCTTCTTGAAGGAGGTACACAGCATGGCTCATTTACTAACACTATGCCATGAACAGGAATCTTTCAATTAAAATCTCAATCTCAGCTGCTTCTCTATAAATGGGGCAAATGTCTACATCTCAGGAGTACTGTGTAATTTAAATAAGATAAACTCCAGTGCCATCTCACATATGTATTATAGCACTCAAGAGTCTAAAATGTAGTGTAAGAGGCAGCATATCTTAATGATTAAGTATGTTAGCTGTGCAGAATTAGACTAATGTGGTTCAAATCTCAGTTGTGCCATTTATTAAACTGTGTGGAATTAAGCAAGATATTTGACCACTCAGTGCTTCTATCTCATCTTCCAATTGGAATGATTATCACAGGGTAGTTAGAATAATGAGGTGAGAAAATGGCAAAAAGAGATATTCATCACGTCCTTAAGCGCAGTGGTTGGCACTGTTCAATACATGTTTGCCACTGCTGCATAATGAGCATTCTTACTAATCATCAATAGTTGTAACTGACCTTTACAGAAAATTGAAACACTTGAGGGCAAAGATTGTTTTTTCTTCTGCCAAAATAGAAGCAGGGCCTTTATCCAGCTTGTAATGTTTCTGATGTTAATTTATTCAACAGGCTTTATTTGAAAATGGGCTAGCTATGTGTACCTTACTGCCATGTATCTAATTAGTTGCTGAGTCCTCGAGATTCTCCATTGTTGAACTTTCACAGAGGACAAGTGATACTGCAGGATAGTGTGCTTTGGTGGAACAAGCAGAGATCTCGGGTGTGGTGATGAGACGAGTTAGTTTACACCTCTGCTGTTTGAGCACGTTACTAAATTATCTGAGCCTCAGTTTTCTTACCTATGCATTGAGGTTAAAAATAGACATTCACACATGCTGCCTAGCACAAAGCACAGAAATACTAGCTTTTCTCTTTTTTCTTCCTTTGCCAAGCCTATTGTGGTCTTATTACCTCCCACCTGTCTAGACTATCATGCTATAGCTTTCAATCTGTCATTTCACTCCAGTGTATTCTACAAACTGACAAGTTAGCGTTTTTGTTTTACAGGAGCCTCTGTGTTCCTACTCAACCCTATGTTACAGTCTTTTACTAGTCTTCTTCACAAAGCCAGTGCCTTAATCCAATGGTTCTCAAACTTGGCTGCACATCACAATTAACTGGGAGAAATTTAAAATCACCTAGAGATTGTAATAGAGTTGTTCTCCGCAGGAATCTGGGTATTCATATATTCTTAAGCCCCCCAAATGATACTGCGGAGTCAGGATTAAGAACCACTGCTCTATTCAGATGGCTCTGCCTCCCTGTCCTTAAACACAATGATATTTTTCCCCAGTTGTCCTTCTCATTCCATCTGGGACCATTCAAATGATAACTTCTACCTAAAGTCTCCCCACTTACCCTGACATAGCAGGAAAAGTTTTCTCCTCCCTCTGAACATCTCTGGTGCTTTACTTCAGTGTGCTTCATTCTGTTATACCTTGCATCATAGTTATTAGTATATATGTTCATGTTTCTGTAAACCAGGTGCATAAGCTTTTGAGGAAAACTACATTTTTTCTATAGGCCAGTGTAGGCATTTTAGAAAGAGGATCTTAATCTCGACAGCAACCCTTCAAGGAAAGTATTACTCCTTTTGTTATAAAGAAGGAAATTAATGCCTAGAGAAGCAAAGCGACTTGCCTAAGAATTTTCAGCTAGTAGCTATTTAATTGTAATTTTTCTTTCTGTGTTACCTACCTCCTGCTGTGTTGTCAGAGCAGGAAATAAGTCCAGTAAATGCTGAATGCACATATGTTTGATGTCAATAAATGTATTTTTTTTCTAGTCTGTCTTTTGCCTTGAGTTTACTTATAGTAAACATTTAGATTGTTTCCATTGGGGCTATAAGAAACTGCTGTAGTAAACACGTTTTGTATGTAAGTCTTTTGTATATATTTAAAAGTATACCTACAAGTTAGATTTCTAAAAGTAGGTGTATTAAAATTTAGGCATCTATTAATTTTTTTTTACTTACAGGTTTATTGAGACTTAATTCACATATCATGCATGTCACAATTCAGCGTTTTAAATATTTTCTCAGAGTTGTTTAGCCGTCACCACAATCAATTTTAAAATATTTTTTTCTCCAAAAGAAACCCTGTTTTCATTAGTAGTGACTCCTTAAACTTCCTTTCACGCCAGCCGTGGCGACCACTAATCTACTTTCTGCTCTATAGAATTTGCCTGTTCAGGATGTTTCATAGAAATAGAAACATACACTCTCTGGTCTTTGTGACTGATTTATTTCACTTAGTATAATGTTTTTAAGTTCACCATGCTTTCGCATGTACCAGTACTTTATTCCTCTTTATTGATGAATAACATGCCATCGTATAGATGTACCACATTTATTCATCTGCCAACTAATGGACATGTAGACTGTTTCCACTTGACCATCATGAATAATGCTGTGTTTCATGTACTGGTTTTTATGAGATGTATATTTTAGTGTTTCTTTGCCATAGGCCATGGAGTTGAAATCCTGGATCATATAGTAACTCTTTAACCTCTTGAGGGACGTGTGTTAAATTTTGATAAGTAATGCCAAATTTCTTTCTAAAATTAAAAGTATAAAGTTATGCTTTCAAATGTGTAGGAGAGTTCTCATTTTTCTGCATCCTGCCTGACACGTAGAATTGTGCATCTTTAACATTTTGTCAGTTTATTGACAAGTGATAGCCTGTTTTAATTCACATTTCTCTGGTGCTCATTGAGCCTGAGCTTGATCATCTTTTCATGTGTTTGTCAGCTTTTAGTATTCTTCTGTGAATTACCTCTTCCCATGTTTTTGGCATTTGGGGAGGAGGAGTTATTTTCTTTTGTTCAGTTTCTTTTGTTCACACAGCTCTTTATAAATTCTTAGTTCTTTGTCTGTTTGAACTTTGTTGCAAATACTGTTGCCCAACCTTCTCTCTCTTATTAACTTTGTTAATGATATATTTTCTTATATCCAAAGCTTGCTTTTTTTTTCTTTTTTTTTTTTTTTTTTNTTTTTTTTGAGACAGAGTCTTACTCTGTCACCCAGGTTGGAGTGCAGTGGCGCGATCTTGGCTCACTGCAACCTCTGCCTCCGGGTTCAAGCAAGTCTCCTGCCTCAGCCTCCCTAGTAGCTGGGATTACAGGCACACACCACCATGCCCAGCTAATTTTGAATTTTTAGTAGAAACAGTGTTTCACCACGTTGGCGAGGCTGGTCTTGAACTCCCAACCTCAGGTGATCCACCCACCTCGGCCTCCCAAAGTGCTGGCATTACAGGCGTGCGCCACCACACCCAGTTGGCTTTCATTTTTGTGATGTTAAATCATTTGGTCTTTTTTTTCGTGGCTTCTATTTGGGGTGGTTTTTTTTTTTTTTTTCTCATATCAGTTTTATGTGTCTCTCACCCCAAGATTTTTTATTTTAATTTTTTAGAGATGGGGTCTCCCTCTGTCACCCAGGCCATAGTGCAGTGGTGCAGCCTTAGCTCACTGCAGCCTCGAACTGGGCTCCAGCGATCCTTTTGCCTCAGTCTCCCGAGTAGCTGAGACTATAGGCATGCACCAGCATTCCTGGCTCCAGATTAAACTAATTTTCTCTTGTATTTTCCAAAAATGCTTTTGTGGACTTTTTGTTTTTTAATGTTTGGCTCTTTATCTAGATTATGCATTTATAAGTGGTATGAGTTAGAGATCTGCCTTTTGACTTTTTCTCAAAGAAGAATCTAATGTCCTAATTCCAGTCAGTTCTCCACAGATAGGAAGTACATTTTTTTGTTTCTCCATTTTGTTTCTCCAATTTTTTTCCTTCTCCAATAGAATAGAAGTAAACTGCAATAGAACTAATCAAACTAATTGCATTCTTGCCCACTCAGTCTTTCACTGTGACTAGTGTGGTATTTTTCAAACTCAGTGTGATCATGTTTCTCTCTCACTTAAAACCATTTGATGGCTGGCTTCCCTGTGCACTTACAGTAAAATCCAAACTCCTTCTAAGGCTCTAAAATCCTTTTGTGGTCTGTCTCCTCTTTACCTGCCATCTGTCTTTATTTTGTACTATTGTATATCTGTTGTGCTCAAGTTTTCTTTGATTTAGGTTTTCTGTGAATTAATTTTTTCGTGGTCTCTTTTTTGTCTTAAAGGAATTCCTCAGTAATTGTACACTCTTTATTTTTGTTCATATTGTATATTTATTGTTTTTGTATGCTTATTTGATGATTATTTTTATTTTATAATTTTCTTTATGGAATAGCGATAGAAGAGGCAACTCTTGTAATTCAGAAACCCAGAAGTTTCTTGGTTTCTGGTGGGTTTTTTTTTTTAAATAGAAGTCAGTATTATAGCCAATCAAATGCATAGCTAATTGAAAGATGATGGACTCATACATAGAATGATGCATATGCTAATTAACTCAGTTTATCCATTCTACAGTGTATACATATTTCAGAACATCGTGTTGGACACCATAGGTATATACAACTTGTATTTGTCAATTAAAAAATAAATAGAAAGGGATATTACAGTTATGCCAAAAAATAGTCATGTTTCTCTGGTACCTGTTTGATTATACTCCATTTAATACATGGAACTCCTAAAAATGCAATCAGGAACTGAATGACTCTTCATGGTTTGTTTCATTCTGTTGTATAAGATAATCAGTTAGGCTGGGCGTGTTGGCTTGCGCCTTTAATCTCAGCACTTCGGGAGGCCAAAGCAGGAGGATCACTTGAGGCAAGGAGTTTGAAACGAACCTGGGCAAGATGGCAAGAGCCTATCTCTCATTTAATAAATTAATACTGGCAAAGAAAACAAGAATGTAATCACAAGGTAATTAGGATGTTTTGCAAATGTAGAGTACATGCTTGGGACCTGGAAGCAGTTAAGATTTCTGATTTTTTTCAGATTTGGAAATATTTGCATTTTTCCTTACCAGTTTAGCAACCCTAACTGAAAATCTGACATACAAAATGCCATAATGAGCATTTCCTTCAAAAGTCACATTGGCTCTCAAAATGCTTCAGATTTTGGAGCGTTTTGAATTTCAGATTTTCAGATTAGGGTTACTTGAAAATAGATTTTTTTGAGGCTATTGAGAAAGTCTCATACAAATAAATTCTACAAATTAATGTGAGAATATTATATCCTTACTGTATTACAACTTGGCATAAAAATAAATTTTCCTAGTGTGATACACTTGAAGCTATCAGAAGATTAAAAATGTTAAGTAATTCTGTTTAAGAAAAATAGGCATGCTACATTTTTTAAATATTGCCATCCAAACTAGATGGCTAAGCATATGTTTACTGATCAAATCTGAATAGTTCATTACTCAGTGATTATGAACAGCTAGTTTGCTGCATTTAGTAACATAATATTTATTAGACATTTGTTTAAAAATCTAGGGAAATAGATGATGTAGTATCTAATTGTAACACTAGGTGGTGGTAACTGATTTTAGAAATTAAATTATGAAACTTTCCCAATGTATGCATTCTTCTTTTTACATGAAAACATTTAATGCTGCTTATATTTCAGAAGGAAAGGGAGAGAAAAGTTTGCAAAGATATGAATATCCATTTATACCCAATTGGGCTGTTTTTCTCCTCTCCCTTGTTTTGCATTTTTTTTTTTTTTTTTTTTTTTTTTTTCTTTTAGTTTTGCTCTTGTTGCCCAGGCTGGAGTGCAGTGACACAATCTTGGCTCACTGCAAGCCTCTGGGGTTTAAGTGATTCTCCTGCCTCAGCCTCCCAAGTAGCTGGGATTATAACACCCAGCTAATTGTGTTTTTAGTAGAGACGGGGTTTCATCATGTTGGTCAGGCTGGTCTTGAACTCTTGACCTCAGGTGATCCACCCACCTTGGCTTCCCAAAGTGCTGGGATTACAGGCATGAGCCACCGCGCTCCGCCCCTTGTTTTGCTTTAACTGCTCTAACCCAAAGATTCTCAGACCTTTTAATCTCATGCTCTTTACACTTTTATTGAGGACCCCAAAGCAAATAATGTTTTTCATGTTAGGGATTGAGAAATTTTTAAATATGTATTAATTCACTTTAACAGATATATGAAAAACTATTCAACATCACTAATCATGAGAGAACTGGAAATCAAAACCACAGTGAGATGTCCTCTTACTCCAGTCAGAATAGCTATTAAAAAAAACAATAGAAGTGCGGCAAAGATAGAGAAAAGAGAACTCCTGTATACTGTTAGTGGGAATGTAAACTTGTACAGCCACTATGGAAAACAGTATGGAGATTTCTCAAAAAACTAAAAATAGAATTATCATTTGATCCAGCAGTCTCCCTACTCAGTATCTACCCAAAGACAAAGAAATCAGTATATCAAAGGGTTACCTGCACATGCATGCTAATTGCAGCACCATTCACAATAGCAAAGAGTCAACCTGAGTGTCTATCAACAGGTCAATGGATAAAGAAAATGGAATTCTATAAACAATGAAATTCTATTTGGCCATAACAAAGAATGAAATCCTTTCATTTGCAGTATACATGGATGGAACTGGAGATCATAATCTTAAGTGAAATAAGCCAGGGACAAAAAGACAGAATCACATGTTCTTTTATGTGGGGTCAAAAAACAATTGATCACATGGAGGTAGAGAGTGGAACAGTAGATAACAGACTAGGAAGGGTAAGTGGTGGGACGTGGGGGAAGCATGAGTGGAGTGGGTTAGAGTACAAACTTACAGTAAGATGGAATAAATTCAGTATTTGATAGCAGAGTAGGATTACTATGCTTAAAACTGCATTGTACTAGAGCAATGGACACGGACACTCTGCATAACATGGTTTGATCATTTTTTAGTATATGTGTTTAAAAATTTCACATTTACCTCCTGAATTTGTAGAAATGAAACATAATTTTAAAAACTGTACAAGATAGCCCTTATTAATATAAATAACACTTTTAATAAAATTACTTAAAATTAAGGAGAGTGACGTTGTTTTAAATTTTTGCAAATCCCTTTAATGCTTGGCTTATTACTAGACAGCCGGATCTTCATATATGCTTATAAATTTTGATACAGTATAACATATCATTCAACCTCTGTAAAAGTCTGTGCTTATGAGAGAGTAAGAGTAAAAAGGCAATTAACATCATATTATGAAAATCATTTTGATCTCATGTAGTCTCTTAAAGGGTCTTGTCCCTGAGGAATCCTAAACCACAATTAAAGAACCATTTCTCTACCCAATCTGTGCCTGTAAGACGCTAGTGACAAAATACAAACTGTATGTCTATGCACCTTCTATTAATTTTGGATTTACCATCCAGAAAGTTAAAACCGTCAGCTCTTGCCTTACACCATCTATATGTTGTAGTTAAGGCTACATAGCAAAATGTTTGCAACAGAAATGACAGAGTTAATATTCTTACATTAATTGATAAAATATATCCTAATGGAAAAATGGATAAAACATGACCAGATGGTGAAAAGGATGCAAAATTATATGTACATTGTATTCACAATGAAGATAATTGTTAGCCAGAAAGAAATGCTTTTTAGATATATTATGGATACAAATATGTTATTAGATTACTTAATGTATGTTGGCTGAAGGGTATAGGTTATGAAAAGACTTTATTATCACATTTTAATTTTCTGTGTTGTGGCTGTTCTGACTTATCCACATTCATAACTTTATCTCTCATCTCTATGCTGATGATTCACAAATCTTCTTCTCTAACCCTGACCTGTCTCTCCTGTATTCCTGAACCTTACTTCCAGCTGTTTATCCCTCTCTAGCTAGAGCACGTAAAGGTTCCTCAGTCCTAGCTTGTCTATAATCAAATTCATGTTATCTCTTCACGTTCATCCAGAACCTACTTCTTAATTCTTTGTGTTAATCACTATTTATCATGTTCCCCAGGCCAGAAGCATTTAAGGAAACTTTGCCAAATTCTTCATTCCTTAAATGCATTGATTTTTCATGCCCGTTTGTGGTTTCTTCTGCTTTGAATTTTCTTCTCATCCCCTTTTTGGCCTGGAAAACTATAATATGCTTCAAGATTCAACTCCCTGCTACCACTTCTATAAGCCTTCCCTAACGCTATAAGCAGATACTCTCTATCAGTCTATGTGTGTAGAGAGAGAAAGCACATGTTTTCTTCGTCTAAGGCAGAGATCATTTTCTGTTCATCTTTATTTCCCCAGTCTTAAACACGGCCTGTGTTTGTTTACAGGAGAAACGGATGGCATTAAATGTCCATGTTTTTAGTATTAGGCAAGTAGAGTCACTGCTACCTAACGATAAATTTTACCAGTGATTAGCATATCCATTTGTTTTTGAAAATCCAAGTCAATTCAAGTTAGCCCTTTTACATGGGTATTAGGTCTCTCTTTCTTATTATATTTTTGTCAACAATTGCCTGGATTTCAGGGAGTAAATTCTTTCATTTAAAAAGTTAACATTGAATATCAAGTTTTATAAATACATTTAATGTACATCAAAAGTATCACATTTACCCACCACAAACCTGATTTAATGGTATTTTATAATGAGTAGTACTGTAATGATTAGTTGACATTGCCTCTTAATAAATACATGCTAAATTTAAAAGTATAGTTTTGGGTAAAATAACATTTTGGTATAGTATAAATATATATACATATAAGTATGCTTCATATTTATACACACTACTACAATGCTAAGTTTGTTTTCTTTTTTTTTCTTTTTTTCTTTTCTTTTTTTTTTTT
>NW_016107376.1:4356674-4424464 GCF_001604975.1 Cebus imitator
AGGCATTGAATGGTTTTTGACATCCTTTTTAAGCTTTCTGCAGTTTTAGAAACCATTTATGTACAGCTGCCTCCTCCTACTATTTCTTTTTATTACTTCAAAGAGACAGGGTCTTGCTATGTTGCCCAGACTGGTCTCAAACTCCTGACCTCAAGTTATCCTCCTACCTTGGCCTCCCTCCCTAAGTGCTGGGATTACAGGCATGAGCCTAAGGCACCTGGCCTTCCTTCTCTATTTTAGAACAGGGTTCCATAGCAGTGGTTCAGATGATAATTATATCTAATAACAATAACTGTGGTTTATCCTCTTTCTTTTTTGTCACACAGTGTTTCTTTTTAATGGTGACATTTGAGCACTGGGTGATACGCATATGATAAATCGGATTTGTCCTGCCCTTACTCGTTAGTAGTGATCATGTTGTTAAACAGTAGCAACTCTTATTTTCGGTGGCTTTAATTGTATTAAGCTAAAGCTACTTTGAAACAGCCTGGCAACTAGAGAATCAAACTGCGTCCCCTTCCCCCTAACAGATATGCACACACATTCAAAGATTCTGAGGAAAGTTAAGCATGGAGGGGTGGGGTGGGGCAGGTGGGATGTACACGCATGCCTGCATCTTGCATGAGGCTGGGGGTGGAGATTTTATATTTGGAAATATTTCCTGTGTATCCCGTAAGACCCTGATGGTCTTTGCACTTGCATTCCTCTTTCTACTGCTGTGCTCCAACCACACTGGTGTCTTTTCACTTTCCCAGACATGCCCAGCCCTCTCCAGCGCTTGCTGTCCTTTCTGCTTGGAGTTGTCCAGCTCTTGAAATGGATGGCTCACTGTCCCCTTCAGGCTGGACTTGAGATCATACCTCAGAGACTTTTTTCTTAACCAGTCCCTCAGTTATTCTTTTCCAGAATATTTAATAAGAATAATTACTCTCTAATGACCCTTTTTGTTTACTTATCTTTTTATATCTTGAGTTTGCTTTTCTATTATCTTCCCTAATGGAATATAGACTCTTTGGAAGCAGGGACATTGCTAGGTATATATTAGGTGCCAGGTACTCAGAAATATGTAATGAATGAATGGATATATTCACCAAAATTGTAAGGGTTTCTAAATGTGAGCTTTGCTTTGCTTTAATTTTTAGGTGGAAGAGTAGAATGTTTTTCTCCTCAAGATCTTAGCGGGAAGTCAGTCGCCACTGTATATTCTTCTGTTTACATATTGCTGTAGTGCTGTAGCAGTTAACTATGGTTTTAAATAAGATTTAAGGATTCTGTTAATGGTGCAGCAAAACACACTGATAGTTGGATAAGTGAAAGGCAAAACTCTGTTCCCTACAACTGCAATTGAGAGAGGGAAGCCAGGCAGGGCCACATGCAGGATTGCATCTGGGGACTGGGGTACAGTAAGCTGGAGCCATAGGAGCAGCTATGTACAGCAAGTAGGATGGGGTCAGCTGGGTTGCCTGGGATCCCCTATAGATGGGCTAGTTTGAATAATTCTGAGGGGCTCTTTGGTTATCCCTAGCAGTCTGACACCTGACTCCAGGGTGATTAGGGTGATCCCTGGAGTGTGGAATACCTATAATGGTAGTGGTTGGAGTATAAACTTAATTAGCTATGTTTTTAAAGGAAACTGGCTTCTAGCCAGGGCCTCAAAAGTGAGTCAAGACAGCATTTTTTGAAAAACAGTATTACACGACAGTGTTCATCTCTATATAACTTTTCAAATTCCATATATATTTTACATTTACTTTTTGCCAGATGCTTGGAAGAATGGCATTAAGGAAGTCATTGTGCTTGTGGTAATTTTGTAAATCTGAACATTTCCTCATGCTTTATAAGTGTAGCAGATTTCTCTTTAAAGGTGAAGTTAACATTTTTGCAATACCATTTTGACCATACATGCATTATTAATACAGTTGAGGTGATGAAATGATCTCTCTGTCCCTCCTGCACTCTCCCTCTCAACACACACTTAAAAACCCAACAAAGAATAAGGTGGCTATGGCTGCTTTTGATTCTACTTTAAAAAAAAAAAATAAAAAGATTTATAACTCACATACCATAAACTTCACTATATTAAAACATACAATTCAGGGCTTCTTAACGTATTCACGAAGCTATGCAACTGTTACCCCAATCTAATTCCAGAATGTTTTCCTTACCCACAAAAGGAGCTCTAAACCCATTAGCAGTCATATCCCCCTCCGCCCAGCCCTGGAAACAACTACTCTCCTTTCTGTCTTTGCGGGTTTACCTCTCTTTTGGACATTTGTACTAGCGGAATCATACAATATGTAGCGTTTTGTTTCTGGTTCCTTTCACTTAGCATAGTGTTTTCAGTATTCATCCATGTGTTTACATGTATTAGCCTTTCACTCCTTTTTATGACCAAATAATATTCTTGTGTGTGTTACACCAGTTTTATCTATTCATCAGTTAGGTACTTTCCACTTTAGCTATTATGACTAATGCTGCTCTAAACGTTGATGTACAAATTTTTTGTGAACATGTTTTTATTTCTCTTTGGTATATACCCAGGATTGAAACTACTGGTCATATAGTAATTCTATTTTTAACTTTCTGAGGATGCGTCAAACTGTTTTCAAAGTGATTACACTTATTTATGCATTCAAGATATTTTTACTATTATAAAACACTCCGTGAGTTTAGCATTCATTTACTCGTTGATCTTATCCTCTTTTTTATACTTCTTCCTTAATTGAAATATACGCTTTTTCTAAAAGAAAGGTTAATACCTAAGCTGTTCACTACATGAAGCACCATGATGTATGTGATGGAAATCTATCAGAGTAGGAGTTAGAAAACCTAAGTTCTAATTCCAGCTCTGTACTGTTAAGTTGCTTAAGATGAGACTAGATAGAGATCCTGTGTATTTCTCTGGTTTCTTATGTATAAATTGACACACTTGCACTGCTCACCTCTAAAACCTTCATACACTCTGGAACTGTAATCAGCTTTCTCTATTTTTTTTTTTTTTTAAGTATATATTTTATTGCGTTTTAGGTTTTGGGGTACATGTGAAGAACATGCAGGATTGTTGCATAGGTACATACATGGCAATGTGGTTTGCTGCCTTCCTCCCCATCACCTATATCTGGCATTGCTCCCCATGTTATCCCTCTCCAACTCCCCACCCCCTGCTGACCCTACCCTAGTTCCCTCTGCAACAAACCTTAGTGTGTGATGCTCCCCTCCCTGTGTCCATGTGTTCTCATTGTTCAACACCCACCTATGAATGAGAACATGAGGTGTTTCTCTGTTCTTGTGTCAGTTTGCTGAGAATGATGGTTTTCAGGTTCATCCATGTCCCTACAAAGGACACGAACTCATCATTTTTATGGCTGCACAGTATTCCATGGTGTATATGTGCCAAATTATCCCTGTCCAGTCTGTCATCCTTGGGCATCTGGGTTGGTTCCAAGGCTTTGCTATTGTAAACAGTGCTGCAATGAACATTTGTGTGCATGTGTCCTTAAAATAGGTCAATTTATAATCCTTTGGATATATACCCAGTAATGGGATTGCTGGGTCAAATGGATTTTCTATTTCTAGGTCCTTGAGGAATCGCCATACTGTCTTCCACAATGGCTGAACTAATTTACACTGCCACCAATAGTGTTGAATGTTCCTATTTCTCCACATCCTCTCCAGCATCTGTTGTCTCTGGATTTTTTTATGATCGCCATTCTAACTGGCGTGAGATGGTATCTCAATGTAGTTTTGATTTGCATTTCTCTAATGAACCAGTGATGATGAGCATTTTTTCATATGTTTGTTGGCCTCATATTTGTCTTCTTTTGAAAAGTGTCTGTTCATATCCTTCGCCCACTTTTGAATGGGTTTGTTTGTTTTTTTCTTGTAAATCTGTTTTAGTTCTTTGTAGATTCTGGATATTAGCTCTTTGTCAGATGGGTAGTTTCCAAACATTTTTTCCAATTCTGTTGGTTGCTGGTTCGCTCTAACGATTGTTTATTTTGCTATGCAGAAGCTCTTTGGTTTAGTTAGATCCAATTTGTCTATTTTGGCTTTTGTTACCAATGCTTTTGGTGTTTTAATCATGAAATCCTTGCCTATGCGTATGTCCTCCTGAATGGTTTCACCTAGGTTTTCTTCTAGGGTTTTTATGGTGTTAGGTCTTATGTTTAAGTCTTTAATCCATCTGAAGTTAATTTTAGTGTAAGGTGTCAGGAAGGGGTCCAGTTTCTGCTTTCTGCACATGGCTAGCCAGTTTTCCCAACACCATTTATTAAACTGGGAATCCTTTCCCCATTGCTTGTTTTTGTCAGGATTGTCAAAGATCGGATGGCTGTAGATGTGTGGTGTTGCCTCCAAGGCCTCTGTTCTGTTCCATTGATCTATATCTCTGTTTTGGTACCAGTACCATGCTGTTTTGATTACTGTAGCCTTTTAGTAGTATAGTTTGAAGTCAGGTAGCGTGATGCCTCCAGCTTTGTTCTTTTTGCTTACAATTGACTTGACTATGCCAGCTATCTTTTGGTTCCATATGAAGTTTAAGTTGTTTTTTTCCAGTTCTGTGAAGGACATTGGTAGCTTAATGGGGATAGCATTGAATCTGTAAATTACTTCAGGCATTATGGCCATTTTCATGATACTGATTCTTCCTAACCATGAGCATGGAATGTTTCTCCATCTGTTTGTACCTTCTCTTATCTCATTGAGCAGTGGTTTGTAGTTCTCCTTGAAGAGGTCCTTTGCATCCTTTGTTAGTTGCATTCCTAGGTATTTTATTCTCTTTGAAGGAATTGTGAATGGCAGTTCGTTCTTGATTTGGCTCTCTTTTAAGTCTGTTACTGGTGTATCGGAATGCTTGTGATTTTTGCCATTGATTTTGTATCCTGAGACTTTGCTGAAGTTGCTTATCAGTTTCAGAAGATTTTGGTCTAACGATGGGGTCTTCTAGATTGTTCCTTTTCTTTTATTCTTTTCTGCTGTTCCCAAACCATGCTTCCTACATCACTGGCTCAGCATCACCACATTAGGACATCTAACTCATCCTTCCCATCGTAGGACAAAGATACTAGTTTCTCTGTCCATGAATACAAAAGAATACCTATTTTCCACTTCCTTCCTAGTGATAAGAATAAATTCCACAGGGACAGGGTGGTGGTTAAAGCAGGGGCAGCTGGCTGATTAGGAAAGAATTTTTGGCCCTGACTGCCGCAAACAGCCACTTGGAATTCCCCAGTTACAGGCAGTCTGTAAGAAAAAGGAAAATGCAGCAAATTGTATTGGTAAGATTTGTCATTTTTAAGTTAAAGTTTCTGTGTTCATATGAAAGTGGAATTGAATGCTGTGCACATGTTGGGTTTCATAAATCTATTTGTTGAATATTAAGCTTTTTTTTTTTTTCCCCTAAATTACACAAAATGATGTTCTCAAGTTTTTGGTATTGTAGTGTTCACAGACTATATAACCTTGAGCTCAGGCTACAAGTATGGCTTTTTTTACATTTTAAAGAAACTGTTCACATTGCGAAACTTTGAATTTACCTTCTGTCATGAAGAGTCAACAGGACACTTACATACTTAAATGGTTTAGATTTTAATTTTTCTTTAGAGATTTTTATATTGTCCTAGATTGTTTGGGAACAAAAATGTTCTTTCGCTTTGATTATTCATAAGTCCACTCATTTGTTAATGTATAATTATTTTTTATAAAGTTACCAAGTTTATAGTTTAAAGGTTTGAGGTTTCATTCTGAAATTCCAAGAAGTAGTCATTTTATCTAGAAACTTTAACAAAACCTGAGAATGACTATTAGGGCTAAATAGTTATTTCTAGCTGTGTTAAATCTATATTATTGTTGTTTTAATGTCAAGGTACAATAGAAGCTCAGAACTGGCAGTCTACTAACACTCATTTTTACATTCAGCATTTGGTCTCTATGGGTAAGGTGCTCTGGCACAGTACATTATTCCAGTTAAATACAAATTGGACACTTTAGTTATGCTTCAAATATTCATGGGCAAATATGTAAGAGGCAGTATAAATTTTTAATTTGTTTATTTGTTTTATTTTGCTACATTTGTTCTAGGTTGGTTCTTACTTGAAATCTCCAAAATTCCCTATTTGGATTGTTGGCAGTGAAACTCACCTCACCGTATTTTTTGCCAAGGTATGCTTATAGCAGGATTTTTTTTTAAGTTATGACATCAGGCAAACAAGTATTATAAGTTCATGTTTGGTTTGGATCTTTGTGCAAACTTCAGTCTATTCCCATAACAAATAAAGTGTTCAAAAATCTCAAAAACTAATACTGGAGAACATACTGTTTTACTGCTCTAAATCTGGAAACTTTTAAACAAAATCTAGCATGATTTATTTATAATTTCTTTTTCTCTCTTTAGAGCTTTAGCATTTGGTTTTTTTCAGAAATCACTTGTGTTATGGAGAAAACAATTGAATTTTAGATTCAATTGAAGTTTTAGATTGCCTTTTTTGTAAGTAAAAGATTTATTTAACTTAGATGATACATGATATAAAATGTTTTTGTAATTAAAACTTCTCCTTTGAAAAAATTTTTAGAACTATTAATAGCTTAATGGTATTACAGTCAAGTGCTCTTTTAAGATGGACTGTTTGCCACGATTTTAATATATACCTCACTACAATATTGAAATAGCTGAAATATATATGAATATATTCTTTTCAGATTTTTTTTTTTCTTTTGAGGTGGAGTCTCATTCTTTCACCCAGGCTAGAGCGCAATGGCACGATCTCAGCTCAGTGCAACCTATGCCCCCCAGGTTCAAGTGATTCTCCCACTTCAGCCTCCCAAGTAGCTGGTACTATTGGCAAGTGCTACCACACCTATCTAATTTTTGTATTTTTAGTAGAGACAATTTCGCCTTGTTGGCCAGGCTGGTCTCAAACTCCTGACCTCAAGTGATCTGCCAGCCTCAGTTTCCCCAAGTGTTGAGATTACAGGCGTGAGCCACCATGCCCTGTCATATCTAAATATTTCTGTTTCAAAATTCTCACCACAAAGCTGTTTCTAAATCTCAACTAGAATCTGTATATGATGTTTTTCCACAATTGAGTGGTTAAGAGCTTTGGCCTCAGACAACTTTGGTTGTAATCCCAGCTTTGCCACTTCCTCATGTCTCTCAGCACCCTTTCCTGTGTCATTAAATTAGGGATCCATAATAGTACCTAGCTTTTAGAATTGTTGTCAGGCTTAAATACAAAGTATTTAACAGTGCCTAATACAATTTAAATGGTTAGTAAATCTTAGCTGTGGTTATCATCATCATCATCGTCGTTTTTATTATTCAAGAAACAAGTATTAAACATCTCTGGTATCATAGGCAACCTGATAGGTTGCTGAATGTTTGTAGGAAGATACAGAATCGTATTTTTGAGGTTTCTTCATTCTGATGTGCTTTTCTGATTACTCCTTGAGCTTTTTGAGCATGCATTTGTCAATGTACGTTTATTATTTGTTTCTGTAGAAAGTACAGATTGTATAAATTATACCATAGTCTGAATTGGCAATGCTAAGTTTTATGAATGTAATTACGTATTACTGTATTTGTTTTTATTGGGTTGACAAAAGTCTAGATGGGCTTATAGAGCAAGATACATAATTACCTTTTCTTAAGCACAGAAAGCTATATAATACAATTCTGAAAGTACAGAGTTACTGATACATTGGGTTTAGTCTGAAAGCTTTTGCTATTTATTTCCTTCCTGAGGTAGAGAGAGGAAGTTAAAAGCACAGTGTGAACTACAAAAACTGACAATTACTAATTCCCGAGTGAGGATTTCATCGTTGTATAAATTTCCATAAAAGAATTCCTTCTGACTTACACACAAAAATGTATTTTCAAACTAATTTTTAATCCTGTTTATCTTCAACCTTATTCTTTAAGAAAAACTACATGAAGCTAAAAGTGTTAAATATAAAAGATGATAATAGTTTACATCTTAAATTTTATAATTGATATTTAAGAAATGTTGTCAGAACAGTAGAATAAATTTCACAAAAGGTTAAAGCAAGGAACAATGTCAAATGAGCTGTGAACTTGAGGACATTATCTGAAAAAGTGAGTGACGTTGAGTGAGCTCCTAAGAATGAAATATGCCCTTCTTTTCATGACATACACTCTTCCTACCTGTCCTGATATTTTTATGGTTCCCGTAGCAGTTGCCCATTGTGCTGTTGCATTTATCACCCAGCACGCAGTTTCTGATTCCCATACAGTTTTCTGTGTGTCCCATGGCAGGCAGTGAGCCTTTTCTAGGGCAGGGGCTGTCTCTCATTCACCTTTTCATTCATAGATCCCAGTCATGTACAATAACATGTTCAATTAGAGACTTGGAGTTAAGAGAGAAACACAAAAACTCCTGCCATGTGGGTGTAGAACTCTTGAATTTGATACTTATTGTTACAGTTTTGAGACTTACCTATGTAGTCTCAGGATTTGGTATATAGTCTGGCACACTGCGGGTGGGAGGAGTTGTTAGCTGAATGAATAAAACTTTTGTACACATTTCCCACACTTGGGTTCCAGTGATGTTAATACCCCCTAAGAACATTTTACATGACTCATTGTGTAGTATCTGTAGATACTTTCTTAGAATAGTCAAATTTGGATTGTTGGAAATGTAACCTTTAAAAGGAGTTGCCAGTGAAGGATTGTTTTTCCCCCTTGAAATAAAAGTAAAGCAAAGCTGGTAGAGCACCTAAACGGTAAATGAGAACAATAATACTTGATCACATTTATTGAGTCTTGTTTTAGATTTGTTCAATATAAACTAGTGTTCATATAGTCTTTACCACATTTAAAAATACTGCAGATTTTGCTCTTCTTAAAATTATAATAACCATTACTCAGCCATTCCTTCTGTGGTATTTCTACATTTTGAGCAAGCAGTTTTGGCTGTGGGTTTTTCTTTCTTTTTTTTTTTTTTTTTTTAGTTTTGGTGAGTTTGCTTTGTTAGACATTCAGTGGACTGAAACAAACAACATTGTTTTAGTATTTCCCCAGCAGTTCATTGTAATTTTCTTTATAAATATTTATGTCTTTTTCTATAAAACTGTTTGTGTATTTCATGTGCTGACTTCTTTGTTCTGGTTACAGTTAAGTAAAAAAGTCTATTTTAAGTTTATAGTTTTCAAGGCAGTCTGTAATTTGGCTTTGTGAAATGCCTGTGAAGAACAATGGAATTCTTCATGTGCCTTATACAGTGACGGTAGTAATAGTTGCAAGTGTCTTTATTCATTCATATACTCATTTATCAGCTTTTCACTGAACATATACTATGTGCCTGGCATTACGCCAGGTGTTGTGCATACAGTGGTGAGCAAAAATAGATAAGTACGGGCCCTTTTTTTTTTTTTCCCATAAGGCTTACCTAGCTGAATGGTCCTATTCTTAATGGAGGTGGACATTCTCCTTGAATTACTCCATTAATGATGTTCAAATAATCACACTCAAATTTACAAGTGTGATGAGTGCTGACAAAGCACAGGTCCATAATGCTGTAAGAACTTATTGTACTTTTGAAAAATTGATGCCTAAAATGAGAACCTGAGGTATCAGATTAAACCAGACAAAGAGGGGGAAAGAGGATTTTCTACATCACAAATGAAGCAAATTCATGCCTGAAGAAAGAAGGACATACAGACAGATGAACTGTGATGAGGACAAACTGAAAGACGAGATCCGGAGGGAACACTGAGAATTAGGGAGACAAGATGTAAGCTGAGGCTGGAAGGATAGCAGGCCATGTTACTCTTTGGTACTAAGAGTAATGACAACTGGACTTGTTAAAAATGGGTAGTGGAAGTCGTTTTGGGGGAGGTGGGAAGGAAATGAACAGGATTCAATTCACATTTTGAAAAGATAGCTCTGGCTAATTGTGGAGAATGGGTATATTGAAGGATAGCTCAGAGAATGGGTTAAAAAAAAGTCTTCTCTAGTTTTATTTCAGGTTAGCAAAGAGTGTAATTTGGTTGAGGGTGGTGAGGCAGAGAGGAATAAAGTGCATGGATTTCAGAGGCTTACTCCTGAGGTAGAATAACAGGACTAGGTGATGGATTGGATTTGGCAGAGAAGGGGTAGAAATGTCTAATAAGATAGGTGTGGCTAATGATTAGATCTTAGAGCCTTAGAAAATGTGCACTGAACAGCTTTGCCGTTGTTGAATGTAGCTACTCATGATTAAAGCAATTTATTCACTATATGCACATCGCATTATAAGTAGGATTGGGGAAGTGAGAGGTACCCCTCAGACCGACATGTAGACAGCTATGCTGTAGCTTCTCTGACATCACTTTCTTCTTGTATTTCCCTCCAAAGAGCAGTGATGGGAGACAATCTATTACGCAGACTGATGCACCACATAAATACTGTTTTATTTGTTTTTGCTTTTGTTTTCAATTTAAATTTAGCACTAGTAAGAGCTGTCAGAATCGTTTGGCCCACATCTATTCTTTATGCCAAAGAAACCGGTCCATAGAGGAATGGAAAACTTTTCTAATGTTGCATGGTTAGGAAGATAGAAATGTGATAGCGAAGACAGAGTAAAATGCCAGAAGCTGTATGGAATTTAATCTTCTATGTGGGGTAAAAAGATATTTGTTAAGAAAATTAATAAAGGAAAAGATGTTGCCAGTAATATTTAATGCACAAATAATTGTGAAGGATCATTATACTAGTTCCCAGAAATTACGGAACATTCAAATTTATAGCACAAGATTTTGCTTTATTGAAATGAAGATTTGGCCAGGCACGATGGCTCATGCCTGTAATCCTAGCACTTCGTGAAGCTGAGGCGGGTGAATCACCTGAGGTCTGGAATTCAAGACCAGCCTGGCCAACATGGTGAAACCCTGTCTGTACTAAGAATACAAAAATTAGCTGGGCATGGTGGCAGGTGCCTGTAACCCCAGCTGCTCAGGAGGCTGAAGCAGGAGAATCACTTGAACCCAGGGGACGGAGTTTTCGGTGAGCCAAGATTGTGCCACTTCACTCCAGCCTAGGCAAAAGAGCGAGAGTTCGTCTCATTAATAATAGTAATAATGAAGAATTAAGCGTTGCTGCACGTGTACATGGAAAACCAAATTAAGCATCTTTTTAGAAAGGTTTATTCTTAAATTTTAGGTTTAAATACTAGTTCTATATGTTCTATATACATGTAATTAAATTTTTGTGGGAATGAAAGCTTTATTGTATTAGGTCCTAGTAATAAGTAGGAAGTATACATATGTTATTTTTTTTTTTTCCTGAAACATTAATGGCTTTGGGCAAAGAGTTTGAGTAAAGTTAACTACATTACAAGTAAGATGAAGCACAAATTGTCATTTTCCTAAATAGTAGTAGCCTTGATTTCTCTTCATTTTTCATGATTTAAAAGTATTTAAAATCAGATTGAAATATATATATATGTATTTAAAATCAGATTGAAATATATATATACATATATATATTTCATATATATTTCATATATTTATATATATAAATATATATATACATATATTTCAATCTGATTTTAAATACATATATATATATATCACTATATATATACATATATATATATATGTATATATATATCTCACTACTTTAAATACGTAGCAGTTTTGGAATAATATCTGTTTGTGTTGTGTTACTGAATATCACCTCTAAAGTTTTCTCAAATATTAATCCACACATAGTCTCATGACTAGAACTGAAAATATTGTGATGTCAAGTGGTTGATGGCTTTGGCTCCTTTTTCCAAATTTTATAAGTAAATTTTTCCAAAAATATATTTTGGTATATTTATATACAGGATGAACTAAGGTCTCATCTCTTAGATATAATGAAAGTAGTGTAGTATATTGGCTAAGTTTTAAAATCATAGCATTTTTCTTTCTCAGAAAAATGTCTTTGACATTTCAACTTTGGTTTTATTGTGAATTACGTTTATTTAAATTTGACTTGATTTTCTTAATGAGTTGTTTTTTGTTTTCTTCTCTACCCTTATTCCTAACCTACTTTGCTTTAGAAGCTGAAGCTTGTGGCTTGTTCATTTGCATTATCAAAATAATCGGCTTAGTGTGAAAAACAAATAGTACCCTAGCATTATATTTTTGAGAGCATGTATTATTTTCTTATTGCAGAAGTCATGTATATACACAGATGGTCCTTTGTATCCTTGGGTTCTGTATCTGTAGATTCAACCAACCACAGATCAAAATATTTAGAATAAAAAAAGGATGGTTGGGTCTCCATTGAGCATATATAGACATTTTTTCTTGTCATTGTTTCTTTAACAATACAAGAGGATGTGTGTAGGTTATATGAAATTACTATACCATTAAATAGAAGGAACGTGAGCATCCATGGATTTTAGTATCCTCGGGGGTCTTGGAAGCAATCCCCGTGCACACTGAGGGATGGCATACAAATTTTGGGAATGAACCCAAAAGCACCTTATCTTTGCAGTTTTTGTCCTACCACACAAGGATCCAGTTAAGTTTTCTGCATTACATTTGATTGTTTCCTGTATCATATTTGATTATTTCTTTGTTTCTTTTAATTTAGAACTTGATATTAGTTCATTGATGTCTATTTTTATTGACTTTGTGTTTTATATTTATAGATAATCCACTGATCAATTTGTAATTATTTCTTGTTCACTTTGAAAGGATATTTATCAAACAGCTAAAATTTTTCTTCTAACACAGTGTTCTTGGTATTGTAATACTTTATTATGTATAGCGGGAAACAAGATTTTAAGTAACTGAAACCAGTAGAGTAAGCACAAATTGTCTCATAAATTGTAAGCAATTTTGAATCATTTTACTGAGAATGTTGTTTTTACATATGCCAGATAAATTATTCATGTTTTATTTTTAACTACATGAACCAGAGAAGGAACTACAGGTATAGAAAAAGATTTTTTACTGAAACTCTGGCAATAATGTTAACTACATACATCTGGTTTTAAGCCTTAGATACTTTTCCAGAGTGAGTTCTGTTGGCTAAATATTTCAAGATTTCATACAATTTATTGTACTTTTTAAATAAAGATTCTAGTATTTATCATTATTTAATCTATCACTACTTTAAAAGTTCACTAAAATTTACATTTTTCTTTTCACTGTGTTATGAGAAAGAATGACAGAATACTCCTCTTCTTTGGATAACCTCACACAGTACTGCCTGCAATATCTCAAAGTTGGAATGAGTTTCTCTTTGGAAGTAACCATTCCAAGCTTTTTTACATGATGTGTTTCTCTTAAAATTAATTACCAGATGCCAATAAATTGTTTCGTTTTTAACTGATTTTATAAAAAACAGATATATACATCTATTTAGAAATCTGCAGAAAAGTCAAAGTGGCATTAATCTTGCATCATCAAGCTTTAGGGCTTTCAAGTTGAGTAGTCTTCATCTTAGTGATGTCATGTTTTTTATTTGTACCCTTTCACATAGAGAAAGAAGCGCAAGACAGTGACAAACTTGCAATAAAGATTAAGATACAGTGATTTCTCAATCAGAACCTTTTTTTACTTCCGAAAGAAGTCCTGACCACTGAGTGTCAGGGATCATAAATCAGATAGTTGTCTGGGGGTGGGAAGAACTTGGAACACACTGGGAAGCAGCCAGGAAGATACCATCCATGGGCAGTGGAAGTGGGTGCATTGTGAGTTGGTTAGTGGAATCCCAATTATTAAGACAATATCTTTGGTCAAATTGACTAGGTCAGGAACAAATATTGTAATACCACAGTTTGGGTATCTCAGTATAACATTCCAGTCAAATAACCCCACATAGACAAAGCTTTTCGGCTTCTCTTAAATATGAGCAGACCACCAGACATTTGACGAATGCTTAATTAAAAAACTGGAAATCAGAACAAAGGGGGAAAAGAGACTCAGAAGAAATTGAGACAGTGTAGGGATCAAAGGAAAACTTCCAAAAATCATAGGAGAAGTTATTACCCTCATGAAACTGCCAAAGCTATGAGAAAAGAGTACTTAGAGGACAAAAGAGAAAGTGAAAACCTGAAAGAATTGAAAGAAAAAAACTGGGGAAATTTCTCTCCCAGATTATTGCAACAACCTTCTAACTGATGACCATGATTTTACCCTTGCAGAGCTGTAGTGCCATCTCAGTTAAGCAGCAAAAATGTTCCTCTTAAATGTGAGTCATGTCACGTTGATCTTATGCCCAAAACCCTGCATTGGCCCCCCTTCCGCTAAGAGTAAAAGCCCAAGTCCTTGGAATAGTCCCCATGTCCCTTCCCTCTCTCATCTCATATTTTACTACTATTCCCTCCTGTCTTACTTGGTCACACTTGCCTCCTTTCCTTTGCCTCAAAAACTAGGCCTGCCTGCCTTCAAAAGACTTTAGCACACACAGAAAAGATCCTTCCTTCAGGTTCTTACTCACAACTCACCTCCTCAGTGAGGCCTCCTTGCCACCCTTTCTCACATTTCAGTCCCTTTCCCTGTGCCCTTTTGGCTAACACGTCCTCTCTTGTCTGTTGTCTTTCTCTCAGTATAGATAGATGTAGCTAGTTATTTAAATACAGATTTTGTAATGGATGTGAAATTTATATAACATAAAATTAACCATTTAAAAGTGAACGATTTAGTATGTTCACAGTGTTGTGCAAACACCATTCATATCTAGCTCCATAACATTTTTGGCACCCAAGGCATCAGTATTTCATCCCTCTTTATGGCTGAATGATATTCCATTGTATGCATATGACACAGTTTGTTTATCTGTTCATCAGTTGGAGGACATTTGGGTCATTTCCACCTTTTGGCATTTGTGAACAGAGCTGCTGTGAGTATTTGTGTGCAAGAGCTGAGTATCTGTTTTTAAATCTTTTAGGTATATACCTAAAAGTGGAATGACTGGGTCATACGGTAATTCTGTGTTTAACTTTTTTTGAGGAACTGTCAAACTGTTTTCCACAGCAGCTGAACCGTTTTACATTCATTCTTACCAGTGGTATACACGGGTTCCAGTTTTTCCACATCTTTGCCAATACTTGATTTTTAAAATTATTATAACCATCCTAGTGGGTGTTAAGTGGTAATTGTCATTTTGATTTATATTTCCCTAATGATTAATGAGCATTTTTTTATGTGCTTGTTGTCCACTTGTATATCTTCTTTGGATAATTGCCTGTTTTTTAATTGGGTTGTTTGTCTTTTTGTTATTGAATTATAAGAGTTTTTAATACATTCTGGGTACCAGAGTCATACTAAGTATTTACTTGTTTTCTATATTATCTGTCTCTCTCAGTAATAAGCTCTGTGAGGGCAGGATTTTTTGTGTTTTGTCACCTTTGTCACTGTTTGCCACTTCATAGAGCAGTGCCAGGAATAGTGTAGGTGCTCAGAGGCTTTTGGTTGACCACATACGTTGTTGAACACACTGAAGATCAATCTTAAAAAAACTGTGAGAGAGCCATGTTGTTACTTGACAAGTTGGGGTCAGGAGGTGGGCTTAAGATCGCTAAATAGTCTGATCATCAGAATTCAATAGATCTCTGTCTTACATGGAAGGCAAATAGAAAAACTAGCTTTTACTATCCTACCTGACCAATACAAACCACCCATATTATTGAATAGAAACAGCTGTCATAAGTATTTACAAGTAAGCTTTGTCATACCTGTATGCTGTAACATGTTAAAAATTAACTTTGATGATTTGAGGATGGTTAAGAAAATTGTTTCTATTCAGTAAAATAACCTCTTAACTATCTGTTTCTATTTTTAAAATGAACAATTTTCTTTTAGGACTCAAAGTACTTAAGTATAATTATTTTTTAAGAGCAGTAGTACAGGTCCATGATTTTAATTTTCAGTGCCAAAGTATTAATATACTTACCACTTTATATTTGATATATCCAGGGACCCAGAATTTACCTTTTTAGTTGTATTGGAGCCCTCTTCCTGACCTCTAATCATTTAACACGTTTTGTAGAATTAAAAGAAATTTTTCATAAATCAGTTTTACTTGAAAATCAACATTAAAAATAAATTTATTTTATGAACAGATTATAAAAATGTTCAGGATTGATCATTTATAACATTTCTTTCATGAAGAAATATTTTTTCTTATGTTTTTAAATTTAAACTGTCTGCCATGTTTTATAAATCATCTCTTCTGTCTGATAGAGACAAAGTCATCTTGCTAACCCTCTGTCTCTGTCAAACAACAAAACTGTTATTGTACTGCTTGACATAGTATCCTAAGGAGTCTGGTCGTGAGAAACGCATCCAAGCTGGCCCATGTAAATGAGAGTTTTATAGTTAGTACTGAGGGAGAATATCACAGAATCTAACTTCAGGAACCTTATAGAAACTGCAGAGTCATCAAGCAGCAGGGTTCCCACAGAACCTCTAATAAGAGGATACAGGTGAAGTGAAATGCAGTACGTAAATGGACCTCTTCAAAGAGGGAAACTTAATTCCTACTAAGTGTGATGGAGAACTTTCCAAGCAGGTCATCTGAGCAATGGCAGAAAAAGATCTGTACATGGAGACGGAATGTGCCCTGTGGGGATGGATCTTCAGAAATTGTATCACAGCACATTCGATGAGGTTATTTGAAAACATGCAAACCTACTGCACAGGTAAAAAGAAATGTATTTTGAAAAGTAGATGCTTAAGGAATACAGAACTTATGTTTAAACTTAACTTTTGAATTGTCTTCCCTTAAATTCAAAAGAAAAAACTAGCTCTTATTAGATGAAGGCTGTGTATCATTTGTTTTATAATATGTTAAATATTTTAGGAGTCAGGTCTTTCAGAGTAATACTTAATTATTTAAATGTTCAAATATTAGGGCATTTGTCCTCTTTTTTCTCCTTAACCATCATTTTCCCCATTGATTCCTCATCTTTTATTTTTATATTTAGGTTTAAAGAATAATTTATTTGGATCACTTTCTTAATTTCCCTTGAAATGGGTACTAATTACAAAATTAATTTCCAATGCAAATTCAAAATGGGCACTTTTAATTTGAAAATATACTTTATTACTAGAATTTAGAATGTGTAAAATGCAAGACAGAATAAATGTCTTTTTTGTTTTTATTGTGCATTTGAATCTCAATGTGGAGTGACAGCTGTTGATCCAATATAAAAATAGTTGGACCCTACCTATAGCATCTAGTTTCATCTTCAGAAGATCCGTGGCTCATTTGCTTGGTACTCCATTTAAACTCTCCTTTGAAGTTGGGGAGATGAGTTTTACATCCCTTTTTTGTTCTCTTTTATGGTTGTGAAGGAACTCTGTGTGTGTGCAGAACCTCACCTCTGACCTTTCCTTTGGTAAAGCAGTTTTCCTGTCAAGTATGAACACATGAAAACCCATGACAGAACTGTTTATATAAAGAAACTGAATTTAATGCTGAGGAGGAAAAAATTATTTAACTGTTGCTTTGTGAGCTGACAGTGTTCTTCTAGTAGGATCTGTTACTAGGTGTGTAGGGAGAATTATTTACACAGCACAAGCTGCTTTTATTACTCTTCGGTGTAACAGAAAGAACAATGGATTTAACTGTTAGAGCTTTTTTCTTTTAGGTGTTTAAAAATTGGACAGTTCTACTTTAACAATTCTCTGCATGTAATAAAACAGTGTTAGGGAAAAGTAGTAAAGTGATGCTGCATAGGCTTTACTGTTACAAGAAAGTTTACAGTTGTCATTTTGTGTTTTCATGCAGTTGAGTTACCCCGTCCATTTATCTTAAGTTCTGGAGTTTGTGCATATATGGAGATTTCATGCCTTAACTAATGCAGAAAGGAAATAGTGAAAATGTGAATGTTTTTGTTTTTGTAGTTTAAATCATAACTTTTGAAATAGTGAAAATGCTCATGTATTTGTTTTTATACTTTAAATATGTGAATTTTAACACCTTTCTTCTAAAAGAAGAATAGCAACCTGAAGCATACTGAAGTTAATCTCTCTTATCTGAACTACTTGGAAGTTTTAAGTAGGCATCTGGACATCGTAACCATTCTCAATGATTTGAATTATTACAAATATGCAAATTTTAAATCACAAACTTTCCTACCTGCTTAGCATGCTTTAGGGCTGTCCCCTATCAGCAATCTAGGATTATGCCAATGACTTGTACCACCGTAATACTAAAGCTTTTTAATTATTTTGACCAGAAATCTTTCAAAATATAAATGTTCTTACCTCCTTAGGCCAAGTGTACATCAATTACCCTTGCGTACTCCTTGCCCTATGCAGCTGTATTTGGATATCTGGTTTTTGTGATTTCCCTGAATTTTCTTTTTCTTTCAGTTATCACTTCTCAGTCATCGGTGATGTCATCCTGCTTCCTGGAAGAATTCTCTCTCTTCCTTTGAATTCCTTTTTCTCCTATGATAGTATCCAAATAATTATCTAAAGATAAAATATTGATGGAAGGTCCCAGAAGTATTCTGTTAGAAATAAAGCCTGGTAGTTTTAATTGTCAGTATCATTAAGCCCACACCCCTAGCTGTCTGTTCAGAATTGATAGAAAAAAAATTATAGCCAGTGAGTTAATAGCAGATGACAAAAAAAGGTCTTGTACAGTTAATATATGACCGTTGCTAAGTCTTACTAAGTTTAATTAATTAATATATGACCGTTGCTAAGTCTTACTTAGTTTAATTGGGGGATGTGGTTTGTGTGCATATGCACATGCTTTGCTTATGTTATCCTCTGCCCAGAATGTGCTTATCAAAATCTTGCTCAGGAAGATTGCTACCATTCCTATTGTGTCCACTGATTCTCCTACTCTCTTCTTGTTGCTGTTCTTTCTTCCAGCATCCTATCTTGTGGCAATGACGTCCCACACTACCTACTGTCATACACATTCAGCATTGTGCTAAGTACTGTTGAAATGTAATAATCAATAGTAATAATTTACTGTGAACATTTACTGAATGTTGTCTCTGTGTTAGGCAGTATGCTAATTAATCATCTCAGGAGCATGCCTCACTTAATCCTCAAAGCACCCCTGAGTTGCATGCCATTTTCATCTACGTGTTACAGTCTGAGGTCAATGAGAAAAATGACATCTCCAAAGTTAGATACTAGTGAGTACCGAGGCAGGAGTCAAACCCGTCTTCCAACTTCTGAGCTGTCCATTTAACTGCTTCCCTCCCTTAAGAAAACAACTCATTATGCTACAGTGGAGTAGAGCCTGCAAGAGGGAAGAAGTAGGTGTAGAAGAGATTGTACTTGAATGAAAGGATGTGGTAACTTTGAGACCGATGCGAAATGAAGGCTGTATAGATGTAGTGTTGTATGGGAAAGTTAATACTTATTTGGGGAATACTAATTGGTTGATTATAGCTAAACCATACTAGTTGTGCTAGGATATTAAGATGAAAGCAAAGGCTGATGATAGGACCAGCTGAATAATCAGATTTTTTCCCAAATTATCTTACTATATGAAAGTCTGTCTTGATGTGGAAAGCTAAACATGAATACCCATGGCATGAATGTAAAGCAAATTCATGGAAGTAGAATGGCCTTCTCAGTCAACAACCAAAGCTTCTCTGTACAGCTGTGATAAAATTTTAGATTATAAATGTGAGTACTGTGACTAATTTTTAATCAGGCAGACCTTGTTTAAAAGTGTAGAAAAGAAAGTACGATGGGTTGGGGACCGTCACCTTTTGTTCATACTAATCCAAGCCTACCAAAATTAAATTATTGGTATTGAGTAGACTACAGTTTTAGTAATGTTCTTAGGTGTTTATTTTCATAGGAAACATACAGAGTCTGCATATGTGGAGATTCCTCCATGTGCAGTTTACGTCATTAAAGTCAGAGTTACTGGGTAACATGAGGGAAGATACAGGAAGAAAATGTAGGCTGCTATGAATAGGAAGATCAAATAGAGTACATGTGGTACAAGCAACATACAACCCCAGCCAGAATATTAGGTTTGAATTCCTTTTGCTAGCTTGCTGCAGTAACCAACAACCCTGACATTTCAGTCCTGTACACAGTGGTTATTCAAGAAGGTGGCCATGAGAACAGCCCATCCTGTGGGTAGGAGTATTTGACCACTGACATTGTTTAGATTTGCCTGCGTGTTGTGGTGATAAAAAATAATTTGAGAATGTTTTAACATCTTTAAAAACAGTGTATGCTCTATTTGCCTGTGCTGGAGCACACTACTGCCACCATACCCCTCTCCCCAACACAGAGTCCAAAGCTTACTGCCCTCGTAACTTCCATGCTGGCTGCCAGTATGCTCCATGTGTCTCCTTTAAGATCCAGGCTAAAGGAGTAGCCTCTGTCTGGAATGTGCAGTTTTTATAAAAGGGAAAATAACAAGACTCCTGGCAAAAACAGATAGTGGTGCTTAAAGCTTCTGCTAGAAGCTAGCATAATGTCACTTCCAGTTATATTTCTCTGGCTAAATCTGATGTCAGTGAGGCGAGGAAGTAGACCAGTCTCACAGAGAGGTACTTCAGGTCACTCAGCAACAGACAGTGAAAATCCTCTTAGGAGGAAGCAGCAGCTAATTGGGAACAATAATCTCTACCACCATTGATTACCTTGTATTTAGGTGACTGGACAGTTTAAATTAATTCCAGTGATATAAAGAGTCCTACTTTTGAAATAGAGGAACTGTATCTTTTCAGGTACCTCTATATTATCAGTATAAATATTCATTGTGGGCCAGAAACCTTTTAAAATGTAACATTAGCTATCCTTCTAAACATCTATTGAAGTATAAGGCCTGTGTACAGTGGGTTGGCTACAGATAAGTCGTTCATTACTGAAAAGATCTTTAAAGTTTATTCATTAAAACTTACATCATTATCAAGAGCCGTCTGCTGTCATGAGTAATCAAAGAACCTCTAAGAACATCACCTAACTTCAAGAAAGATTGATGGATTTGTTAAAGTGAGTTGGTCAATTATGATAATTTGGAGAGTCAGCAGCTCACTCATTAATGATTTTAATAATTATGGTACAAGAGTAGATCACATCTGTTGGAAACTTCATCTCCCATTGCCTTATTTCCACTTGTGCATTTAGTTTGTGTTCCTGGAGGAAGAACCTCAGAGGGCTCTGTGCTGTGTTTCCTAACCTGACTTCTCTGCCGATAGTACACGATTGGTGCCTCACAGCAGTGGGCCGCTGTGGATGTGACCTGGGGCTTACACATGATCTGGAAAATAATGGAAGAGTAAGAAAAGACCACCGTCCTTCCTGCTTTCAGATATTGGGATTAACTGAATTCTGTTAATTCTGCTGGCACTGATGATGTTCTATGTTTTGAGATAATTGACTTAAAATCTATTTCCCAAATCATTTTTTCATAAATACAGTTAGTAAGCAAAGACTAAATGTGAAACATTATCAAGTAAAATTTTACTTAAAGCTTAAAGGTAAATTGTATACCATTTACCTTTTATCTATTGATTGGAGGGATTTTAACACTATAAAGTGTTGTCTGCAAGCTCAACTGTCATGTATGTGCAATTATTCTTGAAGTTAGGTGATGACACTCTTGGAGGTTCTTTGATTAATCATGACGGCAGATTGCTCTTGATAATGAAGTAAGGTTTAATGAATAAGCTTTAAAGACTTTTTCAGTAGTGGACTACTTATCCCTAGCCAACCCACTGCACACAGGCCTTATATTTCAGTAGGTGTTTAGAAGGATGGCTAATGTTACAACATTTTAAAAGGTTTATAGTGAACAGTGAATAGTTACACTGATAATACAAAAAGAGCTAAGCTATGTGAAAAGAGGTATCTGTTTCCTGATTGTAGGCTATTAGATAGTCCCATTAACAGCTTGGTTCACCAACCCCTATCCTCCACCCCCTGCCAACCACCTGCAGTTAAGCTGAGTGAGGCTAGATAATTTTAAAAGCTATATTGTTTAGCAATCCCTGTTGACCAGTAAATTGGTTGAATATAAATGCCTTTGATAAAAGCATGTGATTATATCAGATGAACGTAAAGAACTGCTTTTACTATAGAAATTTCTATGGCAAATCAGAGCTTAAGTTGCTAACTAAAACAGTATGTAATAGTTGAGTCTGATGTTTAGGATCTCTTTCTACGGAGGGTACCTAAAAGATTTCCACATGCCGTACATGTGGAAATTTTCTCATAAGTATTACAACTAGAGAGGAAAAGAAAATGCAAGTATAATCTGCTAACCTTGAAATCTATTTAATTATAATTCGTGGTTTTTTTGGTGTGTGTGAGGAGTGTAGGATTAGTGTATATTTGTTAGAACTTCATCTTAAAAGATAATTTTCTTAGGATAATTTTAATAATATTCCTGGATGTTTTTCTCTCTTCTGTTAGACTGCAACCTTAAGCGCACAGACCGGGCCTTTCTCAGCCACCTAATAAGCCTTCCAAATGTTTAAGAAATTATGGTTTTATGGACAGATAGAGAAAATATACTACATACGGAACCTAAAAGCTATTGCTATATTAAGTTTTGGAAATGGAAACTCTGAGGGGTAGAATCCTTCTCTTCACATTTATATAGTTAACTACATTCTTTGTAACTAAACCATTTTATGTACAGTAAGAAAAATACGGCAGTTATAATACCTCTCACTGAAATGTTTTGTCTCAATTATAAAATGCTCTAGATTGAATGGAATTCTATACTTGCTGTTCAAACTTGCTATGCAAATATGCAGTATATTAAATATTAAGTTTGCTACATGGATTATTCTACTATAGATCTTTATACTAGGAACCCTGTTCACAAGTGTTTAATTAAATTGGTAAAAATTAGTGCTGGAATTTGTAATTTTAATTAAAATTATAAAGTTAAAAGAACTACAACATGAAACACTTTAATGGAAATAGAAGGTGGTTTTGTAACTTTTTCTGATTACATCTCTAAACATTTAAACATTACATAAATTTAAACAAGGTTTATTTAACCAAAAGATCATTTTCTATGGTAATCCAAAAAGCATTGTAAACACTCAAAATAAGCAAGCCAGTAATCACTTTAGAAGACTATGTACTGGTTTAGATTTGTGGAAGAAAACTTCTGGAATGTTTCCATTTGAATTTACTATAATCTCTTGGGTTTTTTCTCTTTTCATTTTCTTTTTTCATCCTCTAGTATAAACACATCTTTTTTTAAGTGGTATGATTAAGAAGAGCTCATGCCTACAAAGTTTACCAAATTAGCTATTACCGAAAGAGTAACACATGATTTTTGTTTTTATTGTTCAAGACACAGTTTGTTTTTATTAGTAATGACAGGTGGTATAGTTGGTGGTTTTGCTATTTGGAACCTAACCAATACCACTTGGTTGTATTCTGGGAGGGAAAAAAAAGAGTTTCTGTTTAGATAGCTAACAAATGGGTTTGTTATAATTTCCCCACATACAGGGTTTTGAGATACTTGTTTTACACTTAACTTCAACCAATAAATTGCCTTAATTCCTGATAGGATTTGGCTCTTTGTCCCCACCCAGATCTCATCTCGCATTGTGAGGAGGGAGCTGATGGGAGGTGATTGGGTCATAGGGGCCGTTTCCCCCATGCTTTTCTTCTGATAGTGAGTTCTCAGGAGATCTGATTGTTTGTACATGTCTGGTGCTTCCCCTGCACGCTCATTCTCCTGCCTTGTGAAGAAGGTACTTGCTTCGGCCTTTGTCTTCCGTCATGATTGTAAGTTTCCTGAGGCCTCCCCAGACATGCAGATCTGTGAGTCAGTTAAACCTTTTATTTATAAATTACCCAGTCTCAGGTAGTATCTTTCTAGCAGTGTGAAAAGAAACTAATGCAATTCTGTTTTGAAAATTTAATTGACCCTTGAACAACATGGGAGTTGGGGCGCCAACCCCCTGCATAGTAAAAAATTCACATATAATATTTGACTGCCTCAAAAATTTAACTACTGGTAGCCCGTTGGCTGGAAACCTTACCATAACCAACAGAAGATTAACACATTTTGCATGTTATATATATTATATACTATATTCTTACAATAAAGTAAGCTAGAGAAAACAGTATGTTAAAATTGTAATGAATGTCAGTTTGTATTCTGGCCCTGCTTCTACGTTGTCTTCCTCATCGTTCAGCACTGGTTCAATAGCATTCATATCTATCAAGCTATCTTCTGTTATTTCCTCTGATGTGGTATCTGTTAGCTCTTGAAACCTTACCCCTGTACCCTGAATCGCTGTGTAAATCCTGTGAAGTCATGCTCAGCATCTGGACACAGTCGTCTCTTGCAGGAATATGTTTGAGGCTGGATGGATTAGTTTTTTCTGTAACTGTGATGACCTCTTCAGTGTTGTAATCCTACCAGACTTCCATGATGTTCTCGCTGTTGGGGTTCTCTTCCATAGCAATAACCATCTTTTCTGCAGAGTACTATGTGTAATTAGCCTCAAAGAGTCCTCATGACTTCTGTGTAATTAGCCTCAAAGGGTCCTCATGACTTCCTAATCTGGAGGCTGAGTTAGTTATGTTGCATTTGAGGGCAGTTAAGACTACTTTGATGCCTTCCGTCATGAGCTCATGGGGGTCGTGAGCTCATGGGGTTCTGGGTGGCCAGGGATGTTGTCCAATATCAAAAGAACTTTAAAAGTCAGTCTCTTACTGGCAGGGTACTTCCTAACTTCATGTACAGAACATTGACAGAACCAATCCAGAGAAAGCATTCTCTTCCAGGCTTGCTTTCTTAAACAACCAAAAGATTAGCAGCTGGTGTTATCTTTACTCTTCAAGGCTTGGGGTTAGCAGTTTTGTAGATAAGGGCAGTCCTGATCATCACCCTGACTGTATTTGCATAAAACAATGGCCTTTTCCTTCCTGTCTTAAATCTAGTGCTTGCTTCTCTTTCTTACATATAAATGTCCTTTATGGCATTTCCCCCCAGAATAGAGCACCTTTGTCTGCATTAAAAACCTGTTCAGGAAGATATTCTTTCTTCTCAAAGATTTTCTTAATGGTATCTGGGAACTTACTTGCTGCCTCTTCATTAGCAGAAGCTGCTTCTCCTGTTACCTTGACATTTTTTAAGCCAAACCAGTTTCCAAAATTATCAAACCACCCTTTGCTGGCATTAAGTTCTCCACCTTTAGCTCCTTCCCTTTGTTTTTCTTTAACTTTTTGTGTTGCACTTTTTCTTGAATCATATGACAGTCTAAAGGTATCCCCTTCCTGTAGCAATCCTGCACTTATATACAAGTTGCATTTTTTGTACAAGAAGGTATTTTGCAAAAAGCAGAAGGTTTGCATAGCTGCAGTGATGGCTTCACGAATTTCCTTTTCTTTCTTTACATTGTTCTTTATGCTCGACTCATTTATCTTCACATAGTGAGCAACCACAGTAGCAGACCTCAATTCATGGTGTATATCAAGCAATTCCACTTTTTCTTACATCCTGACTTTTGTTTCTTGGGAGCACTTCCATCATCACTAGTGGCACTTCATATGGGTCTGTTGGTTTTATTCAAGATATACACAGTGTCTCACTAAACAAGGTGAAAAGTACGTGAGAACTGTGAAAGATCACTTTTTCCTGTGATGTGGAACTCACTGGAGTGATGAGCTGTACATGTGGGGATGATTAGCACCACACTTGTACTCTAAGCAGATACAACATGAGCTCACCACAATACCATCAGGAGATGGTGAAATTATCTAGTACAGTATGTACTAAAGTTAATTTTATGCAGTTATGATCTGATACTGTGTCTTTACATTTGTTTACATCTCTTGACTGTGAATGGTGCCAGGTACAGTCTGTATGCCTATGTTTTTATACGGTTTAATTTTTTATAATTTGTGGCATTTCATGGTAGTAAATAATAAAATAGACCTAGTATCTACTTATACTTTATGCATGCATGGCCTGCTTAATTTTTGAAAATATTTCCAGGCTGCACAGTTTGTCGCAAATTTCCAAGAATATTTTTCAATATATTTATTGAAAAAGAATTCATGTATAAGTGGACCCATGCAGTTCAAAGCTGTGTTGTTCAAGGACAACTGTAGTCGCTTCTTAGTTCCTTGAAGGAATCTGCTTTCATCAGTTTTCAGTATTTTCCCTGGCAGGTTCTCTAGCCCTACCTCCACGTAATGCTAGTGTTCTATTTCTAATAGCTCATGAGAAGCCCACAGTTGGCAAACGGTGAGTATTTGTAGTCTGCCAAGTATTAAGATAAACATCCAAGTAGAACCCATGGAGTTAACCGTTACCTCCAAAGTTTAAAAATTCAAAAATCAAATTTTCATTCTTCTGTCAAAGCTCATTTCCCTTTCTAAGTCCTCCTTTTCTGTCACAGTTCTCAGTCCTATTCAGCTTTTTCAGTTTCCCTGTGTGCTATGAAGTTACATCTCCTTGCCTTTCATGATTCTGTTTTTTCTAGCGAGAATTCCCTGCTCTTTTCTATTTCTGATAATAGCCAAAATATGTTCTTTGTAAAACCTATGAAAGTGATTAAGATGTCTTTAATCTCCCCTGCCATATGTATATATCAAAAAGGTGGCATGTTTAATAAATGTTAGGGCATTTGGAGGAAAAATATGTAATATCTAAATCACAGGTCAGCAAACGGCCCTCAGGCCAAATGAAGCCACCACCTGATTTGGTAAAGTTAGGTTTTATTGGAACATAGCCATGGTCATTTGTTTTGCTGCTAAAACCATGCACACTGCAAAACATAAAAATGTACTCCATGGCCCATTGCAGAAAAATGCTTGCCAAACCCTGCTCTAAATGAACATGTGTTAACTAGAGTATACCAGGACTTTTGCCTAAGTTCCAACTTCTCTTTCTGTAGCAAGCCCGAACCAGAGGCAAGAAAGAGATATGCGGTACATTTTTCATTAAGGTTTACTTTAATTTCTTTCTATATTAGTATAGTATTTTTAAAAAACACTTGGAACTTAGAGACATGGCATCAGGTAGTTTGTTTTAAATTCTTTTTACACTCCTGAACTTTGCAGTCCCTAATGCCAGAGAATCTGATGTAAACCTTCTGTGGCTAAAAACTGGAATTTTACTTACTTCCCGCAACTATATAAACAGCAATAATTTCCCAAACTTCACTTTGTAGCAATATTGAAGTAATGCTTCAGTTATATTTCTACTACCTTTCCCCCCAAAAGATTTCATTTAACCCCAAAAGGCTAACCTGGTACTCCCTTTTCTTCTATTTAGATTATAGTTTTAATACTTAGAAATTCTAAGCAATGTCTTAAAACTCATTTCAAAACATTTCCTCAATCATTTGTTACCCCCCCAAAAAAAAAAAAAAAATGTTGAGAATGGAACAGATGGTAAATAGTAAGAATGACTGTATCCTGATTTTGTGACCCTGTAAGTACCCCTCAACATAAAATCTGATCTGTAACTATGTACCTTCTTCTCAGCCAGAATTTCAGTTACGGTGTTCATCTACGAATGTCAACAGTCTTACGGAGAGAATTGATAAAGAAAAATGTAGTGTTAGAAGTAGTTAAGGGAGCTAAAGCTTTTACTAGAATAAATGTAGGCATCTGCAACTAAGGTTTGGGAGTGATCAAGGGAACTAAGGAATCAAAATAACCCACGTGCCAGCAATTGCTCCCTAAATCTGAGAGCCAACACTGGAATCCTAGCATTGGCATAAAAGTTAATTGTAGAGCTAAGGCTGTATTGGCAATGTATCAGAAAAAGGAAAGAGGGTTAATAAATATTGTTCAGCTTAAATAAACCTAACTCAAGGATCTGGCACCATCTTCTAAAATTACAAGTGCATTCTGTCTTTGACTCAGCCATCCCACTCTGGTGACCTGCCATGCAAATACGTTTATGAAATTACAGGTTCAAGTTTGATTCTGCATTTTTTTTTAACAGGAAAAGACTAGATAGAATTCAGTGGTCCAGCAATAAAGGACTAGATCAGAAACTCCAAAAGGCATTGCAAGTTAAGGCAGAGGAAAACATGTCACTTGGGCACACACATTATCAGCAAAATAATGTTGGATATGCACTGAAGGGTGAGCCTAAGAAGTTTCTAGCAAGGGAAGGCAAATGAGAGAAAACTTGTACATTACACAGTTTTACAAATGTTAAAAAATATCAGATCTTTTTTAAGTTACTTTACCTTTTATTGTAATACATGGAACAAGTGTAAGGGCTTGGACAGGTTGCCTTGTTTTAAGTCCCATTCTTGTGTTTTATAAATACAGTTTTTCAGAAACTGAGTCCTCATGGTTAGTTAGAACTCCTTTGATTCTTAGTTTCTTAATCTGTGAACAGGGTAAAGGTGATATATTAGAATAACAGTTAAGAAGTACATTTCTTGCAAAAATTGTGTCCACAAGGGAACAGCATTTTAGATTTTAACACTTGTACCCTATGAAAAGAATTCAATGTAGGAGGAAGGGATACTTGGAAACCTGTTCTCTGATGAAGTTTGTCTGAGTGAACACCATTATAGGCAAAGACAATTACAGGTAAAAGCTAACCAGAGGTAAACAGGAGCCTACATTTTAGACTGATGTGTGTCAAGCAGAATTTCATAGTGGCTTAGATATGTGGAGTAAATGTTTGTAAAGAATCAAAGATAACACTGAATTTTTGTGCTGAGAATTCTGACAAATGTTTTCTGTGATGAATTAGTCATGGTAGAGAATTTGTTTTATGGGGACAAGAAATTTCTGCCTCTAGGGGTATATCCTTTGAGTACAGAAAAATTAAAATTCTGGACAGGTAGAACTTGATTGAGCTTTGACTAGGTTACTAAATTAAAATTCTAAATGCATTGCTGATTGTATCATTATTTGCTCTAATATATCTCTGGATTTTTGAATATTTGAAAACCAGAGTGTATTTTATTTCTTACCTGAACCAAATGTGAAAAAAATGAGGTTTTGCATACTACATTTTTCTAGTAATTATGAATATAATATTAGTCTTTTTTCCCATGTGTTTTAAGTATTTATATAAAGCTTCACATGTAATGTTCACAACAGTTTTCTGTGGTTGAAATTTTATTGTGTTTTTTTCAGATGTAAAATAAATGGCCTGGAGAGTTTATGACCTATCTCGTTACATACCTATGATACAAATGTAACTCAGAGTCTTCCTACCCTAGTATCCGTTGTCTTTTTAATGTCATGATATTGTAAGCTTATTGACAACATGCTTTTTACCTTTTCAGGATATGGCTTTAGTTGCCCCTGAAACTCCTTCAGAACAAGCCAGAAGAGTTTTTCAAACCTATGACCCAGAAGGTAAAAGATTTTATTAACATTAGCTCTGTGTTTTATGTCTTCACATATTTAAAATATACTGATACCTGCCCGATTTTATTCAAAAGATATATTGGATTATTTAATGAAATTTAAGTTGTGTTTCTTGAACATTTCAAAAGAAAAACAGTGAAAATGGGAACAAATGAAATAGCACACAAGTCCTTATCAAATTGGGTTTCTTGGAGTACTGAAGTTATAGTTAATGTAGTCTTGACCTCTGGTTAATCTTGACCCCAAACAGGGAAAAAATGCCACCTTTTGAACAAACTCTTTGAAAAGTAAGTCATTTTCTTCTTTACTTATCCAAACAAATATTAAATAAACAGATCTTCCAGGATAAAGACACAGAGGAAGATCATCTGAATCACTTTGGAGCCTGTGCTTAGCTATTCTACGTAACAAAGTGTAGTTTTTAGAAGTTCACATATATATCATTAAAATGTCCACTGAGTCACTGTCACTGGGGTTGTTTTGATCACTTTTGTGTCTATGTGCTTAGGTAACAGTTACAACTTTCTTATAGCTAACTCACTGACCTTTCAAGTATAACTTCGAAACTAATAGTCATACTTGTAAGTTCCCTTACAAAGTACCATGTAGAAATGGAAGTTGTTGGATCAGTGAAGTCCTCGTGGACACCTGAGTGGATTCACTTATCTTTATGAATACACTTTCTTCTATCTTGAAACTTTTTACACTTAGGGATCTGCTCTGTCCCTCTCTGAAGATCAAAGTCATGTGAATTCTAAGAATGTATCTTTTTTCTTACCACTTACTAGCAGAAAACTTTAGTTACTTTTAGGTCTGTTTTCTTACCTATCAGTCTTAGAACAACTGCACCTATTTCTTAGAGGCATTATGAATATTAAATAAGGGGGAAAGCACCTTGCCCAGTGGCACGAGCAGTTGTCCAAGGTAATAGTCATAATCTTATCCCAGTGTAAACTACCATGGAACATTCCAAAACCAAACACATGGCTTTCATATAATCATTTTGTGTATTGTTTTGTTTTACTAGTTAAGATTTTAGAAACACAGTTGAAACTGTGAGTGAATGAGTTTCTGAGAAAAGAAACATACAAGGAAAGGATCAGAAAATCTTAGAAGATGATACCTATTAAATAGTAAAGGCATGAAAAAAATGCCTTCACAGCAGACTTAGGAGCCTTAAACTTTCAAAGGCCGATGTCATAAAACTGGTTTAAAAAGTTTCATCAATAATGCAAAGATACTGAAGCTAAGATTTTTAAAGTACCAGACAGTTGTCATAAACAGTAGCTTCATTTGACTTTTTGTAATTACTAATGAAGTGGCAGGCCTATACTGTTTCTTTTACATAGTACCCAAGAAAAGTAGAATTTCTCATATTACCAATACTAAAACATAATTTATAATCAGTGGCAATTTTTAAAAATTGAGAGATGCATATGAAAATAAAGTTACTGTGCTTCTACTAGACAAAGAAAATTATTAAATGATTTTAATCTACAGGAGTTATGTGTGACAGCTTATCAGGACTGTAAATGAATTATTAAAGCAAGCAGAATTTATTCAGATAGCTTGGAAAATATGTCTCTGTATATGACTTAGGAAGAAGATAAAGTCCACTTTTCATCTAAAGATCGCTGTTCATGATTTAGCTATGTATAGTCAACTCAAGGAAGAAGGATTAAAAGTATATTAATAGTTCCATTTTAGTCTTTTCAATCACTTACAAACTAATCTGCTAATTTTCTTTCCCCAAATGGTATGCTTTTGTTCAGAGATGTAAACAAATCACACCTTCTCAGAACACTTAGTATACAAAAAGTTCTTACAAGCATTTGGATAGTTACAGTTTTTATTTAGCAGAGGCAGGTATGGGGACAGTTATCATTTGTCACCGTCCTCAAACTGCTTGTAAAATAACTGACCTAGAAGGACACTGAATGTACCCAGGAGTATTTTTATATCTTTATCTCACTCTTAGCTCCCACCCCTGGTTGCTAAACCCAGGTATGTGACAGGTAGATGGATTTGCAGTCGTGCTGTTAACACTGTGCTGTGGGTCTCTTTTGAATTAAATAGTCGTGTACAGGCTAATCTCCATTTATAGCACTGCCTCTATAGGACCACGTCTTCCGTAGTCTAAGCAAGTGATTTAGTACCAATCATTTGGAACACAAACCTGGTTTGTATGTGGGGATCTATCTAAAAATAATGTGTGGCATTTGCATGGAATGTTACAATTTATAAAGTACTTTACTTCCATGGCCTCATTAAAACCTTGCCACAAACCTAGGAGATAGGCAGGGATCATCATTGTTTTTGTTTTTTAGAGAACAGCCTTATGATGGTTTGAGTCACTTCTTCAGAGCCACATACCTAAATGTGAGAACCAAGACTAGATTTTAAATATTTCAGCAATCTTTCCCTTTCTCTCTAACTACCAATATCTTCCTGAAAGGCTAAAGTCATAAAGAGGTACTTTTTACCTTACTAAATTTAAGTTTCCTTTGAGCTTCTGTTCTTAAAGTAATGGAGTAAGGATTTGATATTCATTCTCATTTCTAGTTGAGCAATTTCTGCCCATTTCAGATTCTTAAGGATCTTAGGAGCCCAATATTTATTTTGATATCAAGCATACTTATAAAACAAGGTCAAAAATATAGCTTTAGAAGTGTTAATTTCTCATTTGGAATACTAGGAAAATTGTAGTTCATGCAGGACCTTGATGTATCACTTCTAGTTAATTGGCACAGTTTAATGACTAATCTCAAATTCAGAAAGACTAGCATATGTACACAGCTTAAAGAGAATCAGGAAACAGGCCTATTCAAAGTGTTGCACATGAGCTTCAGAGAAAGTCCACAGTGTTTTTGTGTATCTTTTATGTGGGAAAAAGTGTTTGGATATGTGCTTTGTATTCAGGTACATGTTTTATTAGAAATTTTTGTTAAATGATCAAATTTTTAAAAAGAGGTAAAGATATATTAATATGATCAAAAATACTGGACAACAGGAATTCTCTAGTGCCTCTAGATACCGGAAAAATGGCTCCATCTCTGTTATTCCTCACTAGCTGCGTGATGTTGGACAAGTTCCTACCTCAGTTTTTCATTTGTAAAATGAACTTAATAGTAACCACTTTACATGATTAGTCAGTTCTCAGTACCTTAACCATGGTGGTGTTTTTAAAAAATATGTGGCACAGGGCTTATTCCATAATCTCCAAAGATATCGGGGTCTATATAGGTAGTATTTATTTGAAATTCTAATCACAGGTTTTCATATTATACATAATGGGTTTGTTTTCTTCTTTCTCCTTTATCCCCATCCCCTGCACAAATTACATGTCAAGAAGCAACACCATTTTGGCGCAAGGGATAACATATTTGATTTTAAAAGATCCCTTTAAATATGATGCTGTTTAAGTTGCTAAAATATGTTGAGAGCCATCTTTTGCCTGGTTTCAGCATGCTGCATTTTTTTAATCTTTAAGAATAATTGGACTGTTGTAGACTGAGCTTAATATACAGCACTTCCTAGACTTCCTCTAGAATTGCCTTGCCTTCTGTTCCTTTTAAATAAATGCTCAGCCCTGTACCCATCCTGCATTCCTGTCACTGTCATCACTGTTTGTCAGGCAACCCCAGCTAACAGTTTTCTGTATACTGCCACCATGTCTTCTCAGTTTCCCATCACATAATAAAAGTGAATTTGCAGTACAAGCTATCAGTGAGCCACTTATTTCTGAGCTTGTAGGTGTAAGTTGCAAAGCTGGTTTTGATTGAACTGTGGTGCTTGGATGGTTGGAGCACTTTGCTTAAAGTTAGGTTGAGCTTGGATAATTAAAGGTAACAAATGTTATCGAACAGCCATGAGTCAAGCACTGTGCTAGGCCCTGGGGATCTGGACTCCCTGCCCTCCAGGAACTCATGACTCACTGGGGAGCAAGGTGGGCCAACCAGAAGTAATGCCAAAGAGGCCTGGAAAAGCTCAGCTCTGGTGCCTGTCTGGCTTTGCCTCAGGGAAAAGGTCACTTGCTTGTTTCAATAAGAGTATTTAAATTTTAGATCTATATTATTAAGGCTTTATTGGTATATTGCTACACAAATATAATACAATATTTAAAATAAAATCATTAATATTTGACTAAAGTGACATTAAATTCTGCTTAATTTTTAAATTCCCCACAGTGAATGGAAAATGTCACAGGCTCCACAGGCTCCTTAGAAGCTGTTGCAAAAATCTGAGAAATCTTTTTCCAGCCTCTCTGTTAATTTTGAGTTTGTGAGATTTGCCTTTTCCTACAGTGTTTACTTTAGCTAGTATCTCTGTTAAAATGGAGACCTGCTGAGCTCTCCTGTTTGTTTCTTAATCTTTGAGAACAGAGATCATGATTGTTAAATATTTCCTTTGAAAGCCCAATTCAGGTTTCCTTGGTTATGAAACAGTTATCTTATCCAGGAAATTACATGCCTGACTCACTTTGACTCTCCTTCATCAGCACTCTTTTGCGTCGAGTGATTCCTCCCCACAACCTCTAAGGATTTTACACTTTTTGCAATCTGGATTTTTAGCTGGTAAAAATCTTTGAAAATTTTAAACCAACAGCTTTTCTCCTCCTTTCAGCCACGGTCTGACAGAATTACAGTATGTACATGCTACCCGTGTCCCATCCTAGCTACTCTGCCCCCTTTGCTTGCCCCACCTCATAGTCCCCATATCTGTATTTATGTAGTTAATTTACCAATTCATACAAGTTCTATTTATTCTTTTAGTTCTTCATAGATCTGCTTGACTAATCAACAAATGGTATTCTTTCACATTTCCTTTGCTGTTGACTTTCAGGTCATCTTTTCATCTTTGTGCCTCCGTTTCCCTGTTCTCTAGAGAGTCAGTTGATTAAATGCCAGATGCCTTAGGTTTCATCTGCTTTTATACTTAACGATTCTGGTATGTTTCTAAAGAATGATTTTGTAGGTATGATTAGCATGTCAAAGTAAGTATTCTACAAAGGAAAATAATTCTGAAATCTTTTAATCTGGGGTGTATCAAAAGTCTTTTAATTATTGAGAAAATTGTATTACATCTTCAGTTTTAAAATACTAAATGTACAAAATGTAGAGTCACTGACCAGGTGCAGTTACAGTTACACTTCAGAATATCTGTGTTTATGAATTGTAAATCTCAGAGCTACCTTAAATATGTTTAAGCTTGAGGTTAATCATACCTGAGCATGTTGTTAAGAAGGTGACATTGTTGTTTTTGTTGTTGTCATTTGTGCCTTTATACAGCCAATTAGCTCTTTCCTGGGGTGGGAGCTGAGTTACAGGTTATGGTTTCTACCAAAGGGCTGCCAGCCATGATAAAATATATGCTGTCAGTACTCCTGAAGAACGTTGTACACATTGAGCATCCCTAACCTGAAAAGTTGATCCTCCAAAATTTTGAGTGCCAATATGACACTTTGGAGCATTTCAGATTTCAGACCACATTAGGGATGCTCAACCATTATATATTTGCAAATATTCAAAAGCCAGAAGAAATCTGAAATCCAAAATACTTCTAGACCCAAGGATTTTGGATGAGGGAGACTCCATCTGTAATGTCAAATGCATATAGCCTATAAACCCAGAAACCTAATTATTCCTGTCTGCTAGTGGCCACGTAAAGCCCGTTTCACATTCAGAGATGCTGAGCCTTTAGCTGTGACTTAACTAAGCAAAATCAGTGATCAGACTCTTCATAGCTAAGCCCACAGAGCTTGAATGTTTTTACAAGTGCTTTCAACCAAGGTCTTTATTCTCAATACCTCAAATTATTGGTAACTTGACAAATTGGAATTACTCTAACCCTTCACTTAAAAAATTGTACATTTTTAATTATCCTAAATGACTCGAAACCTTTTAGTCAAGGCTAGTCTGTCTTCAAATGGATAAACAGCTCCTTATAAGGTTTAAGTATAGAAAAGATCTTTCTACAGTCATAACTTCATTCCTTTCTGATAGAGATAGTGCACAATTCTACATCCTGAAAGAGCAGCTGCATACTTTATTCTGTAGTTTGATTATAGGAGCAGGGGTTTTGGACAGCTTGTTCTCCATGGCAAATTTTTTTTTTAATCATCTAATCCCTGAAAGATATTGGAAGCTGATTTAAAGCTGAGACAATCTTCAGGAATGAGTAAATGGATAGGGGAACTTGGGCACTGTACATGTAAGGAATAAACAACTTACTTGTTTAAAACTACTATCATTTCAAACTATCCCACAAGGATTTTGTGTGTGTCATGGTCTATTGTATCATCAGAGTATGGACCTTTTTCCATAAAATCGTCATCATCAGCATTAATTTAACACTGCATTTCAGTTTTTTTAACCTATAGCTTTCAGTAAAATCACCAAGTCTGTTTTAGAATATGTTTGCTTTTACCTGTCAGTTGTCTAAATTGCAATGTTCTTCAAGGAGCTAAATATCATTGTGACAAAGGGAATTTGTTGGTAAGGAATTGTTTAATTGAAATTTTTAATGAGAATGTAAAGGTTTACTTTGTTTATTGAAAGATACACCTAATTACTAAAGATTTTAAGTAGAGAAATATTTTACCCACTTAACATTGTAACACTGTTTAAAGATCAAATAATTTGACTGTAAACTTTCCTTGGAGTTCTCAAGTAGAAGTTAGATGATCTTTTTATTTGAAACTAACCTAGAAAATCTTTGCCTATATTTCCAAGAAAACTAATAGAACAGAGTATCTAATAAAAATAGGCACTGTGCCTAAAATAAACGTAACATACTATTCCTTAACTTTTCGTATTTTTCATGCGATTTTTTTTCCTGGAATCTGATCAGCAGTAGTAGGATTTCTTGAGGTAAATTCTTATTTCAAGTTGTTTCTGATTTTTCCACCCCTAGATAATGGATTCATACCCGATTCACTTCTGGAAGATGTGATGAAAGCACTGGACCTTGTTTCAGATCCTGAATAGTAAGCTGTTCATTTAGCCAACTCAAAAAGATTCGATTAAGTTGAAGACATATTGTACATTTTTGCCTTTAAAAATCTATATCTGCATATATGAACTAGCAATTTACATAAAAGATTTAGAAAGAAAACGGACTAATCCAGTGTTACAGCAGTTGACATACTTACTGAGCTTCCTTTCCAAGCCAGCAGTTACTGTCCTGCTTTTTCAAAAGTGCTAAAAGTGTCTTTCTGTAAACTTCAAAGAGTTTTTTCTCTGCAAAGACTTCCCCATGTCCTAACATTTTATGTGACTGTAGGAGCTTCAGTAAAGCGGTGACTGCTCTGTGTGCTATAGGTAACTGCCAGTTGCCCTGCTTAAATAATCAGCGGGCCTGACTTTCCCTCTTAAATAGAGATGATCAAAGATACCTAACATTTCTAAATAATTACATTAACTGACCTGAATGTTTTGAGAATGACTGCAGTAAATTATGGCCTATCATTTTTCAGCATGTCCTTAGGATCCTGTCATTGTCTTCATTCTCACTGTTACGTTTTATACCTTGTTACATCTACAGCTTCCTACGTAGATTAAGATCTTCAGTTATTATCTATGAAAAAATAAGAATATATTATTCGTTTTTTTCAGCATAGTTTTTTCTTTCTGCAAGTTTTTTTTAAGAATGAAAAACCTTTAGCCTATTAAACGTAATGAAACTTAGCTTATCAAACATAATGAAAGTCTTCAGCAAAAGCAACAGGAAACATTGGTGGACACAGTTTTATAATTTGGTCCTATTCTGTTTTTAAATGAGTTCAGTCATGCTCTCTTTGAAAGTATGCGATACATATCTAAACAGTTATAAGTTAGTCACATCTGAATTAATCTGTCTCAACCCTACTACCTAGATCTGTACTTTCATCCATTCTCAATAGTTAGAAATATTAATATTTGTAGTTTTCAATTTAAAGAGGAGAAATTCAGAGTGTTGAAGTAGCCCAACAAATGTTATGATAATAATTACTATACTTCTAACCTTATTTCCAAGTGGAGACACTGCTCTAATTACAAAAGAAAATTAACTCAAGTAATTTTTGTTACTGACCAGCTTTATGACAAGGAAGAGAAAGAACAACAAGTTGGGAGGTTTTTTTCCCCCCAAATTCTTACATAGCTATATATCATCTGCCTAATTTTCCTTGTTTTATCTGATAGAAAACATACCTTGAATCATAAAGTTAGTACAATTGATTTAATGAGGTAGTTTTTCTTGAAGTATCTGAAAGATTGGACTGAGTTATTCACTCTGTACTTTGGCCTAGTTAGAATTACAATACGGGATGGCCCATAAAATAACTGGGCCATCGTAAGCATTAAATGAATTAAATATATTATGACCCTGCCTTCATTTGTTTCATCATAACTTCCTGGCCTTACTGACACCCATTAAAATGCCGAATCTTTTGTATAGTATACTGTACGAGAATGATGGCCACAGGCACACAAGAGCATCTCACAGGACCAGTACTACGTGGCAGGCAGCAGGACTGTGATGCAGCCTGGCCCAGGGGTTTTTAGGACAGACAGCTACGTCAGTGCAGATGCAGCCTTCAGAAACCTTAAAACAAAGCTTACCCTCACAAGAATAGCTTCAACTCCTTTTGTGAGAGGCACACCTGGTAACTGACCCAGACCGAATACAGATAAAAGAGAGGAAGATGGATCTCCCAAGTTTCAAATGGTGTCTAGACTCATCTTTGAGGCAAACTCAAAGGGGAGAATTTGCCCGAGGAAGTTGGTTGACTAGAACCACCTGAAACCCCCAAACACAACACTGCATGTTGTATAATAAGGTAGATTTTACTTGGCCTTTATCATTTGAGATAGGATGGAAAGTAAAACTTTGAAGACTGTTTGCATTTTTAAAGCCATTAAACTGCAGTCTGCTTTGCTCTGCCTTCTTTCTGGTAACATACCACCACCTGTCCCCAGCCTTGGTACACTTACATGGTAAGGGCTGGTACTCACTTTAGGCTGCTTTTGGACCAATGTAGTATCTATCACTCACTGTCATTCAGGACATACTAGTTCTTTGAGAATTAATGCAGCTCTTTAACCCTCAAATTACATCATCTGTGAATTTTAAGCTTCTATCTCATTTAGTTCTTAAAAGCAAATTTTTTAAGAGATGTTTTCTATTATCTGATGTACCACTGCCTTTGACCCTGTTTCTTTTTCTCCTTGGTCTTAAAATGAACTTTTTGTTTGTTAAATTCAGGCATACCTATAAAGCAAAGAGAATTTGCCTTTGGGAAGTAACAAGCCTTTATAAACCTTGTTTTTTAAATTACATTACCTAATAAGGAACAATATTCCAAAGTCATCGTAATTTAAATTTTAAATAGTAACAGATTAGTTTAAAAATAACCAAGTTTTGGCAAATTAGATGTCATTCCTTTGTATTTGTCATTAAGCCTCTAAAAAGAACAGCTCTTAGTATTTTTGGCATTTGAATGTGTGGCGGTACCAGTAATTTAATCATGAAAGAAAAGCAGCTTTTTTTTTCCTCTGGTATCCAGTGTTTTTCTTTTTTTCTCCCCATAGCATAAATCTCATGAAGAATAAATTAGATCCAGAAGGCTTAGGAATCATACTGTTGGGCCCATTTCTTCAAGAATTCTTTCCTGATCAGGTAACATAGTTGAGAAAATATATTTATTGTTGTTCTGTTGGGGTGATTACCTGTGATTGTTTGCAGCATTTTCTCTGTTTGTGTACAATGTCCTAACATGCCGATATGAGTCTAAGAAAGCACCGTTACTTGGAAACTTTCCCCGACAGAGGGAATGTGTGTTCAAATATGGTAACGTAGTGCCTTGACAGGGAGGGTAGTGGAAGATGGCGCAGACGCCAGTCCATACACGTAATGATGTGGAGAGAACAGTTCAAAAGTTTGTGGAGTAAAAATATTCTCTTTCCCCACTCCCACCTCCATTTTTCTTCTCTCGGGAAACTGTTAGTAGATTGGCATGTTTGTCTTTAGACCTTTTGAAATACTGTGAGAGAAAGTCAGGGTGGCTGTGGGTAGTAGGAGCCCCTACCTAGAGAAGCCAGGTTGCAGGAGAGTTTCAGTTGTGTGGAAGAAAACTTGAGTGGGTCTGCGCTGTTTCACACTGGGATATGTCTTCCCCTGGGCTTCCATAGGAGCTCAGTTACCTGGAATAGCAGAAGAATCTGTGCCGTCCTTAATGTTTTTCAGTTATGTCTGCATCATTGGCAAGCCGATTCTATATCCAACATGCATCCTTTTGTCTTTGCTCTCTACGTGAAACATTTTACCACGAAATCAAATTACTTAACTAGATAATGTATATCATGGTCATTTTATCAGATATCAGTATAATTTCCACTGGAGTTCATTGTTTCAATAGACGTTCCAATTTCTATTTTACCTCTATTGAGAGAGAGATTGACAACAATTTTAAAAGCTAGAGGGAAAATTTCAAAATATAATTACTAAAATTCAAGATGCAGTTAAGATTGTTAAAATGCAAGATAAAAGTGTTAATGAAATTCTTAAAGAGGTAGGATTCAAAAAGTAACTGAGGGTATCACATATCTCGACTACTGGACTTTTTTAAACTTTGGTAAAGGCTTCATGAAACATTTGTTTTCCAACATTAGACCCTAGAGTGTGATACCCTCTTTTTTTACATTCTGACTACTAGATTTTGTTTTTATATTGGACTCTGATGTTCTAAATAGCTGGATAAAGAATTATAGCATTTTAAACTTTGAGATAAAATTTTATTTCAAGGCTGGTATCAGAACATTTGATAGAAATATTGATTCTTAGTTATGAATATAATAGATAATATTCCTGTTAAAAACAGCAGAAAAGTGGGAATATTTATAATCTTTTCAAGACCATTCATTTATGATAAGAATAGCAGAAGCAGCTCCCATGCGCTCATAAGCACATATTCTTCATCGGTCACTGTGTGCCCTCTAAATTCGATACTAATATTTCCTCATTTTGACAATGAGGAAACAGGATTAGAGAACTTAAAACGGTTAAGGTCATACACTAATATTTTAGTAGCTGATTCAGAAATCCAACATAGTCTGTCTAACCCCATAGTCTATGCACTTTACCACTGTGCCACACTACCTTTTGTTGGTATTTCTGTATTTTATGCCAGTTAATTACTGGAAATAGAAAATAGATATTATATTCAGTTACAGGAAAATGGTTATTTTTTAAGTTTAAATAATTTTACTTTGATAGTCAAGAGCCAAATTATGTAACTAATTGCATTGACTCATGAAAGCATTTTCAGTGGAATATAAACAAAAAAAATAAGTTTTGGCTTTAGTTGGGAATATAAGACATGAAAAGCTGAAGTCTTTCAAAATAGCAATAGAAAAGATGATACAAAGTACTGTATGATTCATTCTCAAATTATTTAGACAATTTTTGTTATAAAGGTTAAGTTTCAGTGTAGTAAAGAACCAACTAGTGTGTTCAGGAAAAACTTTACAGAAAAAGTAAGATTTACAGCGGTCTGGAAAAGGAAGGAGATGAGGGCATTTTAGAGAGGAGTTAAAAAAAAAAAAAAAATCATGAATGTACCAAAGACCAACAAAAGATCTTTTCATGAGCAAACGAGTCATGCTTGTCCAAAACAGAATTCAGAAAGGTGAGTAGTTGGAGATAAGACTGAAAAGGTAGATTAAGCCCTGTACTGTTTGAAGACTCTTGATTGCTGGTCACAGAACCCCAACCTGGATTGGAGTAAGTGAGAGGGAAATACACAAAGGGAAGGAGTAGCTCAGGTGAATTGAAGAGGCAAGCGCTGGGAAGGTGCTTATGGAGCCCTTGAACAGCACTGGGAGCATCGCCACCTCCTATCACCTCCCTCTAAAGCGGCTGCATTCTCACAGCCTTTCTCTAGGAGCTGAAGCTCCAGTTGCTAACAGCTGCCTTCCCTTAATTTCAGTTGGAACAAATTCGAAGGAAGGCCACATGTCCACCCTTGTATCCATCAGATATGGCCAGGAAGACGACGGCTATCTATTCAGGCACTGAGGGAAATCACTGGGAACCAGGCCAGTGATGGCCTTGAATGCTAGGTTAAGAGGGTTGAACCTGGTCTTTAGCTCATTAAAAAGCAAGGTTAAGATAGTGGGAATAACACCACCCATTTTTCTACAGAAGTTTAGTCTATTCGTGGTATATAGGCTATCCTTTCTTTATTGGATATCATTAAAGTTGCCTTGAGCAGTGTGCGTTTTTTTCGCACAGTATTCTTTTCACTAATTGTTAACAATATTCAAATACTGTATTGGATATTTTTTGGAAAGGAAACCACTAATTCAATATTGTGTGCCAAACTGGAAGTATGGGTACATGCTGAAAGTGTATTTAGTCTGAGTAAAAGTGATGCTACTGCTTTTCTCTGTTCATTGAGAGGAACAAATTATTTACATAGAAAAAGAGATGTGTTAGGAATTATTTTTGTGTTTTAGAAGCTTGTCTTTTGAAAAAAAAATATAGTGATACATGCATAATTAAAAACATAAGTTTAAGTGTGGAGGAGCTTGTAATAGAAATCAACCTTCCCTACTTCGCAGCATCTTCTTCAGAGGCACCTCTCACCTTCAGGGCTTCCTGGTAGTTAACTCCATGAATCTAAATTGCTTGTTTTGTCAAATGAGTCCTCAATCAAAGGATAAGGATTTGAAAAACAAGCATTTTACTTTCAGTTGATTTGAAATTGCCTGATATCAATATATAAAGTTTTAATAGTACTTTATTTATAATAGGGCTCCAGTGGTCCGGAATCTTTTACTGTCTACCACTACAATGGATTGAAGCAGTCAAACTATAATGAAAAGGTATGATAATTCACGTAGTCATCGGTCTTCAGCTGGGTTGATGAAATAAGTACAGTATGTGAGTATATAACAATGCTCAATTCTCTACAATTGCTACCTAAGATTATTCCAGGTGTCTCTTTACTACGATGACACATTTTAGAATTGGTCATCTTTCAATTTGACTAGTACATGTTAGCCTACATTGGAGATGGACATTGGACTTCAGAGCAGTAGCTTCACCGTGACTAAAACATGCAGACTGCTACCCTTGGCAATGTAGCGTGTTTCCAAAGCAACGTTACAGTTAGTCTGGTGAAAGATGCTACTGATCCATTTAAAGAAAGGAAGGTAACATTGAAATTTTTGACTGGAAAAAATAACCTTAGGAGCTAGCACTTATTGAGCATTTACCTGGAATTGTATTAAATATTTTAAGTTTCATACCACCTTATGAAGTAATTGTTGTCTGTATATCCCAATTTTACAGGTCAAGTAGCCAGGAAATGACAGAGCTGGGAGTAGAACTTAGTCCAGCTCAGAGCCCATACTCCTACCCATTATGCTTTGCAGCTTTCCTTTGCAAACCATTGACAAAGCACATAGGTGATTGACTGCCAAGTGTACTTACCTGGCTTAAAGCAAGAGTTCACTTGCATTGATTTCCCCTTTTTGAGTGTCTGTTATCTTTGCATTTATTCAACTATCAGTTACAGTAGATATAGCTAATATGAAAGAAGTAAGGTCCAACATTCCCTTTTAATTTGCCCTACCCATGCTGGCTTCATGTATCTAAATTGTGGAAGGTTACAGAAAAAAGGTAGGGTAAATTAAGTACGTAATTTTAATTAGACCAAATCTAAAAGACTAAAATGTACTCTTTATAACAAAATATAAACTGGATGTTTTTATCAGGTCCAAGTATCTATATATATAAGCAAAGAATATACATTGTCAACAAGAACACTTGGATGCTGTTTTCTACTGTGTGAATGAGTGCTTCATCTAGAATTTGACGTTTGCACAGCTTTGTAATAGGAGGTACTTTATAATCACTAATTATTCACCCACACAATCCCTGCAAGATAGGTCAAATATTATCCATATTTTACAGATGAAGCATCTGAGACAGGGAGATTAAGTGACTCACCCAGGGTCACACAGCAAGTCATTGGCAGAGCAGGGATTGGAACTGAGTTCCTGATTCCCACTCCTGTCCTTGATCTGCTTGGCCATGCTGCCTCTATATAGTAAGTTTTCAAGTCATGCTTGTGACGAGCTTCTGACACTAAAAAAGATTAGAAAACAAAACAGATGAACTGTGAAAATGACAGTAATATACAACAGCTATAAAGCAAAGTATGGATGTCACTAAGTCACAGAAATGCGTTTTGAAGTTACTCAGGAGCTAAAAATATAAGGAGGTCCTATTAAAAAAGAAACAGACAAAAGGCAAATGCTGGCAAAGTGGGATGGAGTCTGAGTCACCCGGCATCCGAGGCTTGTTGAGGCCGTGGAGGTGGGTCATGGTGCTTTGTCCAGGCACTTCTGCTCTATTACATGAGCATGAGAAGTTCTTTGTGAAAAACAGGGCCTGTTGTATCTAATAACTTGAATTATGTTCTTTGTGTGTAACTTTTCAGGAAAGGCACTTTTGCTTTGGGGACTGAAAAGCCAGGGTTGTAGTTTTAATGTACATTTATTTCATCAGCACTAGAAACTAATATATTAACTAAAGATGCCAAAAATGCATTTGACATTAAAATATATCTTTAGAGCTTTTATAGAAAGGAGTAGATTTATGACACAAAATTATCTGATCTAGTAATCCATTCCTATATTTAATGTGTTTTAGAGGCAACTACCATTTAAGGATAAGAAAGTTGTTTCTTTTGACTCCTTAATTAAATAGCTTATGGCTCTTATTTTGGAAGAACGTAATTACACTCAGCCGTATCAGCCAGTGAATGTGTAAAAATAATTTTACGTACTTTGGAAAAAGACAGTCTATATCTGTTTCTTTTCACTTAGCGTCGAATCACTGAGGAGTGCCTTAATGTCCACAGTGAGCCCTTGGTAACGAGTTAGGGGTTTTGTTGGTATGTTATCTCCAAGATACTTTTTTAACATGTTTCATTGTAGATTAATCAGAACGAAACTTTTCTTGGTATTCACCTGCCAGGATATATTTATGTGATCATTGCCACCGCATATATAGTATCTGACATCCTTTTTAATTTTTTCTCCATGATTTTTCATGCTGTACAAAATGCACTCAATACCATAATAGCAAATTTTGATGACAAACATGCCAATTGTTTTCAGCTCTAGAAATTCAGTACTTAAATTAGAAGGAGAAAGTGACCTCTTCCCTAACACATAATAGCTATATTCCTTTCATAGCTCTCCATTTCATGGGGCAGCATGAGCATCTGAGTACCTCAGTATTAAAGTGTAGGACCTATATAAATCATATGTAAATATGATCATTAAACATTTCTTTCAAATGCTATAGATCCTTTGAAGAATGTTTTTACTTAGAAACAGTCCGTATGTGTTTTATGATTCTTAAAAATCACCTGGCCAGCTAGCAATTAAATATCATTTACAAGTTTACTTTCATATTAACTGGTAAACAGATATTCTTGCTCATAATTTCTAACAAAATAAAATTAGATATAAAGTTCCATTTGAAACAATATGTAATACCTTATTTGCTAAGCTTTTCATTCCACGTAAGAATTTGCTAAGATTGTTGATGGACCTTGGTATTTTGTTCAACAGGTTATGTACGTAGAAGGGACGGCAGTTGTAATGGGTTTTGAAGATCCCATGCTGCAGACAGATGATACTCCTATTAAACGCTGTCTCCAAACCAAATGGCCATACATTGAGTTACTCTGGACCACAGATCGCTCTCCTTCACTAAATTAATTTGCTTAAGTATTTATAAGGAAGATCTTAATAACAGATGTTGAAAGAGGGAGTCAAGACTGGCAATTGGCTGAATTAAGCTAAACACTGGTATCATTGGTTAACTGTAAATAACAATTAAAAACACATTTTTAGTGTTTCAGATATGTTTAAATTATGTGCCCTAAAGCTTTATGTTAAAGATTGTCCTATTTTAACCCTTGGTATGAAATCTACTAGCAAAATTAAGCTTTAATCAAAAAGTTCATCACTTTTGCAGTCAGATATACGGTCATTTACTTACCAAATTACAAATGCAATAATATAGCATTTGTATATTGAGTATCAGAGTTACTATTTATAAACTACTTTTATTTCATTGAGGCACATTTTATTGTTTGAATGATTCCGGCTTGTAATATATCAGCCTCTACATTGAAATGCAGAAGAGTTCACTTTTCTAATATCTGTTTTTCATTGGAAATATTGACAAATAACAAATTGTCAGCCTGGATCTTTTGACAATTGACTTAACTCTGGTATGTTCACAAAAAAATAGAAACTCTAAGAGACCATTACCATTTATTCACAGATGTATAGGGGTGTATTCTAAAAACTGATAGAAAAGAGAATGTCTGATAGTCAACACTGTTAACTTTTACTGTATAATTGCCAAATACACCTTTCCAAATTTGCCCTAACAGCCCCATAAGCCAGCTTTCTTGTATATTTATAACCACGATAAATGCATGAGAACATCTGTTATTACATCAGTATACTGCATTATTTATTATGATCCTAGTCGATGGCCTAAATAAACGCCTTTTTCTTTAACTGTACCTTTGCATTTTTTTACCTTAGTGGCTCAAAAGAAACAATTGTACTTTTAAACGTTTCTACCTAGCAACCCTGAGACCACAGAGCACTACAAATGCCTAATGAAATCATACAGGACCTCAAGACCAGGCCTTATGCTTACCTAAGAGATCTGCTAACTGAGCCAGCCAGAAGCACGGGAACCCACATGGCAGCTGTCTAGACCAGTGAGCAAAGATGCAGAAGCCTGTTTACTTCAGAGAGAGATTTGCAGTATTCTGATAGGTTTGTGGCTCAGCAGTTTGAAATCACGATAGCCAGAAATACTTTTTTTCCTCCACTTGTAAAGCAGAAATTATGTAGTACCCTCTTCTACATTTCAGAACTTAACAAACATTGCCTTCAACAGTATATTTCATTTGTGAATTTCTGTTTGGGCTTTGTTTTCTTTCATACACACACAATTACCATATAATTAAGCATACGAAAAGGCATGAGATTTTATATATAACTTTTGGTGACACTCTGTTCAGGAGTATGATACTACCTACTAAACTTAGAGCTATAAAATGTCAATATTTTAATCTCGTCTTGGCTGTTTCCAAATGTGTATAAAATATATTGTGCTAGAATTTGTTTTCTAAAACTCTGGTTTAATAATCCCAAATTCCTTAAGGATTACACAAAAGCATAGATTTTCTCATAAACATCAAGCCTACAAAATAGAATAGCTCTCTTGCCATTGCTACATAACAAATCATCCCAAAACTTCATGGCATAAAACAATCACTGTATTAAATTTACAAATTCTTTGCTGAGGAGTCTAAACAGGGCAAGGTGGGGATATGTGGCTTGTCTGCTTCAGTCAGCAACTGGAAGCTAGAATTATCATCTGAAGCTGCCTCTAATCACATGGCAGGCATGCCTAGACCTTAGCTTGATCTCATTGATTACTGTAGAACACTACATTAAACAGCCATGGGGACATTTCCTTCCCACATGCATGTGGGCTGCTTACCAAATTAGATTATATGCTGGCAATAAAGTAAGTCTACAAAATCCCAAAAGCTTAGAAATTAAGTGACCACTAAATCAATAACCAAAGAGTCAAAGAGAAATTGCAGTGAAAACATAATTTTTACTTGAGTGTTAATGAAAATATGACAGCCAAAAAAAATGAAATGTATAACACTAAATAAATATTGTATATTAGAAAAGTAAAACGTGGAAATTGGGAACCTAAGCTTTTATCTCAATAACAAACCCAAAATAAGATGAAGTAAATCAAAAAAAGAGTATCCACATACAAAAGAATGAATTTGGATCCCTACCTCACACCATTTGCAAATAGTAACTTAAAATGATTGGTTATATCTCTGGTTATAAAAGCTAAAATTATAAAATCCCTAGAAGACAACAAAGGAGTAAATCTTCATGACCTTAGGTTAGGCAATGGTTTCTTAAAACACAAATGACAACAAGGATAAACTGGACTTAAAAACTTGTGTGTCAAAGGACACCCTCAAGAAAGTAAAATGACAACCCATAAATGGGAAAAACATTAGCAAAATAGTTGAAGAAATTTGAATACAGTATACATAAAGAACTCATAACAATAAAAAAAGAAAAAAAAAACCATTTTAAATGGACAAATGATTTGAAGAGACATTTCCCCCAAAGAAGATATATACAAATGGCCAATACATGAAAAGATGTCCAACCTACTTGGTCCTTAGAAAAATATCAATGAAAACCATGAAATATCACATTGTAGTCATTAGGATGGCTAAAATAAAAAAGATATACAAAAGCAAGTGTTGGTGAAGATGGGGACAAATTGGAATGCTCACACATCTCTGGCAGGGATGTAAAGTGGTGAAGACACTTCAGAAAACTGCTTTGTAGTTCCTCAAAAAAATACAGAGATGGCACATGCCTCACTAATTCCAACTCCTAGGTACATCACCAAGAGAAATGATGAAAATATACTCACACAAAACTTTTTGTGAATGTTCATATTTGTATTATTCATAATAATCACAAAGTAGAAATAACCTGTTGATCAACTAATAGATGGATATGCAAATATAGTATAGACGGTCTCCAACTGACAATGATTCAACTTAGCAATTTTTCAACTCTTACAATGGGTATATCTGGGTATTAAATGCATTTTTGACTTACAATGGATTAATCAGGACATAACGCCACTGTAAGTCAAAGAGCATCTGTATATATATACACAATGGAACTTAAAATATTTGACATTTAAAAAGAATGAATTACTGACACAGGCTACAACATAGAAGACCCTTGAAAATATGCTACGTGGAAGAAGCCAGTCACAAAAGGCTGTGTACATGATTCCATTTATGTGAAATGTCCAGAATAGGCAAACATAGTAGATTTGCAGTTGCCAGGAGCTGGAGAGGGGACAGAGTAGGAAAACAGGATTGAGGAGTGACTGCTACTGTTTATGGAATTTCTTTTGGAAGTGATGCAATGTTCTAAGATTATGGTGAGGGTTGTACAACTCTGAATAAACTTAAAAAACACTTAATTGTGAGAATAAAAGGTAGATGGAGAAACCAATGAAATAGAAAATTGATTATATAATAGAAAAAAGCCAGCAAATCCAAAAGGTAGGTCTCTGGGGAAAAATCAATAAAATGAATAAATCTAACAAGACTGATCAAGAAAAATGAGAAAGCATTAGCATCAGGATCAAAAAGGAAACAAATTATCTGGATATTAAAATAACTGGAGAAGATAATGAGCTATCTTATGCTGAATTAAATTTAACAGTTTAAATAGACAATTTGAAAAACAAAAGCAGAACTGACACAAGAAATCCTGTATCTGTTAAAGAAATTTAATCAGTAATTTAAAAACTTCCCTCAAAGAAAACTCCCTGGCCTGGGTGACTTCACTAGAAAATACTTTCAAATACTTAAGGAAAAAAATAATACCCATCTTAAACAAATGTTTCCAGGAAGTAGAAGGAATAACTTCATGATTCATCTTATGAATGCAGAGTGACCCTGATACACTACTAAAACCTCACAAGGACATTAAAAAAATGAAAAATAGACAAATACTCCCCATGATCATAGGAACAAAAATCCTATACAAATATGAAACATGAATAAATTGTATATACATGTATGTGTGTATAATATATCATGACTAAGTGGGGATTGTGGCAGAAGTGAAAAGTTGGTTTAGTATTAAAAATAAGCATTTTTCACATTAACAGAAAACTCATGATTCAACAGAGGGAGAAAAACCATTTTGATATGATTTAAAACTTGTTCATGATTTTTAAAAATCTCAGTAAACAGACTAGAAGGGAGCTTTTTCAATATGATAAAGAGTATTTAGAAAAAACACATTCTTAATGGTGAAATATTAAATGCTTTCTCCCCAAGTTCAGGATTATGACAACTGTCCTTTTACCCATTCTTCACAGCACTGTCCTCTGGAAGTCCTGGCCAGTACAGTAAGGCAATTAAAAGAAATAAAATATCAAATGATTGGAAAGAAAAAAGCTAATGGCTGAAGGTGTGATATCTCATTGTAGTTTTAATTTGCATTTCCTTGCTGGCTAATTAAGTGCCATTTCAATGCTTACCGATCATGCGGATCTCTTTTTTTTGTAAAATACTACATGTGAGTCTCTTGCCTATTTCTACATTTGGTTGCCTTTTTCTTTTTGATTGGTAGGAGTTCTTTATATATTCTGAATGTAAGTCCTTTGTCTCATATATATAAAATGAAGATATCTTTTTCTGGTCTCTGTATTGCCTTTTTACTCTCTTAATGTTGTATTTTGATGAACAAATTCTCAGTAAGTTTCTATTTATCATTCTTTTATGAATAGTATTTTTTGTGTATCTTTTTAAAGAAATCTGACTACTGCAAAGTCACAAATTATTATCCTAATTTTTAGAAACTTATGGTTTTACTTTTCACATTAGGTCTATTATCCATTTTAAATTAAATTTCTGTGTATGAAATAAGACAGGTCTAAGGCCCATTATTTTCAAATAAACACTGATTAACAATCAACAAAACTAACCTATTTCATTGTAGTAGAGCCTTTGTTAAAAATCAGATGTGTTTGCAAGTCTGTTCCTGAACCGTTTTGTTCCACTGGTTCATCTCTCCTTGTGCACACATCACGTTTAGTTATTTCAGCTATATAAAATCTTGAAATCTGAGACATTAATTCCTCCAAGTTTGTTTTTCTGCTTCAAGATTATTTTGGCTACTTTCAGTTCCTTTCACTGTCTATATAAATTGAAGAATCAGATCATCAAATCCAAAAAAAAAAAAAAAAAAAAAAAAAAAAAAAAAAAAAAAAAAAAAAAAAAAAAAAAAAAAAAAAAAAAAAAAAAAACCCTAATGAGATTCTAATTAAGATTTCATTGAATTTAAATCTCAATTTGGGAAGAATTGACCGTGATATTGACTCTTCCAATCTATGAATGCGGTATATTACTCCATTTATTTATTGCTTTGACCAATGCTTTCTAGTTTTCAGTATAGAAAGTTGCAGGTCATGGCTGGGTGTGGTGGCTCAAGCCTGTAATCCCAGCAATTTGGGAGGCCGAGGCAGGTTGATCACGAGGTCAAGAGATCGAGACCATCCCGGTCAACATGGTGAAACCCCGTCTCTACTAAAAATACAAAAAATTAGCTGGGCATGGTGGTGCGTGCCTGTAATCCCAGCTACTCAGGAGGCTGAGGCAGGAGAATTGCCTGAACCCAGGAGGCGGAGGTTGCGGTGAGCCAAGATCACGCCATTGCACTCCAGCCTGGGTAACAAGAGCAAAACTCCGTCTCAAAAAAAAAAAACAAAGTTGCAGGTCATTCATTGGATTTATTCCTACTCAGGGTTTCCATTAAACTGCCACTGAGGTGCCTGTTTCTTAGTGAACACCTGAAATGGGGGCCTCAGTGGCAGTTTAGCAAGCAAGGGCATGGATTTAGAGTAATCATGCCTGCAATGAGCCAGGATTGCACCACTGCACCCCAGCCTCGGCAACAGAGCAACACCCTGTCTCAAAAAAAAAGTTACATGCAAATTTAAAAGAACTGTGGGGTCAAGAGGTGGTTTCAGGGACACAACACCATAAAGTGTCCCCTCACACAATCACAGAGCAGGGTGCAATAAAGAGACACCTGATGGTCAGGAAGCATAAAGTGATGGGGACATGACAGTCAAAGAAATAGAAAAACACAAGACATAAAAACAAGGCCATCAAAAACACGTCACAGTATAATAAACATCAGCATTAACTCCCCCAGTTTGTCAAGTATTACTTTCTCAGTCTTAAGTTTATCAGTATAGATACCATTTCTTACAGTGCCTCTGAGTTAGTAACTAGGTTTGCCCCATGGCCTTTCCACAGTCCCATGGCATGAGTGTCCCTGTTTTATAAGTGGCACACCTGAAGTGCAGAAAATGAATGAATGCCCAGAACCACACAATCAGAACATGGCAGCTAAGACACGAGGCCAGCTGGACAGTCCCCATACTCTGCCCCCTGAGTTCCCGTGAACCACAGTGTGGTGCCAAGCCCTGAGGACAGTCAATGTCACCCACACTTTCAAAGATCAGGCAACTTTGCAAGGTGCGAAGCAATGAAGACCAGACCAGAGGTGAGAGACTCACCTCTGACCAGCTCCTTCCTAGTATGAATTTGGGTGGTTCACTGAACACTTCCATAAATAGAATGGAGTTGAAAATAACATCCATCTTTATTCTTTCACAAGAATTAATTGAACATGCCTGTACATACTAAATAAGAAGCTAAGCATAAATTATTCTAGCACATATTAGCTGGTCAGCAAATGTTTGTCTATTCCTCATGAAGCAGATAGAATGGAGAAGACATGATGTTGCCACATGTACCTAGGAGACACTTCCAACTGCACACAACATTTACACCAGCTCGGTCTATGGAAAATCAGTATCAATAGAAAAATACATACATGGCTCACTGACATGTAACATAGTACAGTTATATAACTCACGTCAGATTATATAACTGAATTTTCTAAGCATGAAAAAGATCTGCTATGAAGGAATTTTGACCTGAGTATAAAACCAACAGAACAAATATTTTTTCACTATGTTCTGAACCAGCGTTAATACCAAACATCTATACTGAAGAACACCAAATCATTCTATCAACACATTGCTTATATACTTAGATGCACAATAAATTTTTCCACCCTGTCAATTGCACATCTTGTTCGCACTAACTAATGTTGCATATTAAATCAATTGACTAATTCTAAACAAATATTTTGAATCACAAAGCAAATGTGAACAACTTCCATCTGCCTTGTGAAATTAAAACATTTTGTCTATAAATACATCTATTTATTATACCATGTATAAGTTATACATAGTAAAATTTAATAGAAGAAATATGTCCCATTAAAAATCATACTGCTCTGGAAAAACAAAACAATGTAGTAGTGTTTCTATTTACTTACTGTCACACCTTTTTAATCTGCTTATTTTTACAATTTCAAGAAAGTTGGTACTGTCTTGTCTTAGCTGGCAGAGTACTGAAATCCTAATTGAAATATACAGCATGTCTTTGCAAGGGCCTAGGGCTAGAAGTTAGCATAGTGGACGACTGAGGTCAGAGTGGATCTCTGGCAGACAGAGGTCCTAGCTACCCAGCCTTAGACAAATGAGTTCCAAAATAAAATACTCAAGCTCTCCAACAAGCCAACATTTTAGGGAATGGGGCAAAGAGGGCAACAGTTTCCAGCATATTTCTAAAAATGGGTTTGTGGTCTCACAGTGTTAACAAGCTCTGCAATAAGTTTGGAGCCTCTCAGATGCAGCAACCTGATCTCTTTACATCTGTAGTTCTAGTAACACTTCATGAAACAAAACTGGAACTCAGTAGTGGCATGTTGAAAGGTTATTTAACATCCCTTTTTAACCATTATAATCTTCATTCACTGAAGAAGGAGATTTTCGTGAACTGATTTTTCTATCAAACTCTGGGGATATGAGTTTTCCTGTCCTGGGTAAACGTAACAGCTGGAATTAACCCTGGATAGGAGATGAGCAGGGAATGAAAGTGACATACTAAGACGCAACGGACTCCAGCCCCACTGTGCTCCAGAATGACAATATTGAGTGATTCCAATGAATCTTCATTGGCGAGATTTTTTTTTATTGTACTTTAAGTTCTGGGGAACATGTGCAGATCTTGCAGATTGTTGCATAGGTACACACATGACATGGTGGTTTTCAGGGTGGGCTGCAAGACTGGGTCAAAACCTCTGGCAATGAGATAGGGAAGATTGTTTTAGGTGAAAGGGTGCTGTCTCTCTCCTAGTATCGAACCACACCTTGAGGCTTTAGTTCTGGTTGCACAGGGGTTTGATCACAGTGGAACAGGATGACATGGGGCCCATGGCACACTTCCACAGAGGACTGGAGGTGAGCGTGAGCCTGGCTGGTACCCAGATGTCTCAGGAGGCTGCCAAGGAAAGGAGGTGAGGATTGGCAGGAAAGGAAGAGGGAGAAGGCCAAATGCAAACACCTAGTTTCAATATTTTTAAGAAGAAAGGGTATCATAACCAGGACAGGCAAGATCAAGGGTAGTTAGGAGTCAAAACCAGACAGCCCCAAAGAAGTGGAATTCGAGATGGGGGAATTTCCAAACAGCAGGGAGGAGGGGTCTATCTAGAAAGGAAGGCCAAGGGTACTTGGTAGAGACCATGCTGCATCCGTACCACACAGATGAGACAGTAAAACCCAGAGGTGAAGGCCCCAGGTTCCACACTAGGAAGTAGCACACTGGACCTACTTGTCCTTGAGCCCAGCGCAAGGCGAAACTGATGAATAGAGAGTCCACAGTCTTCATGACAGACGAGATTATGATTTTTTTCCTTCTGCATTCAGTTCCCTGCCAACTGGACATGCAATATTCTAACTGGGACCAAGCACAGTGGCTTACGCCTAGAATCCCAGGACTTTGGGAGGCTAAGGTGGGCAGATGGCTTGAGGCTAGGAGTTCGAGATCAACCTAGGCAACATGGTGAAACCCTATCTCTATTAAAATTGCAAAAATTAGCCGCCAAAATGGCGGTGCATGCCTGTAATCCCAGCTACTTGGGAGGCTGAGGCAGGAGAATCACTTGACTCTGGGAGGCAGAGACTGCAGTAAGTTGAGGTCGCGCCACTGCACTCCAACCAGCCTGGGTGACAGAGCGAGACTGTCTTAAAAAAAAAAAAAAAAGAAAGAAAGAAAAAATAGAAAAGAAAAAGATCCTAATTGGTTCTTCTGGTTGAGCTCTGCTTCTTGGTTCACCAACCAGGGTTCTACCCACCTTTCTTTGTGTAAGAAAATCAGAGGGGAAAGAAGAGGAGCAGAGAGGGCCTCTGGGGTTGTCACCTTTCTGCAAGTGTAATATTCATGGTGAGAGACCATGCCCGCCCTATACATCCTGGGTTTGGGAGACAGTGGGTTGCCTCCCTTCCCTGAAACTAAGAGGGATGCATCAAAAGAAACACTTTGTGAGATAGTGGGTGTTTGCAAGAATAAAAGACCTTCTTAGACAGCAGTGAGGGGGTCTGCCCTGCTGAACAGGAAGGAAGAGAATTGGAGAAGGCACGGCATGGCAGTGGGGCAGCCTGCATTTCCACCTTCTAGGACCCCAGGGAAGGGAGCCATGCTTGCTGATCTCCAGGTGGTCCAGCTGGGACAGCAGCCAACCAGGAGTCTAGTATTTCATATGTTGAAAACCTGTGCAGAAGGGAGGCCCTTCAGCACATCCTAAAGAACTTGCCCGGGTACCCACTTGAGAGAGCAGCATTTGGGAATCCACTGAACAGAGAACACCGATGGTGGCTCATTGTTAGCCAGAAAATAAGAAGAAACCTCCCAGGAGAGGTCTGCAAGGCTTTCTCATCCCAGAAAGAAGGTGCACTGCCTTCCCTGTCCTCCCTCCTCACCCTGGCACATCAGAAGATCGATGAACGATGGGTGTAAGAGGTGGTTTCCTGGATCCACCGCAAGCACTTCCCCCATCCTCCATCCCAGCAGCCAATTTCCCCTTCAGGCCTGTACTAACTGAGGCAGAGTGGGAAATGGGGGAAGCTGAGCCTGACAATTTGAAACCGATGGTTCAGATTATGGTGATTTTAATGACTGCTCAGTGAGCTGAAAGTTAGGGAACCTTAGCATCATCTTCAATCTCTCTCTCCATCCCACAGTCAAACCACCAAAAGTGATTCTCAGTTCTCCCTTCAAAAGATATCCACGATCCGTCCACTTCTCACCATCACCCTGCTTCCATTGTGGTACAAACCACCGTAGCTATCACCTGAATGACTATAAAAAGCTCCCCCCTGCTTATATTCTGGCTTTCCACTTTGTCCCGCTATGTCTGTTTATAACACAGCAGACAGAATGATCCTATTAAACACAAGTCAGATCGTGTCACTCTCCTGTTCAAAACCCTCTTGGGCTTGTCTTACACATGATCTTCACCCACCCTCATTTCTTCTCAGATTCCGTTTCCAGGAGCCACCCCACAAAGACATCCATAGGTTCCAGCTACAACTGGCCTCTCTGCTGTTCTTCAAATCACCAGGCACGCTGCGTCAGGGCCTTTCACTTGCTTTCCCTCTTTTTGCAACTTTTTCCTTTTTTCTTTTTTTTTTTTTTTTTTTTTGGTGACAGTCTCATTCTGTCACCCAGGCTGGAGTGCAGTGGTGAGATCTCAGCTCACTACTAACTCTGCCTCCCGAATTCAAGCGATTCTCGTGCCTCAGTTTCCTGAGTAGCTGGGATTAAAGGCACCTGCCACCACATCCACCTATTGAAACTCTTTGTTCAGCTATTCCAAGGCTCTTCCCTTTACCTGCTTCAGATGACTTAAATGTTGCCTTCCAAAGAAGTCTACCCCTGGCCATGCAATTTAAAATTGAACTCCCCACATCTCCATTTCCTTCTTTTTTGTTTTTTCCTACTTAACCCTCATCTACATCTGGCATGTTTTGTTAACTGTGGTAGAATATACATTTATGCTCACAACTGTTTGTTTCCCCAGCCAATCAGGAGTGTTCATATGACCTGCTTTGACCAATGAAATGTGAGAGTAAGTGATGCATGCTCCTCCTAAGCAGATGCTGCAAAGCCATCCTATGGCTGTGTCACCTCTCTTTTCCCTCTGCTGTGAGACCAGCACATCCCAGGAAGGGCTTTCTCCCTGACCGTGAAAGTGACAGGATGAGAGCTGCAGCTAGCCTGCAAGGGCCTGGTCACGTCAACTCTCATTGCTTTATTTAGGCTACACCATCTATGTGCATGTGGCTGGCCCTCATAGTGGGTAAGAGTCAGTAACAGACCAAATTACTGGTTGTCTGTTGGGAAAAGAATCAGAAAAAAGCAAGTTCTACATCGTCAAAAGGACATTCACAGCAAGCTAATGATGTTGGGCGTTTTCACCATTCTCTAAGTCAAAGAATATTTCTGGCAGTGGCTCAGTGGCTCTTGCCTATAATCCCAGCACTTTGGGAGGCTGAGGCGTGTGGAACATTTGAGGTCAGGAGTTCGAGACCAGCCTCATCAACATGGTAAAACCCTGTTTCTACTAAAAATAAAAATAAAAAGTAAGCCAGACATGATGGAGAGTACCCATAACCCCAGCTACTTGGGAGGCTGAGGCAGGGGAATCACTTGAACCCGGGAGGCGGGGGTTGCAGTGAGCAGAGATCACTCCACAGCACTCCAGCCTGTGTGATAGACGGAGGCTGTCTCAAAAAACAAAATAAGACAAAAAAAGAGCATTTCCAGAATATAACTAATTCCAAGCTAACTCATCCACTCATTGTTTATTAACTGTATTTTCCACCAGGATGTAGACTCACTGAAAGCAAGGACGTTTGCTCATTTTGTTCACTACTGTATCACCTGTGTTTAACACACAGTGGAAATTCCATAAGTATTTGTGGAATGAATTGCTCCTGAGAAGAAGTGGTCAAAAGACGGGTAAAGGAAATTTGATAAAGCATGGTTTAAGTCAGTGATCAGGGAAAAAAAATAAACTTAGCATTTTTGCCACCAGAGTTGCAGTCACACAATCAACAAGTTATCCGTGTGACTGTGGCATAGCAAATGCTGCATTAAGGTTTGCTATTATGCCTGTTATCATTATTTGTTATGCTGTAATTGAAATTATGGCATGAACATCAATGGTATTTTGAGAATGGAGAGGTCTTTGTCAAGGCTGAGTCACTGTGATGGTGGAAAGTTCCAGATGGCCTTGTTTGCACAGCTGACAGCTGGCCCTGGCTGCTGGCTGGGAGTTCAGCTGGGCTTGCACCTAGGGTCCTCAGTTCTTCTTCACATGGACTTCCCCACATCACAGAAGCTGGATTCTAGAAGGATCCAAAAGGACAAGTCCTGAAGTGTGAGAGCCAAGCGCACCTTCACTTGCATCATGTTTGCTGATGTTCTATTGGCCAAGATTACACACATAGCCAAGCTCAGAGTCAGTGAGGGAGGTGACCATGCCAGGACATGAGCACCAAGGAGTACGGGTCACTGGGGGCTGCCAAAGTCACACACATGCCATCTCGGGGAGTGCCTACACCACAGATTCAACATCCAAAATCTCAAACTCATCTCGTTACCCAACTGTGAACTAATTCAGGAGATCCTTTCACAGAGACAACTTTGCAAAAGCCAGATTTGTAAAAGACAATGTCAATTTCTCGATTTTTCTTAGAAAATATGCCAAGATCTGGGCTGGGCATGTTGGCTCATGGGATTACATGCCTGTAATCCCAGCACTTTGAGAGGCCGAAGCAGACAGATCACTTGAGATCAGAAGTTTGAGAACAGCCTGGCCAACTTGGTGAAACGCTGCCTCTCCTAAAAATAAAAAAAGTTAGCCAGGTGTGGTGGTGCACGCCTATAGTCTCAGGTACTCAGGAGGCTGAGGTGGGAGAATCGCTTGAAGCTGGGAGGCAGAGGTTGCAGTGAGCCAAAATCATGACACAGTCTGGGCCACAGAACAGCACTCTTGAAAAGAAAGGGGAGGGGATGGGCGGGAAATGAAAGAAAAGAAAAGAAAGGAGGAAGGAGAGAAAAGGAAGGAAAGGAAAAAAGAAAAGGAGGAAGGAATGGAAAAAAGGAAGAAAGGGAAGGAAGAAAAGGAAGAAAAAGAAGGAAATGAAAGAAAAGAAAAAGAAAATATGCCAAGATCAAAACTCAGTACCATCTACGTGCATGTGACAGGTGAGGGGCAGTAAGAGACCAGATTACAGGCTGTTTGGTAAGCAAAAAGGAAACTGTGTGGTCAAAAGGACACTCCGAGCAAGCCAGTGATGCTGGGTGTTCACCGTTCTCTAAGTTAAGGAATGTTTCCATCTCACTCACTGCAACTGGCGATTAGAGTCAATACAACGAATCTCCAGTACAACAGACCAAGAAACCAGGTTTCACCTTCAAAATTTCTGTCAAGATTGAATATGACCTCATGCAATTATGATGTTAGAATTAAATACCACCAGCTAACCAGGGACACATCTTCTATTAGTTCAAATTTAAATCAGTGGCTTCTGGAAGAAATTCAAGGATACTGGTTTCAGCCACAAAATATGCACGTAATGGCCTCACAGTTGATTGGTTACCCGAATAGCTAATCACATTCAAATCTGGAAGCTGCTTCTTTGCAGCAGCTGTAGTGAGCGATCCTTCTGCACATGCTTCCAATTCCTAAAAGGACTGGATGCTATTTGGGCACGAAATTTGAAAATCAGTGTTCAGAAACATCCGTCTGGCATCACGTATCAGAACGGTAGGAAAAGAAAGACCAAAGATGGAAAAATACACTAATGATGAGGCCCCTGACTAGGGAAGGGAAGAAGGAAGGTGAAAAAGCCCAGGAAAGAAAGATCAACAGGACGGGGGCTTGAGGGTCTCATTGGATATGGGGTACACAGAGAAGGACAGAAAGATGATTCCAATTGGTTTTATTTCAGGGGTTGAAAAATGGAATTAAAGGAAAAAAACCATCTAGAATCAGAAGGAGGATGAGTTACTTGAGGGGCACATTCAGTTTCAAATACATTCATTCAACTTTTTTTTTTTTTGCTTAGCTAACACTAAGTGAGCAACAGAGGCCCCTGGAATGTCTCCTAGCACAGTTCTGCTACATGCTTTCAGAACAAATGGCACATTCCACTATTTTAGGAAGGAAGTTCCTGCCTATTTTTGTTATTGGGCACTGACTGCCCAACCTAATTTATATTTTATACCTTTCATTGATATTTGACTTTTAAACCTCATTTGCTAATGCAGTCTTTACCAACTAAATGAAGTTTTTTAGGATGCATGGAGTTGATTATAAGCTCCAACAAAGCCTCAATTGTAGCTCATTGTCTTTTAGGCTATTTCAGATTCCTTTGCTGCATCTGAGTGAAAAAAACACAGCCAAACAAAAAATTTCACCCACTCTCAAAGACTTGAACACAAAACAATTGTCATGTTTATCAAAACCTGATACACTTTTCAAACTAACATTATTAGTTCAATAGACAAAGCAAACTGCAAACAAGCCAAGCATGTTTTGGATAAGACATCAATTTGCAATCACTAAGAAATTATACGAAAATGAGGTATCATTTGTCTCTCTGCTCAGCGCCTTAAAAAAAGAAACATGAAATAGCTTAAATTACAATCACCGAGCAAACAGAAAGAAAACAGCTTTAGGGTCTTATGAGCACCACTAAACAAGGAAACCATCTATCACTACAACGAAGCAGTGTCACTGATATTTTTATTTCTATCTTTAATAATTGTTGGTACCATAGTTAAGATGAAAAAGACGACTTAAGATGAAAAAAGAAAACTTGGAATACTCCATTGAGACACTTGAGAATAGGACCAGAATCTCGGATTTTGCGATACTCTTAAAATTGCAGCAATTTGCTCTCTGCAGTTTTGGTATCACTGTCCTCATTACCCCTTCACACCAAAACTGTAGTGACAAAATAGAAGGAATCCAAAGGGAAAAACAAAAAACAAAAACAGAAATGCTCCAAGCCTTCGACATAAAAGACCAGTGTAAGTTCCATCCCTGTCTGGTGTTGTGTAGCAATAAAACAGACAAAAGGCTAAAAACTGTCTGTTACAGCAATTAAGAGCTTTACAAGGTTAAGTCTTATTGTAGGTCTCCAAGGCCTGTTTCTATGGGAATTGCAAATCATCAACACATGACTTTGAAACATAGACAGTTTCTCCCAGGGAACATCACCAGATACTTACGGTAGGGTTGAGTTGGAGGAAAGTTTTCATGGCTAAATTGTTACCTACAGGCTCATCTTTACTCTCATATTTCCTAGGGTTAAGGTTAATTTTTTTTTTTTCTGGAGACGGAGTCTCGCTGTGTAGCTCGGGCAGGAGTGCTGTGGAGCGATCTTGGCTCTCGGCAACGTCTGCCTCCCGGGTTCAAGCAATTCTTCTGCCTCAGCCTCCTGAGTAGCTGGGATTACAGGAATCTGCCACCACGCCCAGCTAATTTTTGCATTTTTTAGTAGAGATGTGGTTTCACCATGTTGGCCAGGCTGGTCTCAAACTCCTGACCTCAGGTGATCCACCCACCTCAGCCTCCCAAAGTACTGGGATTACAGGTGTGAGCCACCACACCTAGACAAGTAATACTTCTTCTTCTCATCCTGTCCTTATCCTTGACCTATAATAATTAGCAGAGTGGGATACAGCTTCAAAAAGAGACCAATGGAGCAGAATGGAAGGTACAGAAATGTGTTCATGTATGTGTACATGTGTATACGCATGTCTGTGTCAGTATGTGTTTAATATGTGAATTTTAAATCAAAGGGAAAAGGGTGGATTTGTGTGTCCACCTGTATCCATGAGAAAAAAACTTAGTTAAATCCCTACCTCATATCTTATGCTAAAGTACATCCCCAATGCATTTGATACCCAAAAATTCTGATGAAAAGTTACAAGAGACTTTTTATATGGTCTTTGGAGGGAAAAAGACTAAGCATCACATAAAATAGGAAAATGATTGTATTAACACATAAATGATATAATGTCTGTATGTAGAAAACCCCAACTTTTTTTTTTTTTAATGACAAACTAGGAAAAAACATACATGTATGTGGCTAAGAGTTTACATCACAACTCTACTGCAACAGGAGAACAGACTAAACATTATAAAAGGACATTCACTAATTTAAAAATACCATTCTGGCGGGGCATGGTGGCTCATGCCTGTAATCCCAGCACTTTGGGAGGCTGAGGCAGGTGTATCACCTGAAGTCAGGAGTTCGAAACCAGTCTGGCCAACATGGTGAAACCCCGTCTCTACTAAAAATAAAAAACTAGCCAGGCATGGTGATGGGCACCAGTAATCCCAGCTACTTGGGAGGCTAAGGCAGGAAAATTGCTTGATGCCGGGAGGCAAAGGTTGCAGTGAGCTGAGATAGCAATACTGCACTTCAACCTGGGTGACAAAGTGAGACTCCATCTCAAAATAAATGAATAAATAAAATTTTAAAACATTTATAACACCATCCTAAGCCTTTGTTTTCCTCCTTTTTTATTTTTCCTTAAGAGACAGGGTCTTGCTCCATCACCCAGGCTGGAGTACAGTGCTTCAGCCATGGCTCACTGCAGTCTCAAACTGCTGGGCACAAGTGATCCTCCTGCCTCAGCCTCTTGAGTAGCTAGGACTGCAGGTGTGTGCCACCACACTCAGAGAATTCTTTGTAGGTTCCGGGTCTCACTGCATTATCCAAGCTGGTCTTTAACTCATGGCCTCAAGCATTGGAAGACCCGACCTCCCAAACTCCCAGGATTACAGGCATGAGCTTAGCGGGTTTCCCTCTTGAAAACTGAGAATAATGCATAGAAAAAACTTAGTGTTGGCCCTGCACTGGGGTCCTCAATAAAGTAATTTCACTTATTACAGTGTGGGTAAATCCATGTGTACACAAGGGGTCTGTCTATATGAACCAATCTCCCAGCTGACCCAACAACGTCTAGTTTGAGACTGAGAGCCCAGTAACCCAGGATGGTCCTCAGTGCCAGGCAAACTGCTACAGTTGGTCACTCTACAACACTCGTACACAGCCGAGGACCTGGCAAAACATATACCAAGGCATTAATAGTATTGAATTTTTTTTATGCTTAGTTGTATATTTTAATTTTTCTGAGTATATGTGTTGATTTTAAGATAATAAAAATACATTTCTCTCCATTGGATCTTAAAAAATGGGATACAGCTCAGCAACTATTAACACGTGTAGAAAATCTTCCCAAATAATGACTGAGTCAAATATTAGCAAGACAGCTGATATAAGAAAATCTTCTGACCCCCAAGACATGACAGAGTGTTAATTTGCCAGCACTCCAGAAATTCTCCCTGGGAGTACGTTCTGCACTTTCATGCCTTGACAATTATCACTGGAAATACAATATAAGTGGTTTAATGACTGGTGAGTCACGAGGTTATATTAGCATATGTTTTTGGTGCCATCAGTAAAATGGAAGATTCTCCATGAATCTGTTCCATTCAGTACAATTACACGTACGATGTCACAACTTCAAAGACCTACTGACATGTTTCAATTCTGTCTACTGACTGCCAGGATTATGGGATTATGGAGGCGAGTTGGCAGTGTAGTGACAGATGTGATTTATACTTGCACTGAGATTTTTAAACTTTTTTATATATTTTAGTTTCTTAAAATATGAAGTGTTCCCAATTTAAATATACACGTGGAACTGGGAAAAAGGGGAGTTGCTGAAGAACTATGGTGAGGAACGAAGGATGTCTGGCTGTTCTCTCAGGGTGCAGCTCACAGGAGCTGCCAGCTGTGTGCAGGACAGATGTCACATGCAAGACGAACTGCAGGGCAGCCAGCCTTGTCCTGTGACTAGGAAAAGCTTCTCGGTCCACACAAACATTCACAGGACCAGTGAGATTGTCTCTCAGTTCCTTCTTTTGTGCCAGAAGCTGTCAATGGCTTGACTAAAGTCTTCCCAGTGACTGCATTTTTGCATGCTTTCATATGAGCCCTAGAAAGTCCTAGTTGTGAAAACACATAATTTATTGGTGGGGCGTGGTAGCTCACGGCTATAATCCCAGCACTTTGGGAGGCTGAGATGGGCAGATTACCTGAGGTCAGGAGTTCGAGACCAGCTTGACCAACATGATGAAACGCCATCTCTACTAAAATACAAAAATTAGCCAGGCGTGGTGGTGTACGCCTGTAATCTCAGCTACTCCATGGGCTGAGACAGGAGAATCGCTTGAACCCCGGAGGCGGAGGTTGCAGTGAGCCACTGTACTCTAGCATGGGCCATAAGAGTAGAGCTCTGTCTTAAAAAAAAAAAAAAAAGCTTATTCTATAACACCAAAAGATAAAAAATAAAAAAATAGTAAGACAGCCTCTAATACCCTAGCTCTATGTCTTAGAGCTAAGCTACACACACACACACGCACACACACGCACACACACGCAGATGCTGTCCAGAACCTCATAAGAACAGATGTAGCTCAGTCATATTCAGAACTCAGGCCCTCTAATTTCAACGGCTCACCTACAATACAAGAGATAACTCAGCCATCATTCCAGATGTATTCAAAATTTCATTGTTTTTTCTTGTGAGATAGGGTCTCCCCCTGTCGCCCAGGCTGGGGGACAGTGGCACAATCACAGCCCACTCCAGCATCAACGTATCTGGGGCCTAGGTGATCCTCCTGCCTCAGCGTCCTGAGCAGCTGGGACTATAAGTGGGCACCACCATGCCCTATTAATTTTTTTTTTTTTTTTTGGTAGAGATGGCATTTTATCATGTTGGTCAGGCTGCTCTCAACCTCCTGGGCTCGAGTAATTCACCTGCCTCATCCTCCCAAATCCCATCTTTTGAATCCAGCACAGTTTTCATTTATCTATTATTGCCTTGGGCTCCTCTAGAGCACTGCCTTTGCTTCTTACTGTTGTCCTCCATTACAGAGGCCACATCAAACATCAGTGAACACATTACTGCTACATAAACTCCTCCTCTCTGTCTTTGCTGGAGACAAAGGATTTCTTTTCAGCAACTACAGCTAATCAAAAACAAATTGAGCTTCAGGCTTTATTGCTTTCAAAAATAGAACATAACAAGGCCAGTGGCTCGCGCCTGTAATCCCAGCACTTTGGGAGGCTGAGGCGGGTGGATCACTGGAGGTCAGGAGTTTGAGACCAGCCTGGCCAACATGGTGAAACTCCACCTCTACTAAAAGTACAAAAAGTAGCCAGGCATGGTGGTACATGGCTATAATCCCAGCTACCTGGGTGGCTGAGGCAGGAGAATTGCTTGAACCCAGGAGGCAGAAGTTGTGGTGAGCCGAATTGTGCCATAGCACTCCAGCCTGGGCGAGAGAATGAGACTCTGTCTCAAAGAAGAAGAAAAAAAAAAAAAAAAAAAAAAAAAAAAAAAAAAAAAACAAAGGCCAAGCCATACACCAAAAAAGAGTCCTTTTCTATTGCCAAAAATCTGTCTCCCAAGTTGTCCCTTTTACTCACTCCCTCACCCAGCCTTGGGTCCCCTCCAAATGCAAATGAAAAAGAATGTCAGCAGGTAGAATATTTTTTAAGACTTTCTACAAAACTTTATGTCCACCATTATGATTTTTATAGAAGCTGCCTGAGATGTATGTGAAAAAAACACCTAAAGAAGATACAGCCTTCTGTTCACAGCACCGCAGCAGAGAGTAAGTCACTCCAGTCCTCGAAGATGCATACAGGCTGGCAGCAAGCAGAGTTCTCCATGAACCAGTGGTAGAAAGTCTGAAGGAAATAAGCAGTCACAGGGGATCAATCAGTCCATAAAACGTGTGCCCACAGGGACGGTCTGGGGCTCAGGCCCAACTCAAGAACCCAAGACGGAGTAACGCATGAGTCCAGCAGCACGGCAGTTGACCCCTTGTTAAAAAGACTCACAAACTCAGCTCATTAACTCAGAGCCAGCTTCCAACTTTTCAGGGTTTCTGAGTGTTGGCAGTTGTGTCAACATTCTTTTCAGGGTCAGCTAGGCATGGTGGCTCATGTCTGAAATCCTAGCACTTTGGGAGGTCGAGTCAGGAAGATTGCTTGAACCCAGGAGTTTGAGACCAGCCTGGGCAAATAGCAAGACCCTGTGTATGTTTAAAAAAAAAAAAAAAAAAGAATTAGCGGGCCATGGTGTCACACCCTTGTAATCCCAGCTACTCAGAGGCTAAGCTGGGAGGATTGCTTGAGCCTAGCAGGTTGAGACGGCAGTGAAGCACGATCACACCACTGTACTCAAGCCTAGGTGACAGAACGAGACCTTATCTCAAAACAATAAAAGATTATTTTGAGGTTCCAAGTACTTAATCTTTGCTCTCTCACTCCATTCATTCCCAGGTATTTCCTTTCTCTTACACTATGCAGCCATAAGACCCAGCTGCCCCGTGATGAGTTCCTCACCAACCTTCCTGCCTTCTGCTTCCTCCTGTGCCCTCTCACACCTGGTACCCCTGTCTTCAGAAACTATTACTGGCTTACAGTCATTACATGATATTTACTGTCTTGATCACATCAGATTGATTATGGGTTTTAGAGATATTTCCTATGTACTCTTTACCCTCATCATCAAACAACCTTAGTCTCCAATTACAAACAGCAGCAGCAGCTCCCCTTTCTTCATCCTATGAACCACGCCTCCTGCAGGCCTGCCACAGAGCCCACAGTGAGTGGATGGTGAGAAGACTTGGAACTGTTTCATTCCAGGACACAGGGAGCATCACAGCAGCACAGAGGAAACTCCATTTTTCAGACTGCAAGCACGCAGCAGCTGCACCCACCAGAGCTGTGTAAAACGACCGCACATAGTACGTTCACTGGGCAAAGAGATGCTTCTTGACCACAGAGAATAAAGCTAACAAGGAGAACCCAAGCGGAAGTTCATCTAGGTAGACAAAGACAGAAAGATGCAAAGTTCATTTGAAGAGAGGATAGCATTTTGCAGAACATACTGGGGGGAAAAAACCTTTTCCTAAAAATCAACAGGTAAAGATTCATGACTTACAGGCTGTGCTAAAAGCAATTACATCAGGAAAGACCAGTTTCTGTGCTTAGTCATGTGGACTTTGGAGGAGAAAAATAAAAGATGTCACAGCACAGCTGGTACAGAATAAAGCCCAGGGCTGGAAAAAAAAAACTCCATGCAAGAGTCTAAGCCCAGCGCATGGGTGAATGCCCTCACAGGTTCATGAATGAGGAAGAACGGAAGATAGTTACAGCCATCCAGCAGATGCTCCTTATTGCTTTGAGAGGAGAGATCTAGAAAAATGAAATTGCATATGGTTCCCATTTGGGATATGAACTCCGTCATTCTCAGGAAATCCTTCCACTGCATTTGTCAGAAGCTCTCCCTGCTATGCTTTGGCTGGGTCCCCACTCAAGTCTCATCTTGAATTATGGCTCCCATAATTCCCACATGTTGTGGGAGGGACCCAGCCGGAGACGATGGAATCATGGGGGCAGTTTCCCCCATACTGTTCTCGTGGTAGCAAATAAGCCTCATGATAGCTGATGGCTTTATAAGGGGTTTCCCCTTTTGCTTGGTTCTCATTCTCTCTCTTGCTTGCCGCCATGTAAGACGTGTATTTCACCTTCTGCCATGATTGTGAGGCCTTCTCAGCCATGTGGAACTGTGAGTCCATTAAACCTCTTTTTCTCTATAAAGTACTCAGTCTCGGGTATGTCTTTAGCAGTGTGTGAAAATGAATTAATACACTTTCCAACCGGTGAGAGCTGAGCAGTCCCTCCCTGTCACTGACTCCCTCTAGAAGCCTGATTACCCAACCAGCACATTTTATCTCAAATCACAGAAATCCCTGAACCCATCACATTCACCCCGTCTTTGTGTAGAGAGAGCACTAGTGATGTGTGTTTGCGTATTTATAGCATCTATATGTATTGATATGTATTTGGTCCCCTTTTTGAAGTAAAAGGTTACACCAGATACTATGAGGAAACAAAGTTTATGTAGTGCACTGTTGCCATCAGAGAGCTAACAATCTAGTCAGGTGAAAGAAGATGAAAAGTCATAAATTAAAACAATGCAGTAATTAAGAGCAAGTTCAGGACTAGTGGTCACAGCTTGAGGAATTGAAGGGAAGACCCTTACTGGGATTAGATGTTCTTCTGCAATTCCTTCCCTACATTCAGGAAGGGGTGTTAATTTTTCTTACTGGGTCCTTGGGGCTAGTCCCTTCACCTACTCATAAAATTGGAGGTTGAGTACCAGGCCTGAGCTATGGATGTTCTACTCCAAGAGACTGGAAAGGGTGTTAGGGAAAAAAGCTGCCTGACCACTGCAGACCCAGGAAGCAGCATCTTTAAATGGGAACCCAGTAGGACAGCCTATCCAGAATGCAATCCCAGGCTAGGACTGGAGAAAGACAGAGAAAATACAGGTGTGAGGGAGGCCACCAGCTAGAAGCCAAGGAAACCAGGGTCAGTGAAATGGTTTGAACCAGGGGGTGGGCAGAGAGCCTGGGAACATTCTCCAAGTCAAAGAAAACAGCTGCAGTGAGTAGCTTTTATTAAAGATAATTGCACCCTTGGGTTTTGGTAGGATGAATTATACAAGGAGCTCACTGAATTCAGACACCACTTCCCACCAACAAGAGAGGGATGGTGCTTGACCAGGCATGGGGGTCACACCTGTAATCCCAGCACTTTGGGAGGCTGAGGTGGGTGGATCACCTGAGGTCAGGAGTTTGAGACTAGCCTGGACAACATGGTGAAACTCCATCTCTACTAAAAATACAAAAACTAGCCAGGCATAATGGCTGGTGCCTATAATCCCAGCTACTTGGGAGGCTAAGGCAGAATGGCTTGAACCCGGGAGGTGGAGGTTGCAGTGA
>NW_016107376.1:4424564-4431380 GCF_001604975.1 Cebus imitator
AAAAAAAAAAAAAAAAAAAAAAAAACCAACAACAAAAAAAAAGAGGAATGGTGCTTCTCCCAGTTTATGCAGCGCAGGCCCTAACGTCCCCTAGAACATTTCTGAGGTGGAAGAAACTTTTCTTTGCCTAGCTCTTTGACCCAGTGGTTGATTTTAAAGCCACTGTGTTCCCAGAACCTCTTCTAATGCATACATAAGGATTCAAGGTAGGGAAGGGAGTCTGGAGTCTTGGATGAGCAATAGTAGAAAGCTTGGGGTATAAAGACCTTGAAGATAACATCTGTTGTTTTGTTGCAGAGTCAGAAGTTGTGGTCTTCCAGCAGCTGGCTTGGGCAAAATGTGCATTTTATCTGGAGCCAAGCCCAGACTCACAAATCTCCCCCGAGTCCCCTAGGGCCCAGCACTAGTTGTTGAATTCCTTATATGTATATGACGACAGCTTAATACTGACCAGCTGTTGGGGTGACAGTGGTGCCAGGGGTGGCGGAGGACCAGTAGAAGTGGAAGAGTGATGGATACCAAAGGGAGTGTTTTGGCCAGTGAACTGTGGTGAGTCATCACAACTGAATTCTGTTGGGAATACAAAGAGGATTTGTCTTTTTTTAGTAAGAGGTGCTATTCTGAAGTTATCATTTGAGTATGAATTGATCCATTCCATATGGCTGATGGTCTGTACACAATAGGCGGTGAACTGTGGAACTCGACTTGGAAGGTCTAGAACACTCTGCTGTTTGTTCTGACAAGAGAATCATCGGAGCTAAGACGTCAGATGACGGGCCCCATCCTCAGTCTACAGGATCTGAATATTCAGGTGTCAGATTATGGTGCATGTACATTTTTAAAACTCCTCAAGTGATTCTGAGTCACAGCCGAGGATGGAAACCTCCGCTGTAGAACAATGCTTTCCCAAATGGAAAGACAAAATGATGGCTGATTTCTGATAGTATGTGGTCCATGAAGTTGAAGCCAGGTCATCTGTGGAAGTGTTTTATGCGTAGGAAATCTGTGGAGGCAGAAAACCATCTTCACAGACATGGTGGCAGTTGTGACACAGAGATTAGTGCGAGATAAATGTATCTTTGCCACAGGGCAAATGGGCAATGACTTCTACTTCCATTTGAGATGATTTCACTTCAGGAGGTGCAAGAGGAGAGAACAAATTTTAGTCTGCGCTCAGGTTATTTCCCAAAGAATATTATTGGATTATTAATATTTCTGTTGGAAGAGAATGGAGTCACAGTGAATATGTTTAGGCTTAGATATTGATAATATTTTAAAATATATGATCAATCACAGGCAATCTTGTTCTGGTCCTAAGTATTTAATTCACTAAGTTAAATGAGGTTTTAGCAATAGGATTTGGATCACTATCTTCTGACTGGATTTTAATAAACAGGCCAATGGCTCATAAAGACTTTCCATCCAAACAAGAAGAGCTGCCAGTGGAAGTGAGGTTCTGCTGTGATCGCTACAGAAGGGGAGGGACAGGAGGAGGTGAAGTGGCCGCTATGAGAAAGCAGAGCCCTTTGAGAATGGCACTTCAGGGAACACATTGATAAAGAGATGCGACTCCTTTAGTAGATTTTTCCCTAGGGAAAGCAAGGAAAAACTGGTATGACAGCAGTCACTAAGCTAAGCACAAAGGGATTGTTAATATCATGTGCCACCTACATCACACCCATGAAGATATTCTCCTAGGGAGCTTCGGTGGAAGACTGGATCGTAGACAGTCCATTGTTGTCACCACTTCCTTCTTTTACTACAATTTCCAATAAGATTATCACATTTCATTTCAAAGTTCCCAGTGCTGAGTGCTCAGTTTGATCAAGGGGAAGAAGATCCAATGGTCCAAATTCTTCTAACTACTCAGTCAATCCACAGACACGTCCACTAGATGGCAGCATGCTGAAAAGTCATGACTTACACAAGGCCCCCAAAAGTCTCCTGGATCACATTTAATGCTTTAAACAAGCCCAGTGGTCAGTGGGTACAGTGCTATGACGCAAGTCAAGTACTTGGGCTTGGGCCTCTTTGGTTGGTACCTAGGGCCACACTCTCCCCCTGTTATGGTTTGGATCTTTGTAATCTCCAAATCACATGCTGAAATATTATTCCCAGCGTTGGAGGCAGGGCCTGCTGGAAGGTGATTGGATCATGGGGGCAAATCCCTCATGAATGGCTTGGCACCAACCCCTCTTCGTGGTCAGTCCTTGCTCAGTTCATCTGACATCTGTTTGTCTAGAAGAGTCTGAGGCCCGCCCCATCCCACTCTCACCATGTGATGTGCCTGCTCACTGTCACCTTTCGCCACCATTGGAAGCTTCCTGAGGCCCTCGCCAAAAGCAGGTGCCGACGCCATACCTCCTGTACACCCTGCAGAACCGTGACCCAAGTAAACTTCCTTTCTTTATAAATTACCCAGCCCCAGGTATTTCTTTATAGCAATGTAAAAATTGCCTCACACACTCCCCATCCTCTCCTCTGCACTCTCCACCTTCTATGACTGCCTGCTTATTATAAGCCAGGGCCACTACACTGAAGAAACTTATCTGCTATCCAGATCTACACCATCTAAGTTTTGGGACCAAAGGACTCCCTGTGAGGATATCTTGTTGGCCCAGACATCTGTAGACCAAATCATCAGTCTTGGTGCTAAGTGGGTGCCCTCATCGGCCCAGAAGACCACCCCCAGCATTGGAGAGTGACAGACAGGCACAGGGAGTCAGCAACAGGGGTGTCGTCCTTCACCTAGGCTTTAGAGGGATGGCTGAAAGAACTGAGTACAGACGGACCCTCAATCTACAGGGACATCAATCTGGACAGAATCGTATTCTTTCCTTATGTTGGAAAAAACTAGAAAGACCAATAGTGTCATTTGTAGAAAGCCTTTGTCTTCTCTAGAGTATGTTAGTCTACGGGCCTGAATGAGAGAAGAGGAATGTGTGTGAGGTCTCAAAGCACTGGAGCAAAGTATAGATTGTATAGGGTGAAGGGAAGTATGGAAACTCACATGGTTAAAACCTCATTCTGATGGGATATTGCCTTTAAATGCTTTGAAGCCTGTATCCCATGATTTTTGTTTTTTGTTTTTGAGACAGAGTCTTGCTCTGTCACCAGGCACCAGGATGGAGTACAGTGGCGCAATCTTGGCCCACTGCAACCTCCGCCTCCCGGGTTCAAGCAATTCTTCTGCCTCAGCCTCCCGAGTAGCTGGGACTACAGGCACGCGCCACCACGCCCAGCTAATTTTTGTATTTTAGTAGAGACGGGGTTTCACCATGTTGGCCAGGATGGTCTCAATCTCTTGACCTCGTGATCCACCTGCCTCGGCCTCCCAAAGTGCTGGGATTACAGGCGTGAGCCACTGTGCTTGGCTCTGTATCCCATGTTTTTGAGGGAAAAAGCTTGCTTCATTTGTTTTCCCAGAAATCAAATGAAGGTATTTCTGGAGAAAGCCTTAGTAATATGATGAATCACATCCACGTTTATGAGTTTCACAGGAGCATGCAGGAGTGGGAGACAGCCTCTCTCGGAGAATTTGGCAGAGAAGATACTGTTGTGACTCAATGCAGTGTGGTTAAGGTTACAGCCGTCTCTCCGTTGAAAAGTGATCCCACCAGTCAGTGAAATCAGCAGCAACAGCAGACAGGTCATTGTTCTGCAGCTGAGGGAGGTCACCACACCCCAGGGACTTTGAAATCAGGAGTTCAAGTTTGGTTTCGCTGAGCAAACCAAACCAGCTATTTATAGGACTTATCAAACTTGAAGGAAATTGACCAGGCCTAAGAGAAACCAAGCTAGTAGTGATGGAATAGATCCCCCATCTGCTGTCTCCACTGTACCTCCCAAATTGTTTAGGGCAGGGGTTCTGTCTTGGCCTCTGCTGTGTCTTCAGTGCCTGGCACCTAACAACCTGTGCTCCATAAACATTTGTTGGCTAGGTGATGGATTTAATATATTTAAGTATATATGTATATTATAAAGTATAAATATATATTATATAAGTATATATAAGTACTATATAAGTGTATAATACATATATAAGTATATATAAGTATATATTATATACATATATGTATATAAGTATAAGTGTATGTTAGTATATAATATACTTATAGATATTAAATATCCTTATACTTATATATATGTATATACTTATATATAATATATATTTAAGTATATATTTAAATATATATTATACTTATATATACTTATATATGTAATATATATTTATATACTTAAGTATGTATTCAAAGGAACAGAAACATTCTATTATAAATACACATGCATGGGTATGTTCATTGCAGTGCTATTCACAATAGCAAAGACACAGAATCCACCTGAATACCCATCAATGATAGACTGGATAAACAAACTGTGGTACACAGACATTGTAGAATACTATGTAGTCATAAAAAGGAATGAGATCACGTCTTTGCAGGGCTGTTATCCTTAGCAAACAACGCGGGAACAGAGAAACAAATACAATGTGTTCTCATTTATAAGTGTGAGCTAAATGATGAGAACACATGGACGCAGAGGGGAATACACACTGGGGCCTTTTGGAGGGTGGGAGGGAGAGGCTTAATAGCTAGGTGGGGAAATAATCTGTACAACAAATCCCCATGACACAAGGTTATCTATGTAACCAACCTGTACCTGGACCCGAGTTAAATATAAAAGTTAAAAAAAAATTTTTAAGTAAAAAACAAAAATGAAAAAAAAATTAATGCATTTTCAAATGGTTGAAAATGAATGGGGCTCTTTTGGAGGTGGTAGGGGAAAATTGGAATATTCTCAGGATGACTTTTTTTTTTTTTGAGATGGAGTCTTGCTCTGTTGCCCAGGCAGGTATGCAGTGGTACAATCTTGGCTCACTGCAACCTCCGCCTCCCGGGTTCAAACGATTCTCCTGCTGCAGCCTCCTGAGTAGCTGGGATTACAGGCATGAGCCACCACACCCGGCTATTTTTTTGTATTTTTAGTAAAGACGGGGTTTCAGCATGTTAGTCAGGATAGTCTCGATCTTCTGACCTCGTGATCTGCCTGCCTCTGCCTCCCAAAGTGCTGGGATACAGGTGTGAGCCACGGCGCCCAGCCTTTTAAAAATGAATTTATTTGTAAAATGGTCACCATCTGTGTAGTTTTGTTTTTCTTCTGCAACACCAGACTGAGAAATGGCTTATTTATTTAGCACCCATACAAAGTTCAGAGGCATCATGGGATAAATATGGTAGAACGGGTGGCACCTAAACTATTCATTTTCAACAGCCCCTCCTTCCCTGCTAAGGGACAGAAGGTCCTGGGAGATCTTGCCAGACCGTTTAACCTGCCTGGATTTTAACTCCTTGAGGGTAGAGACTGCGCGTCTCATCGCCAGCACCCAGCATACTGCCTGACACAAACCAGAGTGTGTTCAGGGGATGCTTGTGGAATGCTCATGCTCTTGGTCTTTCTTGCCAAGCAAATGCATTGGAGCATGGGGGAATTTAAGGAGGCCTTTGACAACAGAAAGCTGGTAAAGTGGGCAAAGGTTACAATGGAATATCAGAAAAAAATAATCAGAGGAGAATTTAGAGTAGCAGCAGAGGATATTGACAAAGGGAGTAACACCTGAAGAGAATCACTAAGATATTGATTATGTGGAGGCAGGAACGAGACAAACAGCAAGCAAGAGAACTAGCCCCATAGGAAGTACTTATCCTACCCAGCTGTGGAATAAATTAGGGCAGATAGAAAAAGAGAGCAGGATAGTGGGTCTTCAGGGAAAAAAGAACAAGGAAGGTAGAACTCCCAATCTCAAAGAACCCGCACACCATACTTTCTCATTAACCACCTGAACAGAGTGTCATAGCAAGAAGTAATCATTCAATAATCAGGGCCAGGCATGATGGCTCACACCTGTAATCCTAGCACTTTGGGAGACCGAGGAAGGTAGATCACTTGAGGTCAGAAGTTCGAGACCAGCCTGGCCAACATGGCAAAACTCTGTCTCTACCAAAAAATCAAAAACTTAGCTGGGCATGGTGGTATGCATTTATAATCCCAGCTACTTGGGAGGCTGAGGCAGGAAAATCTCAAACCTGGGAGGCAGAGGTTTCAGTAAGCTGAGATTGAGCCACTTCACTCCAGCCTAGGTGAGACAGTGAGACTTAATCCCCCCCAAAATTATCATAATCAGGAATTACTATCAGCTCTGATAATTTATATGTTCACATTCCTTTAAATAACACCTATAATTATGTAGTTATAGCCACATATTCTCCTTAATAAACTGCAAGATCATGCAATTAAAACCTCACAAGTCTCATATTTAAATTTTGCTTTTGTTATCTTAAAAGGAAAATTGAGACATTAGTACTTTAAAATGAATATGCCCCAAACTAATCATTTGGATGCTGCTAAAAAAATCTCTAGTTCTTCCAAAAAACTCTCTAACTATAAATGTACCCATAATTAGTGACTACTCGCATTCCCTGTAGAACAGTAAATCTTGGCTTTTCCAGGGATATCAACATTTTGAAGAGCTGATGAAAGGTAGGTACCCTGTCTCAGGAAAAGAAAAAATGTTTATATAACTTATTTCACTCTAAATGAGTTTTGCTGACATACACAAATTATACAAAAGATGCATACTTATGATTTTCATGAAAAAATTAAGGTGGACTTCCTAAAATAAAAATTGAATTTAGTGGCTGGGTGTGGTGGCTGATGCCTGTAATCCCAGCACTTTGGGAGGCCTAGGCAGGCGGATCACCTGAGGTTAGGAGTTCGAGACCAGCCTGGCCAACATGGGGAACCCCTGTCTCTTCTAAA
>NW_016107376.1:4431391-4435457 GCF_001604975.1 Cebus imitator
AGGAGTTCGAGACCAGCCTGGCCAACATGGGGAACCCCTGTCTCTTCTAAAAATACAAAAATTAGCGGGGCATGGTGGCACATGCCTGTAATTCCAGCTACTTGGGAGGATGAAGCAGGAGAATCGCTTGAATCCAGGAGGCAGGCAGAGGTTGCAGTGAGCTGACATAGCGCCACTGCACTCCAGCCTGGGTGACAGAGCAAGACTATCTCTTTCAAAAAGGAACTTAAGACGTATAAAAAATAAAACATTCTGCTCCCATTTTGATGAGAAGTAGGATTATTCCAATACCACTCTGTGGTAGTCCCAGAATCAGAATTCTAAATCTCACTGTGTCAGAAAAGTCCAAAGCTTATATTTATGTGACATCCCCTGTAATTATTTGAGTCGGATTAATGCCCTATCATTTCCTTTGTCAATGAAGTGACCTCAGGTAAGGTCTGCCTCTTTGATGTTGCCCTTGGAGGTAAAGGTTTTTAAAAGGGAGATGAGTTACCAGTGGAGATCTCACAATGTATGCTGTTAGGTGCCACGGACTTTCTCATCCCCTGACTGGCTAACGCTCCCATCCCCTCATTCCTAGTTCCCTCCACACCTGAGCCCTGGTCTGTTTCCAGTCAACAACCTTCCCCACACCGCTCTACATAAGTTCCTGTAGAACTGCCAAGGAACGCCCAAGCTCAGTGCAGCCGGGATGAACAGCAAGCCAAGTGTGAAGTCCAAACCATTCCCCCCCAGAAGCAACCTTGACATGCTGTGTTTGAGCTTTGAGTTGCATGGTTTCGCTGTTGAAGCCATTATGAACAAACCAAGCAGGCTGACTTTTTGAGCCTCATCATGTTAGTTTGCATCAGAAGATGCACTCCAAGTTCCATGCAACCCATAAAAGCTGACTTTGGGAGCACAGTCTGTCTACAGCCTGGGCTGTGCTTGCTAGGATGTTTTTATATTCACCCTCGATGTGAGTTTCATCCTCATTCATTTTAATAGAGCTCCAGATGTCTTTTATTCCTAAGGGAATAAATTTATGATTTATGTCTATCTACATCCCATGTCAGATACAGTAGTTAATATTAAAAGAAACAAAAATGGGAAAGAAAAACTTCTATTTTTAGCATTGTCAGACCAACTTCTTTTTGTTTTTTTTAGATGGAGTTTCGGTCCCTTGCCCAGGCTGGAGTACAGTGGCATAATCTTGGGTCAGACTACAAGTGCCTGCCACCGTGCCTAGCTAATTACTATTATTTTGTATTTTTAGTAGAGATGTGTTTCGCCATGTTGGTCAGGCTAGTCTCGAACTCCTGACCTCAGGTGATCCACCCACTTTGGCCTCACAAAGTGACCTCTATTTTCTTAATATTTTGTTCTAGAAGCAGAGGGAAAAGGTGCCCGTTTTGGCCAACAAAGCGAATGGGCAAGCTGAAAACATAATGGGATGTCTCCGATTAGAGAGCAAACTCCTCTGCAGACTCTGCCTCCCCAGCTGGGTAAAAGCTGAGCTTTGTTGTGCTGCATCCCCACTGATTCTCGATTAGCTTTGGCCTTCTCTCCTGCATAGGCTAAGATCTCCAGGGAACATTAAATTGACTGTGGAAGGAATGTCCCTGGACATGTACAGACTCCAATAGAATGCAACTTCCCATGCATTTTAAAAGCCCAATCACATCACTATTGTCTTCACTCTTGGTGGCTAGCTATGGAGAAAGAAACGGTGCTTTCCTTAAATCTAGTGAACAGTGTGTGATAAACACAGGCAGGCTGATGTCTTCCCTCTCACATTATTATAATCTAGTGGTATTCTGTAGTCCCACGAAAAGAACAAATCTTCATCGCAGCAAGCACTCTGTTTGTGGTGGCCAACCTCCAAAACAGTATTGTTTGGCAAAAACGGGAGTGTTTTTAGCAACAAAATCCAAAGCAACTGTACAGGACAATCTGAAACCAGCACGCCGTGGGCCAATTAAGTGAGCATCTGTTACATCTGGCCCCAAACTACCAGCTCACAATCTTTATTGTCTTCATATGTGAAGCAAACAAATCACCCGATCTATGGGTATTTTATTTTACTGTATCTTTTGTTTTCTTATTATTTTTTTTTTGGCACATAAGTCAGAGATCCAAATTTATTTGCAAATGTTCTGTGGATATTTGAAGCCCCCTGGATAATTTACATTTTTTTCTTAAGTTTCTTGTGAGTTTTTTTTAAACCTACTTCAATATTTAGAATGTATGTTCCTAAAATATAAGAAATTATTTGTAATCAGATGGTGTACTTTAGGGTGAAAGTATAAAAAACCTCAATTCAAAATGACTTATACAAATACAATAAAGAGTATTTATAACTCACATAACTGAAGAGTCCAGAAGCGAGGCAGAGATGAGGCGTGGTTCAATGACAAGGCTGACTCTACTTACCCGTGTTGCTCTCACGTTCCACGCTCCTCCTGATAGCTGCTGGCAGCTTTTGGGGTACATACCTCCTCCTTCGCAACCAGGAGGAAGAGAACCTCACCTCTCACAATCTCTAGTTGCTATTTGAGTCTGAACCAGTCGTGGTGGTGATTTGAATGCCAGGCACTGATTGGCTCACGCCCGAAGCACTATCCTTATCCCTACCAATCATTGTGGCCAAAGGAACAGGGCACGTTGTTTGGCTTATGCCAATCAGAGCCCACCCATAGAGTTGATGGTGGGTTCATCCCACCTGGATGCTCTATAAAGGAGCAAGCAGAAAAGAAGGAAAGGAGAGCTTCACCGTAGAAATGAGAAAGAGAGGTGATGGACTGTACAAAACCAGCTAGTAAATGCCAAATGCACCATTTTCCTTTAAAAAAAAAAGAAAAAAAGAAAAACCTGCTTTTGCTTTTAGAATTTTAATAAGGAAACACTACAGATATATATTTTAAGCATCATACAGTGTTTTCAGTGGAAAGAGAAAGCTAGAAATAGAATAGTATTTATCAACCCTAAAAGAACAATTTTATCAATATTATAACTATTAGGAATCCTAGTGTTCTGGGATCCAAGTCCTTGGCTTCATTTGTTTTTATTATTTTTTGAGACAGAATCTCGCTCTGTAGCCCAGGCTGGAGTGCAGTGGTGTGATCCCATCTCACTACAACCTCCACTTCCCAGGTTCAAGCAATTCTCTTGCCTCAGTCTCCTGAGTAGCTGGGATTACAGGCGCATGCCACCACATCTGGATAATTTTGTATTTTTAGTAGAGACAGGGTCTCCTCATGTTGGCCAGGCGGGTCACAACCTCCTGACTTCAGGGGATCTGCCCTCCTTGCCTCCCAAAGTCCTGGGATTACAGGCACGAGCCACTGTGCCCTACCTATTTATTTGTATGTATTTGAGACAGAGTCTCACTCTGTCATCCAGGCTGGAGTGCAGTGGTGCAATCATGGTTCACTGCAGCATCAATCTCTGAGGCTCAAGCAGTACTCCTGCCTTCGCCTCCCAAGTAGCGAGGACTACCGATACGTACCACCAAGCCCAGATATTTGTTTTTTATTTTTAGTAGAGTCAAGGTCTTGCTTCGTTGCCTAGGCTATGCCCCTGGATTTAAATGGTACTTCCATCAGTTACCAATTGCATGACGTTGCGTGAGTCAGCAAACATCTCTTTTTTAGTACATGACAATAACCACACTACCTATATCATAAGGAATGCATTCAGCAATGCAGGCATTATTGTAAAATAATAAGTGCTCCATGATTTTTATCAATCCATTAGAATGTGACCTCGCTATGGATGAGGACTTCATCTGCCTTCTTCACTGCCAGAACTTCAATGCCTGGCACCGTGTGGCTGGTGTATAATAATGACTGATAAACACTTGCGGGGAGAATGAATGAAACTTCGTTTCTCCATCTCTAACTCTCAAAATGAGAATAAAGAAGACGAAAGAGTTAAGGCACTCAGAGAGCAGGCGCAACTGCAGCAAGTTCTTGGTGGAAGGCCAACATTAAAATCCAGCAGAAATGGGGTTTGGAGTTGTGGATCTGCTGTGAGTGCGATTGGAATAGTGCAGCTGACAAGATCTGGAAGAGAAGACGTAGTG
>NW_016107376.1:4435497-4444029 GCF_001604975.1 Cebus imitator
TTTCTCCTTTTTTTTTTTCCTGAGAAGCAAAGGATCAAGATGGATCATCTGGTTCAGTAACATAATCTTAAAGTGAAAAATCTGTGAGTTTCTCTGTGGGAAAAGAGAGAGAGAGGATTCAAAGGAAAAAGACAATAGAGGATTTAATCCAAAACATCTAAAAGCAAATGTTGTTTTCAGGGATTTTCAGAGATTCTCTACAAAAGGAGAAAGAAGCTGACTACCAAGGAAGAGAGGGATGCAACCGTGGAGAGGTTTTGTATGTGGCGACTGCGCATTCATCTTAAAAGACACCTACAGTACTTCGTCATTTACACAGATAAACACACCACATTTTCAGATGGTCCTGCCCTCCCCCAAGTCTCCCTTTATCCCCAGGCTTCGGCCAACATGTGGCAGAATATTGACTACAAGAATGCGAGCCAGGCGTGGTGGCTCAAGCCTATAATCCCTGCAAGTTACTTCACTCCATCAAGCCAAGGGCTTATCCTTTTAAAAACAGAATAATTTAAAACATATTAAATGATATTATATATATAAAGGATAAAATAAAACATCAAGCTCATGACTAATAAATATTAGCAAGCCCTTCGTATAAAAGGGTCACCTATTCTTTCTTCACTTTGGACCTTTCACAGAAATAATTGCTTTGGTAAATATGTTTCTTGACATGTAAAATCTAATGCAAGAGTCAGCTGACTTATTTACTGAGATTATGTTCTGTATTTCAAACCAACTCTGGGTTGAGCATTCCAAATCTGAAAATCTGAAATCCAAAATGCTCCAATGAGAATTTTTTTAAGTATTCTGTTAGTACTCAAAATATTTTATATTTTGGAGCCTTTCAGATTTCAGATGTTCAGATCTGGGATGCTCAATCAATAAGTATAATGCAAATATTCCAAATTCTGAAAAAATCCAAAATCTAAGATATTTTAGTTAAGGAATACCTAACCTGTATGAAATAATGCCACATGGGTATATAAATGTTACTTCAAATTCAAAACACTTAAAGCTAAATTATTTTGCTAAACCAAGTCTCATATTAGAGTTTTACATTTCTAATGGGAGCACAATAATTCACTGATGTTTTCCAGACTCAAAGTCGTTAGCTTCTGGTAATGTCAAACTGGATATTTCAGACTAACACTCTGTGAACAAGTAGAAAATATTCACAAAGTATTTTTTTAATGTTCTTAAAGACCCTAAAGCATTTATAAGTCACTACAGGCTGGGAAATCAAGTATCTGGCTTTAGAATCCATGCTGTTAATGGTCATGCTCTATTGCCTCTCCAAGGATGAACAGCACTGGCTTCCAAACAGTATCACACCATGACTACACTGGCAGGATTTAGAGCTCAAGAGAGAAAGAAAGGCTCATGTGTTTTGAGTTCACCTGTCACTCCCATGAGTGAGATGCAGATGAGTAGGATCACACAGTGACTAAAAGCTAGATAGACCATCCTGACCTTACTATAAAAAGAGCTACAATTTAGATCCCTTCTGTCTCTGGGATTACCGTCGTTACGATGATTTGGTGTGATAATATGTAGTGGCAAATAGTTCTTCAGGAATTTTGTCGGAAGTCACTCTAACATCTACTTTGAGTAAGTCCTCCTGGAAAATCAGTTGAAAAATGGGCTAAGTTCAATCCATTTGACTTATTTTTTTCTCCTTCTGGTAATGCTACTCGGCATCTTTTTTCTTTTTATGAGTATTTTAACTTTCATCTTCTGGTTTGAATTTAACTTGTCATATTTCTATTTTTTTTTTTTTTTGTACTTGGGACCAGAGGCCTTTGGGAAAAGGACCCAGTTTTTAATACAATAAAAACAAGGAGGACCAATTTAAGTCAATGAGTCATGTTTTAGGCAAACTCAGCAGAACACAAGAAATTCACTTCTGACTTTCAAGTTGTTCAAAGACTTCCGGCTCTAAAAACAGGCTAAGACATTCTTTCAAGGAGAAAATTAAAATGATCAAGGCCATCGTCATGGATAACTGAGGTAGACGCCATCACGGAGACTGTTATATGGTTAAGTAAGAGGCCTTTTTATGTAAGTTACACATATAACAAAATGCTGACGGCATGGGTGGCATATGGCATTTTATGGGTGCAGTAAATGTCTTAACTTGTATATTAGTCTATTTTCATGCTGCTGATAAAGACATACTCAAGACTCGGTAATTTATAAAGAAAAAGAGGTTTAATGGACTCACAGTTCCACGTGGCTAGGGAGCCTCACAATCGTGGCAGAAGGTGAAAGGCATGTCTTACATGGCAGCAGACAAGAGAGAATGAGAGCCAAGTGAAAGGGGAAACCCTTTATAAAACCATCAGCTCTCATAAGACTTATTCACTATTATGAGAGCAGCATGGGGGAAACTGACCCCATGATTTCATTATTTCCCACCACGTCCCTCCCACAACACATAGGAATTATGGGAGCTACAAGATGAGATTTGGGTGAGGACACGGTCAAACCACATCAACTTGGTTTGATGTTCTCAGATGAATTCTACTAAGGTTGAACTTTTCTAAATCAGTGGCCCCAGACAAGCCGTAGAATTCCTTGTTCCCCTGGACTGGGTAAGGAGTGTTACAATCACATGCATATATTTTTTAAGTCATGCCATTAACAGTTTGTTTTATTCTCTGGCTTATCACATGGCTTTAGTCTTCTCTGATGAAAAAAATCTCATAAAGGCTTCTCCATCTTACCTCCAGCCCCATCATTCTCTCACACCACACCCTGTTAGTTTCGATCCTGGCATTTATCCATTTAATTACATTCTGCCCAGTTTGCTTGACTGTTTACCACCTAGCACCTCACTAGATCGTATGCTCCATGAAGGGAGAAACTACATCTTTTTAGATTAACACCGTGTCTCCAGTACTTGCATGGTGCCTAAGACAAAGTTGGTGCCCATATTTGTTAAAAGGATAAAAACAATGAGTAAGTAAATCAAAATCGGGAAGGCAAGTGAGTTGAGTAGGACGTAGTCTTTGCGTGGATGACAGTGACATCTAATCTGGACTTTGTTGTTAGTTGGGAAAATATTATTTTTATTTTTATGAGATACTTTCTCCCTCCCTCTCTCCCTGCCTTCCTTCCTTCTTTCTTTGCTTCCTTCTTCCCTCCCTCCCTCACTCCCTCCCTCTGTTCCTTCCTTCCTTTCCTCCCTCCCTCCCTTCCTTTCTCTGTTTCTTCTTTCTTTCTTTTTCACCTAATGATTTGCAAAGATGTAACAAGGAAATAAAAATCATAATAAATGTGGGAGAGATCAAAGGAATATTTGAAAACTTTTTAATGAAAAATATTTTTAAAAATCCATGTGTAAGAATCATCAAAATTGTTGTAAGGCTAAATCATTTTTCACAAGAAAGACTTCTATTATTCATGGAAAATCCCACACACTTGAATAGGATCGCAGACACTAGAGGGCAGTCCTAGACACTCTTGTGTTTCTTCTAAAAGCAAAATAGGCATGGCAACTTAGCCTGGGCTTTTAAACACACTCTATCAATACATCAGATGCTCCCACTTTCATCTGCTCCTGCAATTGAAGGACGTCCCCACCTATTTGTAGGAGGCCTTGGGTGTTTCATCTGAGTCCTGTAGCCTTTCCCAAGAGCTGAGTAAAGTGGTGTCTGGCCACTTTAGAAAACTATACGTTCCTGATTGTCCAGGAACCACATCCATTGCTGCTGTGACCTGGGGCCCATGAAGATGTCTGACGCCCTGTGTTCACAGAGGCCTACGCTTTCAAATCCTGGCATGTGCAGGGGTGGGAAGGATGCCCCATTTCCCCTCTTTCTCAAGGACAAGGTTGGTGCTGCTCTGAACCCTAGCACTTTCTGGAGACCTAGATTTTTGCAATAAAATAAAAACCTTAAATATTCCTGCGGCCCCCACTTTGCACTGGACTCAGACATGAGCCCCTTGGGGAATTGGAATTCCCGATTGCCAGACTCCTAATTTACGACTTAGATGCTCTCAAAAGTTTCCCTTAGTCATTTTGACCAATCGTGACTAAATGATCCATCGCCAACCCATCACACGTGTGTAGGTCTTTCAGCATTCTGGAGTGAACTGGCCCTAACTGAAACCTGTAAATCACTCAAGGCCCTGATTACAAACTCAGCCTTCCCTATCTGCAAGGGCTGTGAATCCAAGGAAGATTTATCCTCACATGTCAATGCTTTGGAAGAATGTAGCTTTCCACAGTTACCTTCCCTTCGGAGGAAGAATTCTTTTACTTTTATTTTTGTTTAAAGCAGAGCTGTCTTTCAAGGCTTGTTCTAAAAAGAGGTCAAATCGGAGATCTGGTTTTGACTAGTGGGAATTTTCCTTCAGTGAAACCAACTGTTGACTCTGCTTGAACTCCCGCCAATACAGGGGCCAGTGCTATGGCACTTTTAAGTTAAAAGTGGCTAATAAAATCATGAAGGAAAACCATAAAAGAGAATTACAAACTAAATTATCAAAAAGAAAAAAAAGTTGTTTTACTATGGTGAAATTTACCCTCCAGGGACCGAACAGAAAGTTTGCAGACATAAGCTGATGTCAGCAGAGACATCTGACACATTTTAAAGTCTTTTCCCCTCCGTAAGTTTAACCATCCAGTTCTGTCTGACTCATCAGTTGTTTCTAATATTGCAGGAAAGCTGTGTTCAGTTGGCCAAAAGAAAAGCTGAGATAACCTCAATTATCCATTTTACAAGAAGAGACTGAAAAGCTACCTTCCATTTCTGGTGTGTTCATTTTTAAAGCTGATGGCGCCTCTGCGCATACATTGCATTTACATTGGCTTATTCTGTAAATAGTTAACATATTTGAAGTATGGTTATATTAACGACATCATTCCTCTTGATTTTAGCTCTTGATTTGAAGGCATGATCACATCTCATCACGTAAAGAAATAGATTGAAAGACAATCAGAAATTATAATTGTTCATTAAGTTATGCGTGTATTTGATAAAAAGTATGCACTCGGTCGGGAGTGGTGGCTCATGCCTGTAATCCCAGCACTTTGGGAGGCCGAAGCTGGTGGATCACCTGAGGTCAGGAGTTCGAGACTAGCCTGGGCAATATAGTGAAACCCCACCTTTACTAAAAATACAAAAATTAGCTGGGCATGGTGGCAGGCGCCTGTAATCCCAGCTACTTGGGAGGCTGAGGCAGGAGAATTGCTTGAACCTGAGAGGCAAAGGTTGCAGTGAGTCGAAATCTTGCCACTCCAGCCTGAGCGACAGAGCCAGACTCCCTCTCAAAAAAAAAAAGAAAAAGTATGCACTAACTGGTTAAATGGTCCAGCATTTCTATTTTTAAGTACTTCGTACACAGCTACAACTCAGACATCATTTTTTTCCCCTGTGGTACTCTTTACTTGTTTATTTTTAGAAAGTTTGGGCCAAATCTATTCCATCTTTGACCTTTGGGTTCTTTTCTTTTCTTTTTAGGGAAAGAACTGTGTATACCTTTCCCAGTATGAAGCATACACACATGCTCACGTGGATGAGAAACAACTCCCAGACTTGCTTTTCTGACAAATCAATCAGTGCTAGTAGATATTTAAAATGTCAAACTTCTCATTCAGCATGAGATCTGTCACTGTCTATGTGTTTCTCTGACGATTCCCCAGATCTTACCAACTGGCATGGTTCCCATATGTCAGAATGATGAAATGTACAAGACGGTTATTCAGACTTATCCCTTCTCTGCAATTAATGCAGTTGGGTATTTTTTTTCCTGGCTTCTTGGAAGGTTTACTGCTCTCCCAGGCTTTTGGCCTGCCAGTAAGGTCAAAGAGCTTGGAGTTAGTTTGCTTTCCCTCCAAAATACCAAGGTGCAACCAAACCTTTTTCCATGACCTCTTGGAAAAGTACACAGGAGCTTCATGCCATCTCTCAAGGACTACTCATAGGCATGCCCAGAGCATAGCCCTGAATAGTTAACTGCCTCTAGAAAGGTGGCTTCTCATTATTATCATAGCTTTAAAACATGATTACTAGTAGCATGAGAAACTGGGTTGGGCATTTGATAGGGTTAAAACAGTACCCCTTACTTGTCCTGCAAACTGCATATTATGTCCTCATCTATAAAGTAGAAAGTGACCATATTAAGAATATAGGCTTATGTAAGTCAACAGCAAGTGTTTTGGAACACAGGAACAAGAATATACCTAATATGTGTTAGTAAACAGAATTTTTTCTTTAGCTCCTTTTTGTTTTTTGTTTTGTTGTTGTGTTTTTTGTTTGTGTTTTTTTGTTTTTTAGACAGAGTCTCACTATGTCACCCAGGCTGGAGTGCAGTGGTGCAATCTCAGCTCACTGCAACCTTCACTTTCCAGGTTCAAACAATTATCCTGTCTCAGCCTCCTGAGTAGCTGGGATTACAGGCATGTGACACCACACCCAGCTAATTTTCGTATTTTTAGCAGAGATGGTGTTTCACCATGTTGGCCAGGCTGGTCTCAAACTTATGGCCTCAAGTTGATCCACCCGCTTCTGCCTCCCAAAGTGCTGGGATTATAGGCACGAGCCACCATGCACAGCCTCCCACTCTATTTTTGAACAAAAAGACTAAAAAGGTTAAGAAATATGCCAGGGAAATCAGCAAATGGGTACGACAGGGGATACCCTGGTGACGTGTTTCCCTGTGCAAATCAAAGCATTGTGTCATATACAGCTAGTTCCACCTAGCAAGTCAATACACAGCTCAGACGCATGTCTAGGATCGTGCAATCATCTTCCACCTATTTAGATGTTTCTCGTCCACCTCAGGCTAGCTTGCAACAGGACAGATTTTCAAATTTTGGCATGCCGGTGTCAGGAAATGATTGAATTGAGGTTATTTTTCTAACCTCAGTGTCCAACACGGTTCTCAACATTCCTATTTGTATGCTACCTGTGAATTCCTCATTGAAAATTACTGCAGGGAACATCACTTTTATGAGCAATAGTAATTTGATCAGAGTAGCAGACTCTGAGTTCAACACGAATGAACTTTGAGAAGCAAGTCTTCTACCATCTACTCCTAAGCCTTTATCCGGGAAAGGAGTATTCAGTTAGGAAATTATCCAGATGGGGGAATTGGCCAGAGAAATTTTTGATAGCTTATTTATGTTTATTCTTTTTACAGGGGCAAGACAAGTAAAGATAGAACATTCAAATCAGTCTACCGAGTGGGTTCTGATGTAAGGGAGACAAGAAGTCCAGCATTTCAGTAAGTTCAGAGATTTTTTTTCTCCTGGATAGGCTCTCAAATCAGTGGAGAGACAGACCACTCCCTAAACTGCAATCTATATTGCTAATCCCATGCTAGTAACTCAAATCAATGAGCCCAGCATCTAACTCACCTTCTACTTCCTAAACCTGCCATCCTAGCCCCACTACTACCGTTCACTATTCTTCTTTTCTAGGTAAATACCTTGCGACACCTTGAATTCTTTCTTTCTGCTTGTCATCCACATTCTGACTTTTGTCCTTTTCTTTAGCATTTATGGCGTCCCCTCCCTTCTGTTAACCAGGTTGAGGTCCTCATCTCCCACTGCGTCTGGGCAACACCCACTTTGCTTTCCCTTCCTTCCAACAACTACCCCCCACTCCCCACCCCTAAACTTTTGGAACCCCTGTAGGTATGTCCTGTCTCTGCTCTAGAACTGGCTCCCTTTGCCTCAATAAATATTCTTGTTATTAAGATCCTTTTCCTGACAAGACCCATCCAGCCCTATTTCCATCGCTCCCTAGCCCACCCCTTTTACTCCAGCCCCATGCACAACCATTTCATCTCTGTCTTTGCTAAGGATTAATACTTTTCCTCAACTTCTCCCCCAACAATGCCTAAATCTAAGCCCTCTATTCAAATTTCTGCCTAAATCATCATCTGCCACCAAATCCCCTTACAAGGCTTCAGAAACAACTTACTTCTTCTGTCTGTAAACTTCACTTCTCTTTAACCTCAGCCCCTTCTGGTTCATGCTGACCGTTTTGTTTCTTGTTAACAAATGACCGTGTGTTATGTAAAGGCATTTACCCTCCTTTTCTCTTCTCTGTCCTCACTCTGCTTGTGCCTCATCCCCCCCTACACAGGAGACATGGGAAGAGACTGACAACACGCGTGGATCAGAACCGCAGTAGAACTCCTGTAGACCGTGAAGTACACCTTCTACCCCTGCAGAAAGTAAACTGCAAATTCCGACATTCTTAACTTTGTCACAATTACACAGGATGGAGATTTATTATTAAGTCATTTAATATGCCCAAGATGCCTTTAGGAAAGATTTAAATAAAAACTCAAGGGGCGGGCACAATGGGTCACCCTGAAATCTCAGTACTTTGGGAGGCTGAGGTGGGAGGATTGCTTAAGTCCAGGAGTTCAACACCAACTTGAATAACATAGATAGATGCCCCCAAAAAGAAAGAAAGAAGAAAAAGAAGAAGGAAGAAGAAAGGAATGAAGGAAGAAAAAAAGAAAGAGAAGAAAAAGAAAAAAGAAAGAAAGAGGAGAAGGGGGAGGAGGGGGAGG
>NW_016107376.1:4444550-4469228 GCF_001604975.1 Cebus imitator
AAACCGTCGAGGCTTTCTTGCTTATGAGTGAGCTCTGCCGGGAGGTGGGATGGACTTGGGGGAGGTTGGGGCATCTCAACTTTAACTCTCAGTCACAGGAGCGAAAACCACGAGCGCTGAGGTCAGGCTGCAGAGGTGATGCAGAGATAATTGCCGTGCCGCTCCTGGTGGTGGAGTTGGTTTTCACATTCTCCATCCAAGCCGCGCATTTGGGGGAAACTGGAGCAAGCCCTTGCTCCACGGAGCATTGCTTCTAAAGCAATAAATAGCTTGAGGTGAGAGAGGCGAAACTGATTGTCCCTAAGATGGGACTGCAATAGAAATCCGGGCAGCCCGAACAGGCACCCCGTGCGCCAGCCACCAGCGGGGCCGCCTGGGCGTCGCCGGCTGGGGACCCGCCGCGAGGAGGCGCCGCGAGAGCGCGGGTCCCCGCCCGCGGCCGGAGGAGGGCTACAGCGCCTGGGCCAGCCCCCGAGCCGGCCAGGCGGGCGGGCGCGCGCCAGCAGACGCTGGGCACTGTCACTGCGGGTGCGCCGCGTGCACCGACTGGGGAGGCGGACATCTGGGGACCGCCAGGCTCCGCCCGTGCCCCTTGCCCGGCCGGGGTCCTCGGCTCGTGCTCACGGATAGCAGCCACCGGGGCGGAGAGAGATGTCGCCCGGGGCCAGCCAGGGTCCCAGGGGAAGCCGGGCGCCGCCGATCGCACCCGTCTGCTGCGCTGCGGCCGCGCTGGGGATGCTGCTGTGGTCCCCCGCCTCGCAGGCGTTCAACCTGGACGTGGAGAAGCTCACGGTGTACAGCGGCCCCGAGGGCAGCTACTTCGGCTATGCGGTGGACTTCTACATACCCGACGCCCGCACGTAAGTCGCCCGGCCCGAGGAGGTACGCGCGGGGCGAACGCGAACGCGATCCCGGGTCCCATCCCAGCCACTCCGCCGTGCAGTCCCCGCAGTCTGGGATCCCCGTCCCGCCGCCCTCCCAGGGTCCCGTCCCTCTCCAGCCACCAGCCCCTTCTCTCCCCTGCCATGCTAGATGCGCCTTGCGAACTTTGAGCTAGAGACATGCCACTTGCATAGAACACGCAAGTCCTGGGTGTTCCCGGCACCAAGACGCAAGCATCCTACAAAGGAGAGAACGGGACGCAGAAGACCCAAGCGGGTTAAAGCCGCGACCACAGCGCGGTCTGTTTATGCGTAGCCTGGAACGACTGCGTCTGGGCGCAAGAGCTGTCGGCTACCAGCAGCTGGGCTCTGTCCTTGGCTTCCTCTCACCCCACCCCCTTCTCTCTTCTCACTGCACACACAGAGCTCCACCTAGGGAAGTAGGAGCGTTTGCACTCTTGGAAACCAGGTTGCGGACGCCCATAGGTTTCCAAGAGGAAATCAAGATTGACAGTCGGTCCTCATCATAAATACGTTCCTGTCCCCCACGCCTGACCCAGCGTCCCTGGGTTTGAGGCTGCGGAGACTGCATTGCATGCGCACGCTTTTGTGACGCCCAAGAAGTGACTTTCTCCAACCCTTTTGCAGAGCGAGTGTCTTGGTGGGGGCACCCAAAGCCAACACCAGCCAGCCCAATATCGTGGAAGGAGGAGCCGTCTATTACTGTCCTTGGCCCGCGGAGGGGTCTGCACAGTGCAGGCAGATACCGTTTGACACCACCAGTAAGTGAGATTTGTCCTTCTAAGCTGCGGGCCTGGGTTTAGAAGAACCAGGGCCATTCCAGGGGCGAATTTCCACTGTCTTGGTGCGGTGCTCGTTTCGCCTGCTGGATGTGTCCGTGTTGTGGGTTGTGTGGGTCTCTAGAGAAAATCAGTTTTTTCAACTCTGAGTTAAGTGGAGGTAGATGTTTAGTGAACCCTAAAGAAGGGACACTATTTTGACCCTGAGTGTTTGGACGCATCCTGGCAATTCCTGTTTCCCTACTGTTCTGGGATGAGCATTTTCAGGGTGAGTGGATGTTTTGGAGAAACATGAAAGCTACGTTCTAACCTTGACTGTGGAGAGAATTTGCTTTTCAAGGACAGATCTAGAAAAAGAGAGATCCCTAGCGTTTCCAGTGCCCAAACTCCGGAGGCAGGACGTAGCTGCCGCAGACTCAGACATCGCTCCTTGTTGCTGTTTAATTCTTTACAGAAAGAAAGAATTGTCTTTCAAAATATTAGACATTGGATGTAAGCTAGTGCAGGCAGAGTGTGGATGGATTACATTCATTTCCAAAATCCCTAGACAGATGTTTCTTATTTAATTATAGGGAAAATACATTTTAAACAATTCAGCCTGGTTGTTTCCTCTGGTGTTTTCTCTTTAGAGCCTGAGAAAATAATTTAAATGCAATGCTTTCAAAAACATTAACACTGAGTGCTTTAATTTGTACCACCAAAACTTTATGAAATCAAAAGGTATATGTTATCAGAAAGCAAATATCTCTTTCCAGAAAAATGTGAATATGCCAGCTTGAATATCAGTCTGATAATCTTTTAAAATACCCTTTGCACCACACAACTATTTTATGATTTCATACTTGATTTCTTTGAGTTTTTTAAATTGTTTGATTAGTGTGTATATAGAATTTACACAGAATATTTTCACAGAATTTTGATGAAATTGGCTGGGTAATAGTTACCTGTTACTATATCTAATTTTTATCTTTTATGTTAAAGGCGAAAACAATTTCAGTTCTATAAATATGAAAATCATTTCAAAGCAAAACATACTATACAAGCATTACCTTGAATTATTTCCTAATTACCCTAATTAGGAAAGTTTTTTTTTTTTTTTTTTGTGAGACAGAGTCTCTCTGTTGCCCAGGCTGGAGTGCAGTGGTGTGATCTCGGCTCACTGCAACCTCTACCTCCCAGGTTCAAGCAATTCTGCCTCAGCCTCTCAAGTAGCTGGGACTACAGGCACGCACCACCATGCCCAGCTACTTTTTGTATTTTTAGTAGAGATGGGGTTTCACCATGTTGGCCAGGCTGGTCTTCAACTCCTGACCTTGTGATCCGCCCTTCTCGGCATCCCAAAATGTTGAGATCACAGTCATGAACCACCATGCCCAGCCCAGGAAAGTATTTTATAAAAGCATAAAAAAATTATATTTTTATCATGCCTACCTTTTATGGTCACAATAGCTTATCATTTTATTAAGTAATTATGTTATTTTATACCAGTTTTTATAAGCTTTTACTTTTAAATTTGAGTATTAGCAGCCAGGAAGATTAAACCTTTTGATGCTAATTTGTAACAGAAATCCTTTAATTAGTTGTTTTGTCAAGACTTGAGATACTTTCTAGCTACTACCCTCTGGGTTTAAGAATAAGCTTCCTAAACCAGAAGAATTAAACATTTAAACATGAAATTGATGCCATTTTAATAATTCATGCCCAAATCATTTGTATTTTTGAAAGTATTTTAAGCCCAGGCCAAATAAAGACACGAATCATTGACATTATTAGAATTTACGCTAAGGAAAAGAATCATTTATGTTTTGAGACACAGTTGAATTTAATAAGCTTCTTGTATAGTCTCATACATATCAAATCAGGATCTGATTAGCGTGTTTTTCTTTTGATAAAAGAAGAATCCGTGCCTGCTAAGTTACACCTGACTTACTTTGTAAGTATTCATCCCAATAGGTGTTACAGGCCAACAGATTAAAAACAAGTGAATACATATGTCAAATATGAATTTAAAAAAATTAACCACTCCTAGCTGAAAATTTTCAGTATTAAATTACAACAGGTAGGCCAGGAGTGGTAGCTCATGCCTGTAATCTCAGCACTTTGGGAGACAGAGGCAGGTGGATCACTTGAGATCAGGAGTTCGAGACCAGCCTGACCAACATGGTGAAACTCTATCTCTACTAAAAATACAAAATCAGCCTGGGGTAGGGGTGCATGCCTGTAATCCCAGCTACTTGGGAGGCTGAAGCAGGAGAATCGCTTGAACCCAGGAGGTGGAGGTTGCCTTGAACCGAGATTGTGTCACTGCACTCCAGTCTGGGCAAGAAAGTGAGACTCCATCTTTAAAAAAAAAAAAAATTACAATAGATAATATTTTCCAAAGCTTATTCTAAAGCAATTGCTTGAAGTGTGAATTCACTCTCCCATAGAGAACTAATGCTAAAAGATGTGCTTTGGTTTCTAGAATAGCCCACAAGAATGTACTGAACCCTTATTGTACAGTTGAATAACATTGAATTATATTTGCAGTAAAACAGAAGGGGACAAATGAGAACAATTTTGGCAATTAAATAAATAGAAAAATAATGTTGAGAAAAGATCAGTGTTACTTGGAGAAATGCAATGTCCTCTTTTGTGTAGGTTAGATAACTGGATATCTCAAAGGGCGTTAGAGATTGATGCTGCTCATTCCAAAGTGTGTCTTATTTTACTTCTAAATATATGGGAGTTTCCCTGATAAATAGATGAATGCATTACTCCTGCTATTATACTTATCAACTACAATCACAATAATTTCAGAATTCATAAATGGAACAAAGTGAGGGAAAGAAAGAGGGAGGCAAATAGATGTTCCTGAAATAATTGAACAGGAAATTTTAGAAAAATAGAAAAGCAAGGCTACACAAAGCTTTTGAGAAATGAATGGTCCATGACAGAATGAACAAAGCTGACACCTGGGAAAGACAGGGGGTTCCACTAGGAGAGGAGAAAGGAATTGTTGAGAAAAGAAAGTTCCCCATGTTGGCCATCAGGGGGTACTGTGGCCCCAGAAACCTTGATTGCCAGTGGAAATGGCCTGAAAATGGGTGTGGGGAAAGAAGTCACAGCCCCACAGCCCAGGTGTTTGCTACCCAGTGGGTACCCACCCTCTATACCTCATCTGTGCCAATTTCTTTATCCTTATACCCTCAGAGAGTGGAACTGGCAGTGTCTGCCACTTGATGCAAAGCTCTGCAGGTAAAGAAGGCACAGCAGAAGCCATTGTAGCTATTTCCAACCTGAACATCAGTTTTGTGGACAATGTGGAATGTTAGAACCAAAGATGAAAGGTGGAAACAGACATCTCTGGGTCTGGGTCCTGCCGTCGGTGTTGCCAAAGGCGTCCCACTTAGAGATTGCTGCTATGTAGCAGACACTATACATGCGTTGTTTCTGCTACATAAGACAAATCAAAACAACTATGTAAAACTCATTCTGTAAATAAGGAAACTGATATCAAAGGGATACCTAAGACCATACAGTGGTAAGCGGTAGAAGCAAGACTGGAATAGAGGTCTGCCCAGTTCAAAGCCCGCTTCTTCACCTGCTTTCCTTCCAGAAATGGGAGAGGATTGACCCTAGCAGACTGCAAGTTGAAGATTATAACGAACAGCCAAGGAGCTCTGGAAGGCTCTATTGACCTTCCACCCCCCACGCCGTTTCCCCACCCCAACAGTGGTTTACAAATTCCATTTTAAATGATTCTCCAGAGGAGAGTTGAAAGGGAAAGCCAGTTTTGGTAAAAGCACTGTAGAAGCAGGCTTTGTCTTGGTGGGAATGGTCAGTCGTACATGCCCCTGGTTTGCTCAAACTCCCACAGAATGCCCATTCACAGTCTCTGATAAGCTGCCTCCTGAGTTACTCTCTGCCCAGTGCCAGTAATATATGATTCTCCCCCAAAAAGGAAGAAAATTTCACTGCTTAACTAAGTAGTGGCCCCAAATTGACATCCACATAAAGGAGTGTGATGTGTCAAACATGAAAATGTGTACTGCAAATATTCACCTGTCAAGACGTCAGTGACTTTCCCGGTCTTTTACCCTATTTGTGCTACGACGTCTGAAATCAAGACATCCTAAGTAAATTTCACCTTTCAATGAAGTTGTTTCAACTTGTTCGTGTCCCTGGGGTGTCTACAATTGGGTGATCTGCTCTGGTAACCAAGTAAATTCTCTCAGCTTAGATTTTGAGGGAGACAGCCCTATAATTGAGTCCCAGAATCCAGTTGAGATCCTGTTCCTCATTTATTTAATGTCAATTGCCATTTTCTAAAAACTGCCTTTCGTTGTTGTTTTTCATGAAATAATCATTATTGACTTTTTATCTTACCATATAACTTGATTTTTTTAACACTTCTCACAAATACAAACACACAGGAAGCTTGCAATAGCCCAGCACTTCAAATGCATGAATACTATAAGCATATGTAATGAGGGAGGTGCAGAGAGTAGATCATTTTCCTGCTCTGTACAAAATAAAGGTGTTCCACAAAAGAGCACTTCTCTCATCTCCCTTCTGTCTTTCCCTCTTTACTTCAACAGAAGAAAATTCTTCCCATCACCAAGTTGATTTCTTTCACTTTTGTCTCAGGAACTCTTTAAACTATGCCCCATGTCTTAAACACTTTAAAACATCACATCTGCCTAATTCATGCCTCTCACTTCTGTGTCTACTCCAAGGTTTCCTTTCTTCTTTTGCTACATTTTCCAAACCAATATGTGGGTTAATTAAGGATTGTTAGATTGCAACCCTTCGGCAAAAGGGAGAATGAGGCCGGGCACGGTGGCTCACACCTGTCATCCCAGAACTTTGGGAGGCCGAGGCAGGCAGATCATGAGGTCAGGAGTTTGAGACTAGTCTGGCCAATAAGGTAAAACTCTGTCTCTACTAAAAAATACAAAAGTTAGCCAAATGTGGAGGCACATAGCCTACTCGGGAGGCTGAGGCAGAAGAACTGCTTGAACCCGGGAGGCAGAGGTTGCAGTGAGCTGAGACTGCCCACTACACTCCAGCCTGGGCGACAGAGTGAGACTCCCTCTCATAAAAAGGGCGGGGGGCATGGGGTGGAGAATGAATTAGACAATGAAAAGGACTCTCACCTTTGGAAAAATTGCAACAGAGTTCCGGAGTATAGCACACAAGTATTTGATTGTTTTAAACGCTCAAGTAAAACGTTTGAGGAGAAAGGTAATGTGTGCTAATTAATGATGAAAATCATCATAGCTCTAATAATGACAGAGAAGCAATGTAGCCGGGAACCAGTCACCATTAGGAACACACATAAAAAGCAGACCGGAAGAGGTAGGAGGTGCCATTGAGATTTAGATGTCATCTGAGAAAGACTACTAGAATTTGCCTGGCCTCAACTTAGTATCTCTGTGTTAAAAAGAAAAGAAGAGAAAAGAAAAGAAAACTTAAAATGGAAGACAGTTTGGTTAGGATATTTCAAAGCTCTGATGACAAGATTTTCGTTGGAATTGCCGGAGACCGGAAGCCTTTGTTTTGGGGGGGTCTGTTTTATTTTGCGTTGAGTGATCCCACAATGAGAAGCAGCTTAAAGCATCTGGTTCTGCGACTGGCAGAGGGTTGTTTTTTGATAGTGCTGGCTGTGCCCTTTTTCTCATGTGAGGGTTGGGAAACATATTGGCCGCATAAGTCTTGCCTTTCCAGCTTCCCCAGAAAGAAATCAGTTTTTGTTCAGGAACAAAGAAGAGAAAAATGCAGGTTAGAGCTGCCCAAGTAAATGACAGAGGAAATAACATGCATGTTACAGGACTCAAAGACAGGAGAAATCTGTGCTCTAATAAGTTTAATTGGAAGGTTACAAAGGTGGGGGAAGAGCGAAGCCCAAAGACAACTTCCTCTTTTTAAGACTTAACAATGAGACTAAGTTTTGCTACTCAGAAAAAAGGTAGTGTGTGTACACACACACACACACACACACCCCACAATATTGGCAGAAATCTTTCTCTGCTAAGTGCTGATCCAGTTGGGTCATCAGAGGTGGTTTAGCTGGATGTCTTATTTATTATTCTAGAAGCAATTCATGATGGCTCTTATGCCTGGGTATGTTGGCATGACAGAGGGAACCGTCACCCCTAAATTTCTCTCAGTTGGCTCATACTTCCACGCAATAGAACACAACTGAACCTTGCTGTGAGAAGGGAGGAGGCAGGGGTCTCTACAGCCCATAGCAACCGAGGAAGCAATTAGAAAAAGGAAGTCCTTGAAACTCCAACTAGAAATGGGAAACAGATCTGCCATATGACTAGTGGAGCAGTATGAGCATTAGGCGCCCGTTGCTTAATCTGCAAAATTCTTTCAAGAAGCTGGAAGTCTGTGTGAGGGAACAGGCTTCCAGGTTCTTGGCAGAAGAATATTCCATGTAGCCTCTGCAGCGTGCTGGGAGAAATGGCTTGAAATTATTCTGAAAGAGAAAATGCACCTTGACGTGTAGGCTGACACGTTGAGATGTGCACATTCAAAACTTTACCTGTTGGTGCATAAGGAGTCCTGTATCTGTGAATTGCATTGGTGGAGAGAGCTGCCAACCTTATAAACAAGCTCAGCTCAGGGGTAGGTTTTTTTTTCTTTTTTCTTTTTATTTTTGAGCTGGAGTCTTGTTCTGTCACCCAGGCTGGAGTGCAGAGGCACAATCTTGGCTCACTGCAACCTCTGCTTACTGGGTTAAAATGATTCTCCTGCCTCAGCCTCCCAAGTAGCTGGGATTACAGGTACCCGCTGCCATGCCCAGCTAGTTTCTTCTTCTTTTTTTTTTTTTTTTTNTTTTAGTAGAGATGGAGTTTCACCATGTTGGCAGGATGGTCCTGAGCTCCTGACGTCAAGTGATCCACTGGCCTCGGCCTCCCAAAGTGCTGGGATTACAGGTGTGAGCCACCACGCCTGGCCGTTGAACATGGATTTTTGAGGAATATAGTTGAAAGACTAACTATTAGTTTTATTTAACAACACTTATTTGTCCTTGAATCAGCAAGCATGTTTAAAGCATTTTAAAATAATACTTATTTTTCAAAATTCAGCTTAATACATGTTTATAAAGAACAATTTATTGCAAAAAGCAAGGTGTTCCTCCACAATGAAATCCTAAAATAGATTAAAGTATTTCAATTCTAAGTTACATGATAAGGAGATTTAATATATGCAAGCTAATTGTGACTAAGTGATTTATATTTAAAACCAAATACATCTAATGCACCAGCTATGCACTGCTATAGAATTCAGGTAGGCAGCTGTTAGAAGAATGTCACTAGATGGTCTGGAAGGAGTGGAGCTCCACCTTAACCCTGCTGAAAGGCCAGAGTTTAAGTCTGTGGTGTTTAGCGAATCAGCCCTAAGGTCTGCAAATTGAGAAAATATCCTAGACCCATAAGCACTGGAGAAAGTGATTCTTTACCCTTTCTTTTCTTTTTCTTTTTTGGTAAAATTAAGGTATAGATTACAAAAATAAGTATTTAAGAAGTGATTTCCAGGCATTGGGAGTGGAAGGCATGAGTTGACTGCGAAGGTGTAATAGAAGGGAATTCACTAGGGGGAGGCTGATGGAACTTTCTGCATCTTGAATGTGGTGGTGGATACAGGATGACTGCCTGTATTTATCAAAATCCATGTTGCTGTACATCACCAAAAGTGGGTTTCATAAATATAGAAGAAACGAAATAATCTGTATTAATGTAATAATATGTAAATATATGTACAAGTACAAACAAAAAGATGAAGAGGAAAAAACCTTTATGGAGATTGCAAGAGAGTTACATGTGTGATACAATGATTAAATGTGGTTTTGTGGCTGTTGCTCTGAGCCCGTGGACAGTAAGCTCTTAGACTATGCAGTCTGACCTAACAGTACCTGGGGGTGTAAAGACACATATCCCTGAGAAGCATAGGCCATTGCTCCTAAATAAGGCTGAATGATTAGTGAGATCATCATGTAGGAACCTCTTTAAGATTCTTTAACTAGAGGATACTACGTTCCGAATATGTCTGATAAGAGGAGAGTGCATGCAAACATCAAGAGCTGCACAGTGTCATTCCTATATCCTTATGAAATCCAGGCACACAGTCTCCTCACTGGCAGTCACTGAAAAGAGCTCACTTTAAACACATGACTGTAGTTATCAAAATTAGTATAATGGCACTGCAGGGCACTTGGAAACATTTGGTCCATTGTCTTCTTCAGCTCTGCTATTTGACATATGGACGCAGATTCCAATATGATATTGCAAAAAACCCTGTATCGATCTGCTCTGATTTCTAGGACATACTGACACCACAGGGAAGGGCACACACCACTGCTACAGGAATAGGTTTATTCAAGAACCTGACGCGGCCCACACTAGATGCAGCATCTCACCCCAGGTACAGCAGTGGAGGCCAGTCTCCTGTGGCCAGCTTGTAGCTCTAGTCCAGCTGTCTCCGTTGTCAATGCCTATAATTTCCCCAGATGTCTCCGGCCTATGCCTGCCCCCTCTTGCTGCACTGGTTACACAGCTGATCTCTTTATAACAATGCTGCACAGCACAGAACAGCTTGTCTCTCTAGAGCTCAGCAAACAACTCCTGCATACACGTGTGTTTCCCCACACCCTAAACCGTGTTCTGCTGCCTCCTTCTCAGCTGCTCAGGATATCTTACCTTCCAGAATGATTTTCTAGAACTTCTGGCTTCTCTCCTCCTACAATTCCCATCAGGATACATGTTTCAGAATTAATTCTAAAGTAACTACAAATTCTTTTTTAAAAATAAATGGGGCACAACACTAAAAAATATAATGTTTTTGAACAACCTATAAGTGGATAGTCAATCAAATTAGGGCATAAAAGCATATGATTAAATATTATATGACCATTAAAAATGAAGTCTACAAAGAATCAAGATTAACATGGGAAGATGCTTTCATTTCAATGCTAAATAAAAAACACAAAATTCAAAATTGTGTCCACAACTTCTTGAAGAGTGTAAGAAGGAAACTGTAATGAGAGGCTATCTTTGGGAATTGTGATTAAAACAGGTTTTTTCTCATGCATTTTTTTCTTGTTTTATTTTCATAAATATTTATTTATCATCAGGAAAAATAATGAAAAAATGAAACATGCAAAAAATTCTAAATGCAATGATTGAGTTCACTGAAGTGCTGTAAAGAATAACAATAAAAGATGGGAATTAACGTTCTGGATTAGAAGATGGCAATCTTAGCTGCTGTCCTCTTGTCTTGGGAGTTGATGGTTGACTGGTTTAGAAATGCATTCATTTACATAAGGTATCTAGGTTCTAAAATACTAAAGATGAAAGGTATTTTCAGTAACAATATGTGTAAAAATAAGAAGATGCAGTGTGGAGTCTCACCTGTTTTCATTTTAAATTGTCTCTAAATCAAGAGAAATATAGATTTGTTCCCACACGGCAGTTTTGAGAGCTGTTTGTATATAGAACAGATTTTAAGTGCGTCTGAGTAAGATGAGCTTGCCAGAAGTTAATTCACAATCTATTTATACTGCAATCAGTTCACAAAACTTGTTATAAGAGCCCATTGGAAAGAAATCAAGAGTGACCATAGGTCTGCATAATCCCATACACCTTAAAATATGGAAGGCATTGGATAGAGTCAAGACATCCAGATAAACTCATGAAGCAGTGTTAAAAATCACAGCATATATTGGTGTTATGTACAATAAAAAGATTTTTTCCTTTAAAACATTATATATGTGCCAAGGATGAGTTATAAAATCTATTTAGAGCATTTCTTCTGGGGTGCACCATTCTACTCAGTCCCAAGTAAGGTTTATAAATGTTCTGTAAAGGTGTGTCTGTTTACTAAGTAAAGAGTATGTCAACACACTTGCCAACAATCTCAGTTGAGCAGAGAAAAGTGAGAAGTTTCGGGGTGGAGAACTGACAGAATGAAAGCTGGAGCAGCGTTCCTGAAAATCTCTTGCACATTATTCTTTTGTGTGAAAATGAACAAAAAAGGTTTCATGTCAAATGAGTTTGCAAATGGCTGCATTTGCTCCCTTTCTATGAGATTTACACATTGCATTCATAGGATGGGACATTTGTTGACATTCACTATTTCTCCTTACATTTATGAGGCCAAAGCACACCCAAATGGCTGTGGAAACAAACAACCCTGTATCTTTAGCTTAACACATCTAAGGTTTATTTCCTGCTCACACTGTTATGTTCAGTGTGATTTGATAGGGAGACTTGGCCGGTTCAAACCACACAGGAACCCAGCCTCATGGAGATTCCTTATTGACATAGATGTCTGAGATCACCCTAATTGGAAGAGGGGTGTGCCCAGTCACACACTGTCTGTTACAGCTTCCACCTGGAATTGACATCTATTATTTCACACGTTTTGCAGGCCACACCATGCCTAGGAGGCTTGCCATGCCAACTTGTTTAACTATGGAAAACTTCACTAATCTGCACCTATCAAAATTGTATCTACCATCTTTAAAAGAGCATGAGAAAGGAAATGCGTTCAAACACATTGTCTTTGGGAAATGTCATAATAAAAAAAACCGTCTTTTTTTTATTATGCAGGGTATGTTTTTAGGAATCTCAAATAGTTCAAATACGCAGTAATTTTGGGCTGCAGTCTCAACCCCTCCACTCATGAACAGACACATGGCAAGGAGACAATGTTTTTGTCAACAGATTCAAAGACGGGAGTGAGACTTGTATACCAACACTCAGTTCCCAACCTGTTCCATCCTGTCTCCATTGGATTTTTTTTTCCTTTTATCTACTCCTGTGATATATGATCCATTCTTTACCACAAAGACTACCTGGGAAGACTGGATGACCTTATTCCTTTTACTCCAGTTCCTCAGGTGACATGTTATTAAATCATAATATATTTTTCCCCAGGAATCACCCTTGGGTTAATTTTAACACATCTTTACTTATAAAAGTGTCATCTAAGGGGGCAAAAGAGAGTTGAAAATAAAGCTTTAGCAAACGGTCAAATTTTCAGGGACTGCTCTTGGCAACGTTGCACTGACAGATGTTGCTCCCAACGTGGGAGTATGTGCGCGAACAAAGCCTAAGGTCTTGCCCCCTTGGATGGGGTTTGTAGTAACAGTCAGCAACAAGCGTAGAAAAAGTAAGCAAAGATCAAGAAGACAGAGAAGTGTGTGTGTGTGGGGGGGGCTGCATATTTGGTTTAGCTTGGGCAGGCCATTTGCTTTTCATTGCTACTATGACAAATTACTACATGCTTAGTGGCTTTAAGCAATACAAACTGATTATTGGTTATCTTTTTTTTTTTTTTTTTTTTTGGAGACAGAATCTCACTCTGTCACCCAGGCTGGAGTGCAGTGGCACAATCTTGACCCACTGCAACCTCCACCCCCCAGGTTCAAGTGATTCTCCCACCTCAGCCACCCAAGTAGCTGAAATTACAGGCTCCCACCACCATGCCTGGCTAATTTTTTGTATTTTTAGTAGAGACCGGGTTTTACCATGTTGGCCAGGCTGGTCTCAAACTCGTGACCTCAGGTGATCCACCCGACTTGGCCTCCCAAAGTGCTGAAATTACAGGCATGAGCCACTGCACCCAGCCTTGATTATCTTATAGTTCTTGAGGCCAAAGTCTAAAATGGGTCTCCCTGGGCTAGCATCAACGTGTTGGCAGAGCTGCACTCCTTCTGGAAGCTCTTGGGAGAACCTACTGCCTTGCCTTTTCCAGCTACTGCAGGTCACCCACATTCCTTGGCTCAGGGCTCTTTTCCATTTTCAAAACTAGCAACGTCTTCTTCCACTGCCGTATCTCTGGATCTCCTTTATTAACCCCTTCTTCCACCTGATAGTGCCCTTATCATTACACCAGGCCCACCTGTCTGATCCAAGATAATCTCCCTATTTGGAGATCAGCTAATTAGCAACCTTCATTCCATTTGCAATGTCAGACCCCCTTTGCCATGTAGCCTCATATAGTCAACAGTTTGGGGAGATTCAGATGTAGCCCTCTCAGGCGTTATTATTTTGTGAACCACAGGTGGTCACAAGAACTGTCACTGAGGAGGTGATATCTGAGCAAGAGCCTAACTTGAGTGAGGAAAGGAGCCAGGTGGTATCCAAGGGAGACGTGTTCTACATTGTGGGAGTGTCAGTGTTGACGTCTGGAGATATGGGTGTGCTGGGAAATGGAGAAAGGTCGCTGAGCTAGAGAAAAGCCAGTCAGGGTGAGAGTGATAGAAAATTAGGCCAGAAATGCTTGTGATTTTTGCACATTGGTTTTGTATCCTGAGACTTTCCTGAAGTTGCTTATCAGCTTAACGAGATTTTGGGCTGAGATGATAGAGTTTTCTAAATATACAATCATGTCATCGCAAACGGAGACAATTTGCCTTCCTCTCTTCCTATTTGAATACACTTTATTTCTTTCTCTTGCCTGATTGCCCTGGCCAGAACTTCCAATACTGTGTTGAATAGGAGTGGTGAGAGAGGGCGTCCTTGTCTTGTGCTGGCTTTCAAAGGGAATGCTTCCAGCTTTTGCCCATTCAGTATAATATTGGCTGTGGGTTTGTCATAAATATGTCTTATTATTTTGAGTTACGTTCCATCAATAGCTGGTTTATTGAGAGTTTTTAGCATGAAAGGTGCTGAATTTTATCGAAGACCTTTTCTGCATCTATTGAGATAATCATGTGGTTTTGTCATTGGTTCTGTTTATGTGATGGATTATGTTTACTGATTTGTGTATGTTGAACCAGCCTTACATCCCGGGGATGAAGCCAACTTGATTGTGATGGATAAGCTTTTTGATGTGCTGCTGGATTCATTTGCCAGTATTTTATTGAGGATTTTCTCATCAATGTTCATCAGGGATATTGGCCTGAAATTTTCTTTTTTTGTTGTGTCTCTGCCAGATGTTGGTATCAGGATGATTCCGGCCTCATAAAATGAGTTAGGGAGGAATCCCTCTTTTTCTATTGTTTGGTATAGTTTCAGAAGGAATGGTACCAGCTCCTCTTCGTATCTCTGGTAGAATTCAGCTCTGAATTCATCTGGTCCTGAGCTTTTTTTGGTTGGTAGGCTATTGTTACTGCCTCAGTTTCAGAACTTGTTATTGGTCTATTCAGGGATTTGACTTCTTCCTGATTTAGTCTTGGGAGGGTGTATGTGTACAGAAATTCATTCATTTCTTCTAGATTTTCTAGTTTATTTGCATAGAGGCGTTTCTAGTATTCTCTGATGGTAGTTTGTATTTCTGTGGGATCAGTGGTGATATCCCCTTTATCATTTTTTATTGTGTCTATTTGATTCTTCTCTCTTTTCTTCTTTATTAGTTTGGCTAGTGGTCTATATATTTTGTTGATCTTTTCAAAAAACTATCTTTTGGGTTCATTGATTTTTTGAAGGGTTTTTCATGTCTGGATTTCCTTCAGTTCTGCTCTGATCTTAGTTATTTCTTATCTTCTGCTAGCTTTTGAATTTGTTTGCTCTTGCTTCTCTAGTTCTTTTCATTGCGATGTTAGGGTGTCAATTTTAGATATTTCCTGCTTTCTTGGTTGGGCATTTAGTGCTATAAATTTCTGTCTAAACACTGCTTTGGCTGTGTCACAGAGATTCTGGTACATTGTGTCTTTGTTCTCATTGGTTTCAAAGAACTTATTTATTTCTGCCTTAATTTCATAATTTACCCAGGAGTCATTCAGGAGCAGATTGTCCCTTTCATGTAGTTGTGTGGCTTTGAGTGAGTTTCTTAATCCTGAGTTCTAATTTGATTGCACTGTGGTCTGAGAGACTGTTGGTTATGATTTCCATTCTTTTGCATTTGTTGAAGAGTGTTTTACTTCTAATCATGTGGTCAGTTTTAGAATAAGTGTCATGGTGCTGAGAAGAATATATATTCTGTTGATTTGGGGTGGAGAGTTCTGTAGATATCTATTAGGTCAGCTTGGTCCAGAGCTCAGTTCAAGTCCTGAATTTCCTTGTTAATTTTCTGTCTTGTTGATCTGTCTACTATTGATAGCAGGGTGTTAAAATCTCCCACTATTATTGTGTGGGAGTCTAAGTCTCTTTGTAGGTCTTTAAGAACTTGCTTTATAAATCTGGGTGCTCCTGTATTGGGTGCATATATATTTAGGATAGTTAGGTCTTCTTGTTGCATTGATCCCTTTACCATTATGTAATGCCCTTTATCTTTTTTGATCTTTGTTGGTTTAAAATCTGTTTTATCAGAGACTAGGATGGCAACCCCTATTTTTTTTTCTTCTTTCCATTTACTTGTTAAATATTCCTCCAACTCTTTATTTTGAGTCTATGTGTGTCTTTGCATATGAGATGGGTTTCCTGAATAACCCATACCAATGGGTCTTGACCTTTTATGCAATTTGCCAGTCTGTGTCTTTTAATTGGGGCATTTAGCCCATTTACATTGAGAGCCAAATCATAAGTAAACCCCTATTCACAAATGCTGCAAAGAGAAACAAACACCCAGGAAAACAACTTACAAGGAATGTGAAGGACCTCTTCAAGGAGAACTACAAACCACTGCTCAAGGAAATAAGAGAGGACACAAACACATGGAAAAACATCCCATGCTCATGGATAGGATGAATCAATATTATTAAAATGGCCGTATTGCCCAATTTATAGATTCAATGCTATCCTCATCAAGCTACCACTGACTTTTTTCACAGAGTTAGAAAAAAATACTTTATATAGTATTTCATATGGAACCAAAAGAGCCTGTACAGCCAAGACAATCCTAAGCAAAAATAATAAAGCTGGAGGCATCATGCTACCTGACTCAAACTGTACTATAAGGCTATAGTAAGCAAAACAGCATGGTACCAAAACAGATTTATAGACCAATGGAACACCACACATCTACAACCATCTGATGATTGACAAACCTGACAAAAACAAGCAATGGGGAAAGGATTCCCTGTTTAATAAATGGCTTTGGGAAAACTGGCTAGCCTTATGCAGAAAACTGAAACTGGACCTTTTCCTTACACCTTATACAAAAATTAACTCAAGATGGATTAAAGACTTAAAAATAAGACCCAAAACCATAAAAATCTGAGAAGAAAACCTAGGCAATGCCATTCAGGACATAGGCATGGGCAAAGACTTCATGACTAAAACACCAAAAGCAAAGGCAACAAAAGCCAAAATTGAAAAATGGGACCTAATTAAACTTAAGAGCTTCTGCACAGCAAAAGAAACTGTCATCAGAGTGAACAGGCAACCTACGGAATGGGAGAAAATTTTTGCAATCTATCCATCTGACAAAGGACTAATATTCAGAATCTACAAAGAACATAAACAAATTTACAAGAAAAATACAAACCACCCCCCTCAAAAAGTGGGTGAAGGATATGAACAGACACTTCTCAAAAGAAGAAATTTATGTGGCCTACAAACCTATGAAAAAAAGCTCATCATCACTGGTCATTAGAGAAATGCAGATCAAAACCACAATGAGATATCATCTCATGCCAGTTAGAATGGCAATAATTACAAAGTCAGGAAACAACAGATGCTGGAGAGGATGTGGAGAAATAGGAATGCTTTTACACTGTTGGTGGGAGTGTAAATTAGTTCAGCCATTGTGGAAGACAGTGTGGTGATTCCTCAGGGATCTAGAACCAGAAATACCATTTGACTCAGCAGTCCCAATACTGGGTATATACCCAAAAGATTATAAATAATTCTACCATAAAGGTACATGCATACATGTTTGTTGCAGCACTGTTCACAACAGCAAAGACTTGAAACCAATCCAAATGTCCATCAATGATAGACTGGACAAAGCAAATGTGGCACATATACAGCATGGAATACTATGCGGCCATAAAAAAGGATGAGTTCATGTCCTTTGCAGGGACAGGGATGAAGCTGGAAACTGTCATTCTCAGCAAACTAACACAAGAACAGAAAACCAAATCCCACATGTTCTCATGCTGTACTGGAGCGAGCATAGAAAGTCAACACCAAGACAAAAGTATGCCAAATTGCAGGGTCTTTATTGCCGGCAGCCACAGAGGACCCACGTCTCTCCAACCCGTGGCCCCAAGCTCAGGCGGAGCAGGGTTTTTAAGCTGAAAAACCACATCCTGGTTTTAGGAACAAGAGGGTGAAGGGATGCAGGGCAAGCAACTTTACAGAAACTATTTCTGGCAGTTTCTAATAAGCAAAGGCAAGCTGCTTTACATAGCAAGCTTCCTGGAATTAGCGGAAATTCTAAGTGGTCCCTGGTGGAGAGCTCCAAGTCAAACATTACAAGAGAAAATGTTTTCTTCTCTTACTTTTCAATCAGCGTTTTGCAGAGCAAGCTAGCTGTTTTTATTTACAGAAGCCAAGGTCAGCAGTTATTGTAAGGAAAACAGGCAGCAAGCAGTTATCACAAAGGAAACGGGGCAGCAGTTACAACTTACTTTTGGAAAAACCGTTTTTCTTGGTGCTTGCAGGGTACAGGGTTTAAGATGGCATTGCTTAGATTCTAACTCCGGGTTAGCTATGGCACACTCACACATAAGTGGGACTTGAACAGTAAGAACACATGGACACAGAGAGGGGAACATCACACACCGGGGCATGTCAGGGGGAGGGGGTTAGGGGAGGGATAGCATGAGGAGAAATACCTAATGTTGATGACAGGTTCATGGGTTCAGCAAATGACCGTGGCATGGTATACCTATGTAACAAATCTGCACATTCTGCATATGTATCTCAGAACTGAAAGTATAATTAAATTATAATTAAATATGAATTTATAATTATAATTACTTTATTACAAATAATTTAAATTGAATTTTTTAAAAAAGAAAATTAGGCCAGAGAGAAAGATGGTATAGCACCTTCATGGCCAGAGTCAGGATTTGGGATTTTATTCTAAGAGTGGTGGGCAGCCAGTGGTGGGTTTTGAGTAAGAAAGTAACATAATTTGATTTATGTTTTTTAAAATATCGGTTTTGGCCAGGCACAGTGGCTCACATCTGCAATCCCAGCACTTAGGGAGACCAAGGCAGGAGGATCACTTGACACCAAGACTTTGAGACCAGTCTGGGCAATGTAGCAAGATCCTATCTCTACAAAACATGTAAAAAAATTAGCAGGTGCAATAGTGTGCACCTGTAGTGCAGCTACTAGCGATGCTGATGTGGGAGGACCACTTGAGCCCAGGAGTTGGAGGATGCAGTGAGCTATAATTTTGTCACTGCACTCCAGCCTAAGAGAGTGAGTGACAGGAGAAAAAAAAAAAAGATCAGCTTAGCTTTTGTTGAAGAATAGACTATAGACAAGGCGGAACAGAAGCAAGCAAGGAGACTACGTAGAAGGCTGTTTCTTTTCCAATAACAGAGAAGTATGGCTGGGATTGCATGGTAGTAGTTAGACTTGAGGAATGGTTGGTTTGAGGGTTTATTTGGAAATGCAGTTAGCAGGTTATCATTATGGATCAGGTGAGGAGTGCAAAAGAAAGAGGAAATTTTGGCTTAAGTAATTGAAGGAACAGGACTTAGTAAGGAGCACGTCTTGGAGGAAATACCCAGGGTTGAGTCCAGATATGTGAAATTTGAGATGCTTATTAGACCTCCCAGCAGATGTCAAATGGGCAGTTGGATAAATAAACCCTGAGCTCAGGCAAGATGTATGAGTACAGAGACAATATTGAAGGCCATGACTTAGGGAGTGAGTGTGGATGAAGAGAGGAGGCGAGAGGAAAAGAGGCCAAGAGACAAGAGTAGAAAAGAGATGAGAACAAGGTTGAGATGGAGTCCTGGGGCACCATGACATTTACAGAAATCCTGGGGGTGTGAGGAGGAAGCGTACAAAACATGAAGAAGAAGTCACCATGTGGGTAAAAGCAAGCCATGAAGCCAATAAAGGAAGTCTTGTCAGGTGGAGTGAGATGAGGATGGAAATCGGAAACATTTGATTTGACAACTGAAGGTTCCTGATGACTGAAAAATCCACTTGCAATGGAGTGTGTCAAGAGAGAATGGGAGATGACCAATGGGGGACAGCAAGTATGTGTAGCCATTTTTAAAGGAGTTTTGCTATAAATGAGACCAGAAAAATTTAATAGTTAAGAAGGTCCTGCAGCTTGATTATAGTCTAATAGGAATTATCAAGTTCAGCTGACTGTGAGAGAGAGCCCATACTCAGGAACAAATTTATGAGTGGAGGGGAGTGGGGGAGACTCTTATACAAATGGAAGAATTGGCCTTAGAATAACAGAACTGCAGTTCATCTGCAATGTCAGGAGGGCAGGCAGAGCCAGGAAGCAACGGAGAATGGATTGCTGGATTGGATGGCAGGAGGAAGAAAAGGAGATCTCATTACTTGCATAGTCTCACTGAAATAAGAAGCAAAGTCACCATCTGAGGTTGAGGAGGTCAAAGAGAAGATTGGGAGAAAAGGAAATTCAAAGAGTAGTGACAGAATGGCAGAATAAGTTGAGTCATGAATTAATAGGATTACCAGGCAGTGAGTTGGGTAAGTAATGTTTTGTCTCTGCTTAGCCTATAGCATGGTTCTAACTGCTTTGGGTAGGATTTAAGGTGATTTCCCGTAGAATAATTCCCTCTGGAGGGTAATCTTCCCTAAGGATAAATTACAGACACAGAGGGTTTGATTCTGCAGCGTACTATTTTGTGTAACATTGGGAATGGTGACTTTTTTAAAAAAAAACAATATGATCTGTTCTGTGAGGTGAAAGGTTGGGACCCTTTACTATATCTTTTGGCAGCAGGCATGAGATTCTTAGGAATAGAGGACCATGTAACAGGAGGTAGTGTAAATACATTTTCTAGTGTTGCTGGGAGGCAAGTTTATACAGCCTTCATCCTGAAACCCAATCATATCCTGTATTTGAAAGCACTCCTTTGAGGTCATCTTGAAGAAATTTATGTCAGTGAGTCACCTTCCTGAGGATGCCCATGCTGAGAGGTTTTCATTACTTCTTGAAGCAAATAGATGATTGGGTACTCAACAGAAGCATGCTGTGTTGCTGACTATCAGAAGTTGACATTGAAGCCATATTGAGAGGTCTCATTTCCCCAGCTGTACCTATGACTAAGATATATGATCCTCAGTCATTATTCCAAGTGTGAAAAAATCTAGAGGTGAGAGAATGTATGAAAGAATCCAGTATGAAGAAAGCTGCAAGAATACCACTGTGGCTGAGAATGACAAAGATGACACCGGCATGGGAAGGGTTTTCTAAACCTGGTTTTGCATTTGAGAAACAGCTCTGGGTTCAGGATAGAGAATGGATTTGAAGGTGGCAATGCTGGAGGAAGGGAGATGGGACAGAAGCTGTCACAGCAACGGAGGCTAAGGGAAATGATGACCATAGCTAGGGACATGGTGACCTGGATGGAAAGAAGTAGATGGATTTGGGAGATATTAGAAGGAAGCATCAACAAGAATTGAGGACTCATTGAAATTTGGGAGTGCAAGATTGGTGATCGGCAAGAATCCATTCCAAGGTTCTGTCTTGGTTAATGGGGTTACCATTGTATTAGGGGGCTTTTGTGTGTCAGGGGAGGCTTTTCAGACAGCACCACATGAAAGGTCAGAGTTCAAGAGTGGTGTGTGTGTGTGTGTGTGTGTGTGTGTGTGTGTGTGTGTGTGTTTGAGCATGCCTATGTGTGCATGTGTGCATGCCTGTCTCTGGGATGGACAGATGAGAGGAAAAAGTGCTCCAGCCTGTGTGGATGTAGGGAAGTGAGTTGTAGAAGATGAGGTCAAAGTTGTCTCGATCGATACAATTCACTGTAACCAGCTCTGTGTTTCACACTGTTGCACCATACTTGGGAGTTTTGTTTTTGTTTTTAATCTGATCTGCCACAGGTAGCTTTTCATTTCCCTTAGAAGAGATAAGTCTTTCATTTCTCAACTCCCAATTTCCTTCGCATTGTATCTAAAATATTACTTGCATGGTATAATCCATAGGTATTTCCTGACGAAATCATACATACTACTTAGTCAACTTACATATGAAAAATATTCCAAATGATAGTATGTGATATGGAAAAGCCATTTATATTTACTACCAAACAAATGTCTGAAGAACACTGGCTAGGCACTATGGGTTATTCAAGGCAGGAAGTTAGAAATGTGATCTCTCTTCTGAAGGAAGGCAGTCTAGACATGAAAATAATTACAGCAGAAAATTTATATTCTCATCCAGACCAGAAAAACTACATAATAGGCAGATTGTAATACAATCTGTACTGTTGCTATTACAAGCCCATATTTATGAAAATGGTTAAAACTCTAAAAGCATGCATTTAACTCACGTAGCTTTGTTATCACAGTATTTGGTTATATATGAAACTGAATATTTAAATAGTGATATGAACAAATAATTTAAAGGGAAGTTTCATGATTTCCAGGAAAGAATAGTTTATTTCTCTATAAACTGGAGAAATAGGCTAGAAGCTTCTTAAATTCTGAATGAGTTTACCAATCTGAACAGTGACTAACTCCAGGGAATTGAATTCTAATGGCCTTTCACTTGCTACTTTATACAATTCTTTATGCCAGTTTTGTTACTTTGTACTCTTTGAAAATTTTGAAACAACAATCTGAAATAATTTCAATTTGAAAAGATAGAGTGTTGAGCTCTACATTTTAAAATGAGCTTTTAAGGAGTGATTTGAACAGGTTGGCAGACAAGGAAAAAATGAATTTCACAAAAGAAATGTCTGAAAAAAGGTCTTAGAATGAGATGCAACAGGGAACAGAAAGAAAGTTCACCCAGGCCGGGTGCAGTGGCTCACGCCTGTAATCCCAAAACTAAGAAGGCCAAGGCAGGTGGATCATAAGGTCAAGCGTTCGAGACCAGCCCCGCCAACATAGTGAAACCCTGTCTTTACTTAAATTACAAATAATTAGCTGGGCACAGTGGCAGGTGCCTGTAACCTCAGCTACTTGGGAGGCTGAGGGAGGAGAGGTTGGGAGGTGGAGGTTGCAGTGAGCCGAGATCATGCCATTGCACTCCAACCCAGGTGACAGTGCAAGACTCCATCTCAAAAAAAAAANAGAAAGAAAGAAAGAAAGAAAGAAAGAAAGAAAGAAAGAAAGAAAGAAAGAAAGAAAGAAAGAAGGAAGAAAAGAAAGAAAAGAAAGAAAAGAAAGAAAAGAAAGAAAAGAAAGAAAAGAAAGAAAAGAAAGAAAAGAAAGGAAGGAAGGAAGAAAGTTAACCCCAAACAGAAAGGAAGGCCACTACCCAGAGCTCAGCCTGTGGGGTCAAGATCGTCAGGTGTGGAGGGCAGGGTATTTATATTTGATCTATTAGATAAAGACAAGAAAATTATTTAATGTGAGTGTAAACATGCACATGTTTTTATAGTACACATATGTGATATAAATCATAAAATACTCATTTAATCAAAATAACACATCTCTCAACCATCATAAGGAAAAGTGAATTAGTGTGATATTCTTTAATGGTTTTTCAGAGTGGTTTTGGAGTATTGGGAGCCAGACATTTGGAAGTTTAATTTTCTGTGACATAAAAATCAATCCAGGTCCTTTTCCTGGATTTGTTTACTTTAGACAAGGAGTTCTCTGGCCATGGATATTTTGCATATGAGTATTCCCTGTTCTCAGATGCAGGGTTCCAATTAGAAGGTTTTACAGCATCAATTTGACTATGAGAAAGATTATAAACAGCTGGTTAAGGATTTCTTTTACCCTTTTCCTGATTAAAAATGTCTGGATAGCTCCAGCAACAGCTTTGGGAAAATCTCCAAGGAGACGAACTTAAAGTGATGACTGAAGGTTATAGGGAAACCTACTGTTTTCTATATGGGGTCGAATGCTTCATAAATAGTTTTCAAAAATGACCCTGTCTGCCAAAATGTGTGGTCAGACCTGTGTCAGGTGCAACTCTTCTCTTCCCTCTCCCAGGGTGATCTCTCCTCATTTCTTATAATTCCTCTCATTTCACTCGGCTAAAAGATTAGAAAAATCTGCTTATAGCCCACGTGTGCACCGTATTCCACATCTCCTCACTCCTGCTCTGAAATGCGTATTCCCATGAAACAAAAAGATCCAAAAGCTAGTAGGCCTGCCACCCACTGGGATTTGCAGCCAGACTGCCCAGAGAACAAAGCTGCCAATTTCAGAGAGACAGCTTCAAAAGCCAGAAATGGAGGACGAGTCAAATCAGTTGTATTGTTATAATTCAACGAAGCTTCCTGGGTTGACCTACAGATTTTTTCAGTTTATCTTTAGGTTTTCCCTTTTTCAGATCATAGATGTACTAATATTCACAGTAAAAACTCAAACGATAGAGAAATATACTCCACAGAAATATAAAACCCACTGACACCTGTATATTTCCTGCTTTCAAGATAACTATCACTCACAGGCTAGTGTCAGTAAATACACACACAAGCCCAATCACAGTCACATGTACACACCCATGTGTAGAATATTTGACTTTTAAATAAAAGTGGGATCATACTAAACAATGTACCCTTGACAAACTTGAATGAATAGATGGGAGCTTGGTTATTCATTTAACAAACACTGATGATCTACTATGTTTTAAGCACTGGAAAATGCAGAGGTAAATGAGAGAACATCTCTGTGGGATCTAGGTATACTCTCAAAGGGTAGATACTACCTATATAAAAACAGATTTTTGGCCAGGCATGGTGGCTCACGCCTGTAATCCCAGCACTTTGAGAGACCAAAGCAGGCAAATCATGAGGTCAGGAGTTTGAGACCAGCCTGGCCAATATGGTGAAACCCCAACTCTATTAAAAATATAAAAAATTAGCTGGGTGTGGTGGTGCACATCTGTAGTCCCAGCTACTCAGGAGGCTGAGGCAGGAGAATCGCTTGAACCTGGGAGGCAGAAGTTGCAGTGAGCCGAGACAGCACCACTGCACTCCAGCCTGGGTGAAAGAAGGAAGGAAGGAGAGAGGAAGGGAGGGAGGGAAGGAAGGAGGGAGGGAGGGAGGG